>NC_090932.1:775937222-776244972 GCF_040938575.1 Ambystoma mexicanum
TTCAATCACCACGAGGGGTTCAGAATACGCACACGGTATGATGACAACGATTGAAGGGAAGGTGGGCACGTTAAATGTCAAGGGTCTAAACTCTCAAAATAAAAGATCCCTCACGGGCAACATGTTCCGAAAACAACACCTGACGGTCCTATTTCTACAGGAAACACATTATAAGCGCGGGAGGGAATCCAGAATCAAGGGGAAAGACATCGGTAGCAACTATTGGGCTTCACACCCGACCTCGAAGAAGGAGGGGGTGGGCATTCTCCTGGGAAGGGCTCTCCAACTAACGGGGGTGGAAACCAAGAGGGGGTTTGGGGGTCGATTTCTGGGTGTCAAGGGGCTTTGCGAGGGGCAGCGAGTTACTCTCGCCACCGTATACGCGCCCAACACGGGCCAGGTGGAGTTCCTCACACGGATCTTTGGTGTCATGGATGAATGGGCCGAGGGGGCCATGATTCTCGGGGGTGATTTTAATCTCATAGCCGACCCCCAACTGGACTGGTGGTCCGCCAGAGGTGGGGTACCCAAGGGGATCACGAGGGATAACCTGGCCTTGCAGAACCTCTTGAAGGATCACTACTGGGTAGATGTTTGGCGCAAGGCGTACCCGGCCCAGGGTGGTTACACATTCTTTTCTCCCCCGCACTGCACCTACACCAGAATCGACCTTCTGTTGGCCTCAGAGGAGGGAGATGGGGCGATGACCCAACCAAAAGTCGAGACCATAACGTGGTCGGACCATGAACTACTTATAGCTAACTGGTCCCTGCCCATCGCCCCGAGATCGGCTCGATGGCGGTGCAACGACACGCTCCTTAGGGATCCAGTATTCCGTGAGTTCATGAAGCAGGAAATGCTGGCCTACTTCGAGACAAATGACACGGGGGAGACGGACATGTCCATGGTATGGGAAGCGGGGAAGGCCACCTTCAGAGGCCTCCTCATAGCGGAGGGCTCGAGGCGTAAAAGAGAGAGGGGCCTGATCGAGAGCAGACTCCGAGGGGAGCTGCAGATCTTGCGGGCCAGACTGGGAGTCCCGGGAGTGGACCGGAGGGCACTATTGGACGAGATGCAGGGCAAAAGACAGGAGCTCCATACGGTTCTCATAGGGGAGGTGGTTAAGAGGATGCGATATACCAAACAGAGATACTACGAACAGGGCGACAGGGTAGGCACTCTGCTGGCTCAGAGGTCGAGGGGGTGTAGAGTGGAGAGAGGGATTACCCGGTTGACCGACGAAGAGGGCAGGGTTCATGGGAACCGGCATGAAGTGACGGAATGCTTTGCTGAGTACTACAGCAAACTCTATTCTAGGCAAGCGGGCGAATCTCGGGAGGACATTGCCTCCTACCTGGCAGAACACCCCCTCCCCAAACTGACCGACCAGGACTTGGAGGCCCTCGAGGGGGAAATTTCAGAAGAGGAGGTGGAGGGTGCCATCAAGAGACTGAAGGCCGGAAAGGCTCCTGGCCTTGACGGCTACACAGCGGATTTCTATAAACAGACCCAGTCCACCTTAGTGAAGCCCCTGACCAAATTGTTCAACCAAATTAGAGGCAACGACACGATCCCCCCGACTTTCCTACAGGCCCTCATCACCGTCATACCTAAACCTGGTAAAGACCGGGCAGCTTGTGGGTCTTACAGACCCATTTCACTTCTCAACTTAGATGCCAAGATCTTTGCTAGGATCCTGGCCTCCAGATTGGAAAACTCCCTCCCACGCCTGATACATCCTGATCAGGCGGGATTCGTCCTCAATAGACAGGGTTCCGATAATTTAAGGAAGACCCTCCATGTATTGGCCACGACCGAGGCCAGGAATGAAGGCGCTCTCCTACTGGCTCTTGACGCGGAGAAGGCCTTTGACAGGGTCAGCTGGGCTTTCATGAGGGAGGTTCTCTTGTCAGTGGGGATGGGTCCAAGGTGGTTGGGATGGATATCCGCGCTCTACTCCTCCCCCTCGGCCAGAGTGGTGGCTAACGGGATTGAGTCTAGGGAATTCCCCCTTGAACGTGGCACGAGGCAGGGATGCCCCCTGTCTCCGTTAATCTACGCATTGGTGATGGAACCGTGGGCAATCTCGATCCGCAATGATGCGGACATCAGTGGTGTACAGATGGGGGATATGCACTGCAAGATCTGCCTCTTTGCGGATGACGCCCTGCTCTATGTCACCAGACCGTCCCAAACAATCCCTCGGGTTCTGCAGGGCCTCGCAAGATATGGAGAACTATCGGGGTATAAGGTTAATTTGGACAAATCGGTCGCATTCATGGGTGGGAACCTGCCAGACACGGAGGTGACCTTTGTGGAGGGTCTCCCCTTCAAGCGGAGCGATGAGGGGTTCCGTTACTTGGGAGTCCAAATCACACGTAACCTTGAGGACCTGTATGGGGCCAACTTCCCCCCCCTCTGGTCAGCAATCAGGAGAGACATAGAAAGGTGGGCGGGAACGGGTCTCTCATGGATGGCACGCCTTAACCTTATAAAAATGGTTATCCTCCCAAAATTTCTGTTTCTCTTTCAAATGCTCCCGGTCCAAGTCCCCAAGGCCTTTTTTGACGAGACAAAACGCATCCTCCTTAGATTCCTCTGGCAGGGCAAAAAACACAGGATTTCATACGAGGTTCTGACTAGGACCAAGGAAGATGGAGGGGTGGGCTACCCTGATCTCGAGACGTATTATAGGGCTTCCCAGTTGAGGATCCTGGTCGATCACTTCTCACCGGGACCGAAAAAACAGTGGGTAGCCATGGACAATAGGCCCCTGGCGCCCGTCACACTAGAGGAATGGCTCTGGGTCCCAAGGAGAACGATCCCCAGATCAGTCTTGAACCACCCGATTCTAAGAGTACTGTGGTCCCTGTGGAGAGAGGGAGGTTACTATAGATGGCTCACGACATGGCCCTCCCCCTTGAGCTGCATCTGGGCCCCTCCTTTCCTGGCCAAAATAGCGGAACCAGCAGCCTACCAGACATGGTTCGAGGCGGGCCTTAGTAGGACCGGCCAGTTGTGGGTGGGGGGCTCCTTCCTCCCCTTGAAGGACCTTGAGGAAGCCCTGGGAATAGGCATGCTTTCCCCGTTCCGATATCTTCAGCTTAAGGGTGCCCTCACGGAACCATCTTGGGGTGATACCCTCAGGAGGGAACTCACAGACTTTGAAAAACTCCTTCTGACCGCAAGGGGCTCCAAGGGGATAATCTCCCGCCTATACAAGCTCTTTCTGTTCTCCATCCCCCGAGACCCGCCACCAGCACGCATACAATGGGGTAGGGACCTGGGCGAGGAAATTGATGACGAGAGATGGACAGAGATGTGTAGACGGGCCAATCGATCCACATCCTCCCTCCAATATCGCCATCAGGCCCTCAAGATATTACATAGATGGCACTACCCCCCGCAAAGAATAGCCAAAATGCGTCCAGGATATGACCCACACTGTTGGAAATGTAGGACAGAGAGAGGTGACTATATCCACATGTGGTGGGGATGCCCAGTGGTCCAGAAATACTGGGACAAGGTGCGGACCTGGATCAAAGGGGTAGATGGGATAGAACGAGTATCCTGCCCGTGGCTCTTCCTCTTCGGGATTAGTAACGAAGAGGACCGGGGTAACACTCATGATCACATGCTCCAGGTGATGCTGGTAGCAGCTAGATGCTGTCTAGCGCAGAAATGGAAACACCCGAGAATGCCAGGGGAAAAAACCTGGGTGACCAAAGTAAGGGCCATCTACGACATGGAGTTCCTCACACACCTGCTCGATGAGTCTAAGTCCAGTATCGAGGAAATTTGGCTCCCCTTCTTTGATAAGTACGGCCGAGTGGTCTAGGTCCTGAAGACTGAGCTGAGGGATTCCCCTCCTCCCCACGGATGTGGGACCATGGGCCAAGGACCCGGCTGAGAACTGAACTCGTTTGGCCCATATGACTTTGGCGTGCCACACGCATATTGTATTGACGCCTCCATCATTAAGAGAGCCCGTTGTGCAAGTGTTTATCAAGGCTATGTAAGCGCGAACTGAAGGGGGGTGGGGGGAGGGAGAGGGAGGGGGGGGGCATGGGGTGTGTTTCGTCTGGTTTTCTCTTTATGTTAACTCACATTAATAAATGCAATGCAAGAATGTAACCTCGTTATGCACCAAGGAAACTTAATAAAATTGATTTTCAAAAAAAAAATAAATGAATGAAAAATTACATAAAACAAATGATCACTCTTCAATCTCCCCGAACTCTCCCCATTCATCAGGTACCTTCAAGGTCCAACCCACACCACCCTGAATGGCACATCAGCCGCCCAAACTTACATATTGCAACATTACAGTTCAACGGTCTTCCTTAAAGGGGCCACTCAGTGCTTTGAACAGAAAAAAAACATAACGATGTTCAATTCAACCGTTCCCCATTTTTTTCCAAGTTTAAAAATAACAATAATAAACACATTTTTATCTTGTGCTTCACTGCGGAAACGTCCCTCGTCTAAGTGCTCTACGGAGTGTTATAAGTATCCAAATTAATAGTGATGTAAGGTACTCTTCTCTCTGTATATAATACAAAAAATCTGTTTGTTCCTCATACAATTCCACACCGTTTCACCAATCTGCACCAAGTGGTGCGCAGTTACCCGTTAGGACCCCCTACATTTCATGTGGCCACCCCACCCCGTTCCCCGGATTTCAGCCCCTGCACACATGAGAAAGTTGCCTGGAAGTGATGAAATATCAAGGCGTTGGTGGAAGGACCGGGTAGAGCTCAATTCAAGCGCCTGGACGTGAGGAAAAGAACTTCAAAAACCATGTTTCAAGGCCCTAGGATGCACTGTTTCCGAAATATTTGCACTGCAATGCCCAAAACATCAATGTGATCATAGAAGTACCGAACAAAGCCCATTTTAACCATCTCGATGGCAGGAACAAAACTTGAGGGGACCTGAAAAAACACATTTCAAGTGCCTAGGATGCACGGTTTCCAGGATATCTGTACTGCAATGCACCGTAACATACATCGCTGCACCAGGGTGAGGCAACAGGTGGGGAGAGCGCACAGAAGGTCCCATGATGATGCAGCAGGCCAATTCTCAACTCCCCTCCATGTCTAATCAGTGATTGTCAACAATTGATGAGAGTTTTATCATGTCTGTCTACAGAACCCTTGCGAAGTATGCACACTTTTTGCTACCATAATATATGGTCTTGTGTAGTGCATCTCTGAAATTTGTGGTGGCATTGTGGAATATGGTTTTGATAAAACAAAAGAGGGAGTGGTTGTAAGAGAGAAGCAGGTACTACACATGTGGCGTTGATGAGTGTGGGCCAGTAGTAGCAGAGTATTGAGTGCTGGTATGGTTCTATGTTGTTTGAGTCATTGACACTTGAGTATGTGTTATCTAGAAGAAACAAATAGAAGATTCTTTAGCTGACACCTCTGGGACACTTGGATAGACCCTGACAGAGCAGTGAATGAGTTAGTGTTAAAAAGGTAGCAGGTTGTGTGATTTAGCAATGAGCTTCTCCCCAAGGTTCCTGGTTTCGGATGGTTCTAGCAGGCATAAATCTGCCATGTGTGTTATAATCGTTGTGTGTAGTTTAACAGTGCTAGTATACAGAATGGTCGGGGAAGCGGCTGGTGCTTTGGGGCTCCTGGGGAGTCCTTTTAGAATGTTAGGGTTCTACTGAATCGATAGACTCCATGTTTTGTTCTAATCCATCTTGTGGAAGTGTTTCTGTTCTGGGTTCAGTTATATGGTGATTGTGGTGTGGTGTCAGAGATGTATGTGCGATGGGGAGAAAAGGTTGATGAGACTGACATGACTGGGTTCTGATCTCAAAGGTGTTCTTAATTTAAATGTCATGTACAGGAGTTTTGCACATGCCAGTGAGGCTAACCAGAATGGGTCAGTCTCTATGGATTACCGTGAATTAACCGAATTAGAAATGTTCAAGGGAGAAAAAGACGAAAGCCATTTAAACGAAATAACTTTCGGTTATCACTCAGCTGAACATTTATGATAACCCACTTTCCCCCACCCCCTTACTTACCTGTGTGCGACACACCTTGTGTGCCACCGTCTCCTGCATCTCTCTGTAATGCCGGTTCCCTTCACTTCCATGCATGGGCACCGGCGCCGCAGGTTCCCACCTTTTTTTTCTTTTCTTTTTTTCTAACTTTATTATACCCTTGATGCCTTTATAGTGAACAGGCTGCAGGGAAAACCCCTGCAACCCTTGCTCTGCTTGTTCACTATAAAGGCACTGAATGGTAAATTCATTTAACATTTTCAGCTGTTCGTTTTGTTTTCCTACAGCGGAATTTCAAACAAATTTACCATTAGTTTTGTTTTTCGATCAAATCTGTGGGTACCGTCTCTATCTGTTCCCATTTGTGAAGGTAGTGCTCTGATTAGTCTTTGTGTCTAGATTTAAGATGGCTATTATGTTGTTAAAATCCAAGTGGCCCATCCCTTGGGAGTCACAGGACCTTGCCGGTTTATCTGTGTTGTTCTCGGCGGTCTTATGGGTCACAGCCTGGCCTAGCTAGAGATTAAAAGGGTTTGGTAGTTCGGACAGCCATATTCTTGATAGATTTTACAAAGACTAGGTGATCGTCCTCTGTGTGTAGCACCTGGGCATTGAGTTCCATAGTTTGGTTGATAGGATCTTCAAGGTACTCCAATGATCAGCTTCCGAAGGATGAAGGGCCATGTGCAACCTTCCAGAATTCAAATGTGCACCTTTAGGTGGCACTTAGATGTCAGAGATGGACACTTCATTAGTCTGAAATAATGCAGCCAGATATCCTTGATTTGAAAACTTTGCCCACAATAACCCTGCACTGCAAACCCTATTCTGGCTCCTGAGTAAAGCGTCATCTTCCAACCTTTGGGCTTGGCAAAATCACAGGGAACAAAGGGCTTGGGACCTCAAATACCAATGGAAACTGCAGTCGGCCACAGAATCTGTGGTCCACCTTGGAAGAAGAAATTACTCCAGCATCAAAAAAGCAGCATCATTAGGCGGCTACATTTTAGGTGTAGATGGGTTTGCTTCATAGAGCAACATTTTTTGCGAAATACTGAAATTACAATAGAGGGGAGCGAGGTCGCAGGAGTAGAGGGAGAAAGAGTGAGAAGGGGAAGGTGTAGGTTTATGTTAGTAATTTGTCAGTTCTGTGTCTATTCTACATGAGGGAAGCTTTCACTTCTACTACCCATGCATTAATTTTGCCGGTGCTGCACTTAACCTGTTTCTGTTGGAAGTTTGGGCAGGGGTACTTGCAATAATCGTCCCTATACAGCACTAACTATTATCTTTTGTTAGCTGGGCCTTTCAGCCCCTAGACTACCTCTAAAGGTATGAGCGTGTTGATGATGTTTTCATAACATGTTTGTAGGTGTGTGTCAGCAGAGGGCAGACAAGAGTGACCACATAACTAAATGTCACTGAGACACCTTTGTACCCAGCCCCCTTTTCAGTCCTGGAAATATACCAACAATATGGACATGTGGCTATGGGCATTACCCAGTGCTGATCCCTTACACAATGTATAATGATGTCCAGGAAAAAAGCTCTTGCGTTATGTCCTGTAAGGGCTCAGATGTCCAAGCCCTTGCTTTCAGGAAAATTAATTCAGTTTTGGTGTACTGCAATTGTAGTTTTAGTTTCAGACTATAAAGCCTGGTTTATAAGTACCAGAATGCTATGTGATGATGAGAACTGGTTTACCATCTCACTCCTGGCATGCTCTAATTTGAGATGTCCTTAATCTTCCTACTGGGTTATACATGGGAAAGTCATCTGAACATAGTCCTCGTTTGATGAAGCATGCATCTGGTTGTTGTGTATGTTGTGCATAGAAGCAAGAGACAGAATACCTTTAAGGTAGAAAACTTCACTTATAGTTCCCTAATAGTGTGCACTGAGCAAGAGACTGTGTGCTTTTAACTAACACAGACATTACTCTGGGTTCAGATTCAAATAATAAGCAGTTAGAGAAAGTCAGTATAATAGAAGATACAACTCCTTGCTCAGTTCCAAATGATAGGTAGCCAAAGGCAGTCTGTTTAACAGATGGCTGCATAACACCCAAAGGTGCTGAGGTGGCATAGGAGGCAACTGCCCCCTTTGTTCTTTAGCAAAGGGGATATGAACCTCACGTTCCCCTGTAGGGAGGTGTCTAATTGATTCTAATTGAGACTGTGCACAGTGTCAATGTGGCTGCGGATGAAACACGGTTGGCTTTAAAGTCCTATGTAGGAGCTGCTCTGTTGGTCTTGAAGTGATTTTGAGCGCAATCAGGGATCCATATCCGATGATGAATTCTTTGAAGGAAAAGTGACATGGGCTAAAGTCCAAAGCTACCCAGGGAGCGTGTGGGAAGCCAGCCTTTATCACAGATCGCCTCCTCCCCAATGATATTCATGGCCCATCTATTCCTGTGGTGTCTGTGTCAGTGTCAGGGCAGGAGAAAGAACAGGCTTAGCAAATAAGAAGACTGTAAACATGCGCAATTGACTGCTGGTCGAAGGAGCACCTTTAAAACTCCTGTAAGTGTTCTTTGTCAATAGGGGGAGGCAGGCCACCAAATAGGGGGGCAAGGCAGCAAATAGGGGAGACCATTGTCCCCCTTTGCTCCCCCCCTGAAGACGCCATTGCAAGGAAGGATCATTTTTCTTTGTTTCCATGGCGGCACGTGAGCGATGGCGGCAGATACAGATAAGCAGAGGAGGCAGATAAGTGAAATCCTTAACAAGGTGTATGGCAGTGGGGGGGAGGCAAAACAAAGGGGGTTCAGGCAAGGAATGAGGAAGTGTCAGAAAAACTTTCAACTTTCATGGACCATGAGCCTATTTCCTAGATTTCAGCCCATGTTCCAAGCAACCTGATTGACCGCTCACTGCCTCCTTGTAGTTGATGTAGCTTAGCTTCCAGGAGATGCTGGTATTACAGCTCTAACAACCAGATAGACACTGCACAGTGCTTGTCTTTTTTCAAATTACCTTTTCCCGGTATTCCTCTTTGTTGGGTGCTCGTCAGCTTTTTACCGCCCTGTTCTCTGCTGGATTATGTCTCGAAAATGGAAACAGAAATGATTGGTGTCCATGTAGCAAGAGTTTGTTTAGGAAGAACTTCATTGTCCAATAGTGTCACGTTTGGAGCGCAAACCTGTTTTGTTTGAACATTCTCACCATCTGCGGTCAGCCCAATTGCTAATATCCTCATACGCCACCGCGGTGAGCGTTACCCATGTCCTCGTTAAAAGCCCTCACTTCGCTCCAGTGATTATGCTGAGCCTTAATAGTCGGTGTAGCCTGCAGCTGTAGGCGAGAAGTCTGCCTTTGGTGATTATGCAAAAATAAGTATGTACAGTTTTTGGCATCAGTGAGAACACGTAGCTTGAGAAGTCTGTAATTCTGCTGCAGCTCCTTTCATGCCATCTGCCTGTTCAGAAGAGAGCAAATCGCAACAGAACTAGGCTCTGGGCCTTGTTCCAAAGCGACTTAATGCAAAACTGACATATTAGCTTGAATTGTCCGCTCCGGGTGAATAGCAAGACCATCAACTGATATTGCTTTGTTTGGCATTTAACAAAAGCTAAAAGGGAAAGTAAACAGTCAACAGAAGAAAATATTGCCAAGAACAACCTGCTGGGATACATGTGGTGGCGGTGAACTAGTTCATTGAGCTAATGGTTCACCGCTGGGATCTGAAATATCTTGCAAGTTCAGGATCAACTCAACCTTTCAACCTTCTATCTTCCTATTATTAATAAAAATGGGTTCTGCCTCAAAATATTGCAAACCAAAATAAACACCTCCACAATGATAAAAACATACATGGAGTGCAGGAATCGTAACTTCCTATTGATTGCAGGTTTTAATTTAAATACATATTAAATAGAGTCTTTGCTTTTGTTAAATTAAATCAATATTAACACACTCCATTCTGTATTTAATGGGAATTGATATTAGGAACGTTTTGTTAAAGGCATTCTTTATTTTAAACACTGTATTTGGACTTCTCATCATGAAATGATTAAGATCAAATTGCTTTAAAAATAATACTAGGTATGTACACTGCTGTGAAACAGCAAAATATATGGTGCAAAGCAGTATATTAAAAAAGTTACTATTATGAGGTCACCTGGTTCAGTAGAAACATGCAATGCCAGTGAAGCTCTAAGACATTACTATTTTATCTGCACCCACCATTGTTCTTGCAGACTGTGTGGCTGGGCCAAGCAATGATGCACTTGACATGCCGGTAAGTGATTCAAGACTTCTTTGTCAATCAGCTCTTTCAGCAATCGGTTGTATAAGCAACTATGGGAACTAGGGTGAAGCCTACAATTAAATAAGAGTAGGTCTATACAAACAGTGCTCAGGATGGCTCAACACAAAGCCGGTTTGCTTCCCGGTGTCCAGTGCTGACATATCTTCAAATACTAATGTTTGAAAACCTACAATGTATTCCTTGCCTCTTCCCAAGATATCCTATACTACAAAACAATATCCAACAAAGTTGCGTAAACAAGCTCTGAAATCGTAGTCTTTACAAGTCCTAAGCCTACAGACTATCCTACACTATCGAAACATGTCTTAAGATTTGCCAACTCAAAGTTCTTCAACCTTCTCTTCAGAGTCTGTCCATAATCTATCAGAAACCAAAGCAAACAGTGCCTTCTGGGGCGGCTCTTCTCCTCTTTCCTTACAGTTAAATCTCTCCTCAGTCTTCCTGATTTCTCCTAAAAGAGCTCACCCCGGTATTGCATTCAGAGTCCTTATGTCAGGTTCCTTCTTAACCGGCTTCTTATAATTTCCCATTCAAAATGGGACATCGTATTTGATAGGGAAGATATCATTTATCTGTTAAAACAATTAAATACATCTTGGGCTGCTGCCCCTGATGGCCTTAATAACAACATTCTAAAGCAGAACCCGGAACTATAGTCTGAGTTCTGCATTTTGTTGTTTAGGGAAATTTTAGATCATAAGGAAGTGCCAAAGTCATGGAAGTCGGCCCTTATCATCCCGATGTTCAAGAAGGGTGATCAGCAAGATCCTTCTAACTATCGCCCTATCACACTTCTCGAAACTTTAGGACAAATATTTGCTTTCCTCCTTCAATGTCAGCTTCTCAGGTGGGCATGAGGGGCTGGGCGTCTGCACTCAAGAGAGACTGGTTTCGTTAGGGGAGTTGGGACCAGTGTCAACCTTTTCCTGCTGATCGCATGAAAGGCTAGAGCTCTGTGGACAAAATGTAAATTATATGTGGTATTCATCGATCTTGAGCAAGCCTTTGATAGCGTCAGCAGAGAAAGGCTGTCAGGCAAGCTGTTGTGCTGGGGATGTCCAAGAGATCTGGTTGAGGCATGTATGTCCCTATATCCGAACACGAGTGTGAGGGCCAGACTCTCCACACAGGGACACCTCTCTGAGGCAATCCAGACATTTAAGGGTCTGAAACAAGGCTGTTCCTTGGCTTCCATACTTGGCATCCTGCCTTTCACCACCCAGAACACAAGTCTGATACCTAGCATCCCGCACTGCTCCACCCAGAACATACACCAAGTACCTGGCATCACACCCCCCCATGACTCAGAGGCCTATACCTGGGACCCTGCCCCAGCACCAAAATTGCAAGCTCCATACATGGTATCCTGCCCCTCCACAATCCAGAGCACAAGCCCCATATGTGGCATCCTGCCACTACCACCCAGAGCACAAGCCATGTATCTGGCATCCTGCCTGCCCACCACCCAGACAAAATCTCTATACCTGACGTCCTGCACCTCACCACCAAGATTGCAAGCCCCATGCATGGCATCCTGCCCCTCTATCACCCAGAACCCAAGCCCCATACCTGAGACACTGCCTCCCCACCACGCAGGGTACAAGTTCCACACCTGGCATCCTAGCCACCACCGCCCAGAACATAAACACTATACCTGGAATCCAGCCCCCCACCACACAACCAAGATGACAAGCCCCATGTCTGGCCTCCCGTCCCCCACCACCCGTAGCACAAACCAATACCTGTCATTCTGCCAACCTCCACCCAGAGCACACAACTCATACCTGGCACCCTGTCCCCCACAACCCAGAGCACAAGCCCCATCATTAGCATCCTGCCTCCCCACCACCCATAAAAAAGTCCCATACCTGGAATTCTGTCCCCACACCACCCAGAGAACAAGCCCCATTCCTAGCACTCTGCCCCGCCCCACCACCCAGAGCACAAGCCCCATTGCTGGTATTCTGCCCCCCAGAACCCAGAGCACAAGCCCCATACCTGGAATCCTGCCTCCCTCACACCCAGAGCACAAGTCTCATTCATGGCAGTCCGGCCTCAATACAATTTGCCCCCACCACCAAGATTGTAAACTGGATGGCTGGCATCCCGTCAACCACAACTAATAGCACAAACCCAGTAGCTTGCATCCTGTCCCCCTCCACCCAGAGCACAAGCCCCATACCTGGCATCTTGCCTGCACCACCCACAGCACAAACCCTATATCTAGCATCCCCGCCCCAACCACCCTGAGGGCACATCCCATATCTGGCATCCTGGCCCCCACCTACATGATTGCAAGCCCCAGAACTGGCACCATTCCACTCCACCACACAGAGCACAAGCCGCATACCTGGCATCTGCCCCTCTCCACCACCCAGAGCACAAGCACTATACCTGGCATCTTGCCCCTTACCACCAAGACTGCAAGCCCCATACTTTGAATCCTGCCCCTAACAGCCAGAGCAGGAGCCCCATACCTGGCCTCTGTTACCCCCCAAGGCATCAGCCAGCCCGGAAGAGAGTTCCTCTACTGTCTATGCTGGCTTTCTCCGTAGAGAGGCAGCAAGCACGGCTACCCAAGTCCACACCTGCCTCCTGAGGAGGGGGGGGGGGGTATGAGGAGGAACATCATTGTGTAGGGGAGGCAGGTGAACGCCCTCCCACCCTAGAGATGCCACTGCTGGGCAGGGGCTCATTCCCAACTTTGATCACTGATTGCTTCTTTCCCTTACTGGTTTGAACTCTCCCTGCTGAATGCCCTTTTTCTAGGAAAACCTTAATCCTGCTCATCATTAAAATATTAGGGATGCTTTGGCATCAGTAACTGATCTGCCGCTACTTCTCATTGTAAACAATGGTCAGTGAGACTTTAAATGTGTCTGGTCCATGCAGCGCCATCTTGGTTTTCCTTTCTTCGATCTATGTGGCCCTGTGGCATTTTGAAGTCACCTCGGTCTGCCAGGGATCCTGCCAAAAATGAAGTTCTGGTAAACTGGACACCTACAATTCCCTTCTTGATTGTTCTCTCTGAAATAAAGTTCTCACTGTCTTCTGTCAGGTTTTATGGTCCTCAGAGCACGGCTGCTGCCAGCACAGCATTCTGGGAGATGTGGTCTTCTTTTAGCAATGTCTCCCAATGCGGTTTCTGAACCGGGAACACCATGTCTCAAAAGCAATAGTGGGCCTGCAAGATCACGCCTCATCCAGCTACTCCCACATGTTAGGAATGTGACTTTCCAGTACTCGTCACAATTGTCAGCTATATGGTCTCTTACAGATGTGGCTCAGTAGATTGGTATCAGTCGATTTAACTGACCGCCATCCTGCACACTTCATAGTTATTTTTTTTAGAAGACTAAAAGATTTCGAATTTGTTCTAGCAAACACATAATCTAGAACACAGTGACCCTCTCGCCCACTGGTCCCCCAGTGATGTTCCCTTGCCCCCCCCCTTCCCACACACACGTTTTGCTTGATTCTTCTACCCTGCTCCCCTCCCCCCTCCAGCCTACTTCTGCAGGAGTCTGTCCTGATACATTCTGGTTCACCATTACCGTCCTTTGGCCAATGCTGGATTTGACTTTTATGGACTTCATTGATTCATGGTGTGTCACCCTTTCTCAACTTTCATGCTGGACTTCCTTTGCATCTTGTACTCATGGTGGTCCTGAATCATGCTCTTCCCATCTTCATCTTGTATCCTGGCTTGCAACATTTGTGTTACTACTGACTTTTGCAATTGTATTCGCTCCCCCCTCTTGCTTCTCCACTCTTTTTGACTGCTTAGTCTCTGTTCTCTCCTCCTCTCCCTTTCTCCCTTTTCCTATCTCCTCCCCTTACTTTCTTCAATGCACTTACTCTATCAGAATTCCCCTGGACCTAGTATGATAGCAACCTCGTCTGTCTCCTCCTCCCTCCCCTTACTTGTTTTCCCCCACACCTCCAGCACTATCTGAAATGTCGTCAGGCCTAGTACGATAGTCTCTTCTTTTGTTCCTCCCCTCCCTTTCTGCATCCCTCTCCCTCACCTCTTGGTTTTCTCCGGCTCTACCAGAAATGTTGTCAGGCCTAGTACGGTAGTCGCCTGTCTGCTTCCATTTCCTTCCTACTCTCCGCCTCCCTTCCTTATTTATGTCTTAGCTCTTGCACTATCTGAAATGTCGCCAGGCCAAGTACGATAGTCAATTTCACATCCTTACTGTTCATGGCCTGTAAGAATGTCATTGTATTTTCCCTTGTTCCCTCCCTTGCCTTGAAGCGCTTTGAAACACATTGTGCATAGGCGCTATATAAATAAACTATCATATTATATCATATCATATCATGTGCATACATGCTTTATGCATGGCACCTCAATCTCCTTTGCCTAAGCTATTCTATTGCATACATGCACTTATTGCATGTTTCACGCTGCTGAATCCTCTTCAGGGCCCCTATTTGAAGAGAAATAGACTTAATCAGGCTACGGCAGCAGACCTTATCTTTGTTCGAATCAGTAGTGGGACAGTCTCGGCTCCTATTAGAGGAACTTTGAGTTAGCACAATGCAATATTTGCGCTAGGACAAAAGAAACAGTCTCAGATGTAAATATATATTCTTTCAAGGCTTTACTTTGCACTAGGGCAGTTTTGCACCTGCAAAAAAACTGTACTTTGATAACGCTGTATAATATGATTACATATCTCATCAATAAGTGGCATTATCATCAGGAGTTGAATGTAGACATCCTGATAGCTAACCCGTATGCAGATCTGCTTAGCAATAATTACTGTTATGGCCATGCATCCTGTTGCCCGTCACATGCAACGGTAGGTGTCTCCCACTCTGCCTGTCCCTCCTCGCCCAACCCACTTACCTTGGTCTTCTGTGTTACCTCTGCTGTCCCCTCCTTTCTCCCTGCTGTCGGCTTAAGCCATGGGCCCTCTGCTGCTTCACAACTCCCTATGGGCACTACCGAAAGGAAATGAGGATTTTCGGTAACAAAGCCACTGAATGTCTGCTGCTTGGCTGCCATCTTTGATGGACTTTTTATTGCTTTAGCCAATTTAAAAAAAACAAAAAAATCGTTTGAAACCTTGCACAGGGTTTCTAATAAACGTAAAACCTGTCAATGGGGGCACTGTGTGTAGTTATGTGCATTAGCCTTCTTTATGTGCCCTCAACGTCATAGATCAGGTTTCCAAGCACATAACTAACTACTTGAGTCCCATGCTGTGACAGACTTTAATACTTAATTATAATTCTCAGTATCTGCAGAAATGATTGAATTCAAAAATACCTAATGAGAAATTACCACATTTTTTTTTGGCTGAATTTGTTAGGGATTTTTATTAAAAATAGATGGGGGTGGGGTAAGGGTATAGGTTAAGGTAGGGGAGGTGGGAGTGGAGCAGGGATCTCCCACCTCACTAATAAAAAAAATGAGATCAAGAAAATGCAGTCATTTCTCAGTAGGTCATTTTGTTTAGATCACTTCACGATAATCCATATCTCCCAGAATGCTCAGAGAGCGTTGTCAACGGTAAATCCGAAGACTATATGAACGTCCTCATTAGGATGCCTTCTCCTACCTTCCCCCTCTGTGGCCAGACTCCTTGGGTCCCCTTCCCTCACACACTTGTGAGGCAAAAAACCTTGGGATCATCTTTGACTCCTCTGTCTCCTTTTTTCTACACATCACTGACCTTGCCAAGAAGTCACATTTTGAGCTTCATCTCCTCAGGGGCATTCTACCTTTCCTCACCATCCCCCAGAAGCTCAATGTCTCCAGAGCCCTGTTTCTCTCTAGGCTTGACTACTGCAATAGACTCTTCCTCAACCTTCCTCTTTCCTCCCTTTACCCCCTCCAACTAATCCAGAATAGGACAGCGAGACTTATCCTTGGCCTCAAGCCCAGGGACTGCCTCTCTCCAGCCCTAAAATCTCTCCAGTGGCTCCCGGTGACTGCAAGGATCACATTCAAGACCCCCTGCATCATCCACAAGGGTGTCTGAGGCCTGGGACCTCTGTACATGCAGCTTTATCTCCCGAAATACCTCCCAGCCAGAGCCCTGCATTCTTCTGGTGCCAACTCTCTGCAGGTCAAACGTTTCTGCAAGCAGAGAGTCAGAGGTAGATCCCTTTTCTCGGCTGGCTCCTCCATCTGGAATGGCCTCCCTCCCCCCTCAGACTTGAGCCAGATCTTCTTAAGTTCCAGAAACTTCTCAAGACTTTCCTTTTCTCCTCTTCCTTCCCTCTCCCCCTCCCTTGCTAACTCTCCATCTGCCGCTGGACTGGGGCCTGCTCCCTTCAGAGTCATACAAGGGCCAGACCACCCCCACCTGTACCCCCCCAGCATCCTCTGCCAGCACTTGCTCTTGGGCTCTCTTTCCTGGACTATCGCAGCGTAGTCCTCCTGTCCACTGCACTCCTCCTCCCCCCTCTTTCCCCTGGCACTTGCCACCGTGGACCAACCAGCACTTGCCCGCCCCCACCCATGGGGGCCCCCCACTTCTGCACTTCTCCCTCTACCCCCTCCCCCTTGCACTTATCACCTCGTTCACGCACTTGCACGGTACTATAGTCACAAGACCAATCTAACTGTTTCTTTGTTGCTATATTCTTATGATTTCCCATGTCCCCCTTTTGTCTTGTGGCACCTGGAAACACCTGTGTATAGGCGCCATACAAATGTCCAGTAAATAAATAAAATAAAAACCAGAACAGAATTTGAGTGATGTTTCTGTTTTTTTTTGTTTTTCTTTCCTACATGTAACTGCTCGTAAACTGTACCTAACTACAAAATGGCAATATACAGATTATACAAAAAAAATAAAAAAACAGCACAGCCTTAGATTGGTAAGAACACATTCTAAGGCTATCGTTAGCGCAGGCATTTCCATAGGCAATTCCCAATGTCCACCCAAGCAGATTTAAGCTCTATCACATTATATATGCTTATGCATACTATATAGCATGGTTAATCATTATATGGCCATCCAGGTGTTTTGGGCTACAACTCAAATGCTCCTTCACTATTTGCTACACTGTCAAGAGATGTTAAGGTATTTTATGTTGATTTATGCCACGCACTGCTGCCGTGTGCATGCTCTCCAGGCGCTCAAGTGGATCTGAAAAGGAGAGTGGGGGTGGGCTGTTAGGGGAGAAGAGGGAAAAGTCAAGGAGTTGTGCTTAGCTGTTGGTGTGTGTAGAACCAGGAGCAACCGGCATCTGTGCGGGTGTGCTGTCTAGGAGATTCTTGCTGTGTGCACCAGAGGTATATTGTTTCCAGACGGGTGTATTTAACTTGTACGAGTGTTTGAGTCAGTTGGTGAGGTCTGCACGATGAATCAAGAAATGTAGAGCTTTGGAGTGTTTAGGGGAATGTTGTCTCGAGCCAATTGTGTCGGCTTGGTTGGTCAGTATGATGCGAGTGAGTGTGGTTGTGTAGGAGGTTGTTAGTGGGCTTTCTGAGACACTACTTGTGAAATGCAACAGAGCACATTAAGACAATGCGATTGGCCTTTGCTGGGACATCTTCATGCAAACACAACAGTGCATAACTCAGAGATGATGGTGAAATATTAGGTATATCTAGATGTGAAACGGCATGCACCAATGCAATAATGCAAGGCCTTTTGTTAGGAATATCTGGATGTACACACTAGTATAGAAGAGTGCATTTACAAAAATGTGCCTAGGTATGAATGAAAACACAATGGCATACACTATAGAATAAATTCAGTGCACTTTCATAGGTTCATAGGATGAGATACCTTGGCCACTTACTAGGGCGTCTCAGAAGGATAGCTCAGGCCCAACATTTTCGCCTTGGAAGCAAGATGACACAGAGCAACACAGGTTCGATCCCTGGGTCCGCGCTTAGACATCTCTGAGTATTAAGCATGTTATAAATAAACAATCATATATCATATCATTTCAGTGCACTGCATTTACAAAGGGCATCCAGAATGTGATGCTTAATTAGTGTGCCTTACACAGATAATGCAATGCATTTCCTGTGATGTACCTAGCTGAGAGAGTGATAATAGCAGACCATCATATGAAGGATCTTGAAGGTTGACGTCCAAAACATCTAGAGAGGACAAGGAGCAACCATGCTATTTACTATCAAGAGCAACACAGGTTACTATAACTTTATAGAATCCCCACCTTTGGGTCGTACTGGGTGCAAACCTCATTAACTCAGTATTCAGGGCCCTTAACGCCCATTATGGCCTGAACCAGGTCTATAGAGCTAAACATTAACACTCTTACGAGTGGGCTTGCCAATCAGGATTCTAAGACTGCAGTTCATACCTGTTGGGGTTGTCCTATTCTGGAATGTGTTTAAGAGCAACACTGCTTTGAAGCCCTGGCAGTAAACCCTGGAAAATTACAGGGTGCGAGAAGCAGGAAACGGGAGGGGTCTTGTGTGCCAGGGCTGCCAAAGACAATCCCTAGTAATATTGTTGTTCTTGGAAGTGGTCAGTATTTAAGCATTATTGGCCATTGTCACGGGTAGGTTGAGCCTTTATGTGCCTGGAAACATGTATGAGACTGACCTTTACGAAGAAGTGAAGCAAATGTCATTAATAGGTATAGACCCATATTTGATCAAAAAACTTTGAAGCATGAAATCCGAGCAGCTGGTGCTCGGTGGTACAAGGATCAATGTTCATTCTTTGCAGTCAGTGAAGGGAGGAGGGGCTGGGTGACGGGAATGGCCGAGGGCTGTTTGGAGGTAGCCAGAGGACAGCAGGCCGTGGATTGGTAAGTGAGAAGGATGGGGTGTTTAGGTGGCAAGCGCCTGAGAAGGAACTCGATTCCTAAGAGGTATCAGCAACGTTGGCCATGCAAACACTGTCCAAAAGTCCTAGATCCTGATCTGCATCATGAGGTGACATTCTGGGTAAAAATGCTTATTTATTTTTTTATTTTTTTATTTTTTTTGCCCGTATACAACTTGCATATGGCACATCAATTCAGCGGAGTCAATAACGAGTTATTGACCAGTCATATGATCGGCAGTGCTACATTAGCATGGCTCATGACATATATCGGAAGGATGCTGGTGAGTTCAGGTTTTAATGAGAGCTGCAATTCGAGACTTGCAGGTTAAATGGATGGAACTGACTCAGAGTAGTCAACTGTACATTGTGAATGGTTTTAATTCGTGCCACATAAACAATAAGAATCGAGGAGGCAGAAGAGGTATATATTTTATTTGCGTTTTCCCATTGAATGTGAAGAGTTTAAAACCTTGATCATTTGAGCACAGCATTCTCACTCGGTCTTCCTAAATGTGGCGCCAGGGAATGTGTGAGTTGCATGATGTAAATGCAAACATGCACAGGCTTATTGGATGCATGCATTCGTAATTGTTGACGTTTATGAGAAGGACAGGGGCAAATATCCCATCAAACGATGAAATTCATGCATAGTCAATGAAGATGTGGATATTAATGTATACTTATGTTTCTTGTAGGTACCTGGGTCACATTTGGAGGTCAGATTTCCGATGAGGTAAGAACTGTTTCATCGCTTTGAAATGTCAGGTGGCTTTGATGTAAACCTTAACCCCTTAAGTGCCAAGGACGAGTATGCTCGTCATTGTTGCATAGACTTGCACAATAGCCTGGCACTTTAAGCAGAACTCTTGCACACTGAAAGAATAACATGTCATGCCATTGAGATGAGAACAATGGCTGCATCTTGGCTAGCTGTCAATATGCTTATGTTTCATTTTCGTAAATAGCCATAATCACTTTGAAACTATGGTTTTGTGTTAACATATTTTGTGGAAATATTGGGTCACAAAGGCTGCTGATGCTGGCATCAAATAAACAGACAATTTACTTTAGAAGGGTTGTGTTCATCCTTTCTGTCTGTGGGTTTGATTCTCAAGGATTTGCACGGGAATAAACAGGAGATATTCTGAGACTCTCAGAATTGTTCCTGCTGCTTATGCCTGATTCACAAAGCCTACAAATGAGAGAAAATTCAGATGCGCGTGAGCAGATCTTTTGCCCATTAGTATCTGAAAGATAATCCACACCGCTTCAGATTTGCTCCAGTGAACATCGGTCTGACTCGAGCCCTGGAAATCAGTTCAATAAAGAAGCAGGTGCATATTTGAGGTGCTCAGTGCTGATTCCTTTGCATCTAATCTACGCCTCCTGCCAATCGCTTGGTACTTGGGCAGGTTTTGGGGACTTTTCCAGTCTGAATCCTGCAGGTAGAGCTCCTGAGAGAGGGCATGCTATTTACATGCAATCTGTCGGCATGAATTGTAAAAAGAGGTCTTGGGCCTGTACAAGACATGGTACCCAGTCATTTTATCGCAAACATTACAGAGTGGTGAATAACAGAGCAGACAATAACACCGAAAAAATTAAATCAATATATAAAGGGTAGTGGGGTGAGGGGTTAAAATGGGTCGTGATGGGGTTGGAGTGGCATTATAAGGGTGGAAAATTGGGGGGCTGGGGAGGACCCCGACAAATTTAAAAAAAACAAAATATATGTTGGTGTTTTCTCAGTGTTTTGACCGCAATGAAATGAACCACTCTGTAATTTTGGTCGGTAAAATCACATGCCTCACTGCCCCAGATAAAGATAGGCCAATGCAAACGTCTACACTTTCAACATCTGCTCGATCGCCTCCAAGAATCCATTGCACCTGCCAACGACACAAACCTACCTGCCTCAACTAAATGCCTTTCTTTGGCTCTCCCCTACCCGTGATAATCTCCACACTTTCAAGTACACCAGATTAAACTACACATTACTTACTGCTCATTAATTCAATCCGTCCAAGAAGAAAGGCAGGGCGCTGGAATAGCACTGCAGGAAACCCCTCCTTCCCACAACAAAGCCATCTTCCTGAGCTACAGCATTCCAACAGGCAAAACAAACCTATGACTTGTGTAGAATATTGGTGCCAGGAAACTCTATGTGGAAATCGTTAAGGTGCTTGCCAATCTTTCTAACCTCCAGCATCCCTTCCCCAAAGTAGGCAACTCTACCGGCGCTGTTAACCCCCTACCGCCTGGGTCGTAATGAGGCCCATAGTCTTTATTAAAATGTACAGTTATCCAGAACACTTCTCATTCTTCTCCGTTATCTTGCTCTGCTTCTCTGAAGCAGTCTGTAGCCTTGCATTCATCTGCATCCCTGGCCTTTTGTCACCTCTTGGATGGTGAAATGTCCTCTGAGCTGCTGTCATCCCCCTTGCATCCACAGGGTTGCTCTCTGCTGATTTGTTGGACAAGTCAAGGAGTGCCTGTTTTTGTACCTAGAGTTCCTTTCTTGGCATGTTGCATATAGATAGTCCTTGTCATCATGGTACTTATGGGTATGTTTTTCCCCATCTCAGACCTCAACACAATCCAAGATTCTTTATCAGCTTGGCTGACGACTTTGATGTTGCTGCCAAGATCGGGGATCCAGTCCCAACTGGCTGAAATATCAGACTTTACCACTTGGGTATGTAGGAGTCTCTTGTCTGCCCAAATTGGCTTGGCTAACACAGTTTCTGCACTTCTGAGCCCCCTCCTCTGGAACACCAACTTAACGCCCACATTAACACCTCAAATGTAATGAGGATTCTGCCTACTTTTATGCATATTCTGTAAGAGGATTCAATCCAGCACTACAGCTAAGTCAATGCCTAGTCTGGGATACTGAATGGAAACCCTTATTGATATATCTTTATGTCCAGTTCATGAGTTCTGGATGACTACCCCTATATAACACCCCTCTCTTGGAACCCCCCTGACCCCACTGAGCCAAGAAGTAGTTCTGTTTTGCAAGTTTAAACGGTTTATTTGAGAATGTAAACAATATATATATATCACACTTTATAATAAATTAATAATTAATATCACACTTCAGAACATGAGCAGTTAACAACAATGGGTAATGTTCTACTAATAAACTGATTTGATTACCCAGGAGTAGTATAAAGGATGAGGTAGCACGCTTGGGAATAGGAACAGAAGAATAAGGTGGTAGAGAATGCTTTATCTAGTTTCAGATGGATGCAATGTTGAATGAAAATGCCATACAGAAAATACTCAATATGATTTCAACAAAACAATGTAATCACTTTTCTCTGGCAATCCACTCCCCCCCTTATGCAATGTAAGGAAATGAAGAGGAGAGCACACAGTTCTTAGAAATGCAATCAAATGTAATTCAGTTCACCCCAGCAACTTATACAACAAATAGGAGTTTTGAAACACAGGCAAAATGCTTTGAATATGGTGACAATGCAGTGAGAAATATGCTGAAAATGCGTTTAATTCCCTTCAGGAGGTTCAGGGTGAGTGGTATCTAGTTAATATGAGTTCAGGCTCACTCTAGCAATGATTCAGGGATGGTTCTTAAGAGGCAAACGAAATTTAGCAGTTCAGGCAAAAGCAGCTATCTTTTTACCAGTAAAGAAATCGGGCCCAATCGCAAATCGCGGCAAAATTCGTGAATGCGTGAATCGTGATTGCGGAGAAAGTATAAGGAGTAGGAAGTCGGTTCTAGGCTTGTTGGAAAGGTAAGATTCTAAGCTTTCAGAGGAAAGTTAAACCAAGTTCCTAACGGTTACGGAGTTATGAACGATTTTGAGAAGGTTGTTTTTCGGATTTGAAATTTTAAAAGTTCAAAGCGACAGGTTACAGCTTGCAGCTAGAAAATGACAGATGACAGCTTTGCAAATGACAGGTGACAGTTAGGAGGCAGTTCGGGTTAGATTAAAATAGATTGAATTATATTATTTTAACTAAGAGATTGGTTCTGCACAGTTCTGCTAGGTACTCACAATATATTTTGAAATAGGCCTCCCCACGGATCTGGTCAGGTTTTGGACTGGACTCCGGTTCTGGTCTCGGCACTTCACAGTTATCTGGGTCAGCTCTCTGGTTCTGCTAACAGCGGTCTGGGTCACTCTGGATCTCTGGCCTCTGGTTCTGGATACTGCTCTGCTTTCTCTGGGTACAGCACTGCTTCTGGATCTTTCTGCACAGCTTTCTCTGGACCCAGCGCTGATCTGCACGGCTCCTGAATGCTGCTACCGCTGTTAGGTTTGCTGGATGCTGAGGCCTACTGAGAAGAGTTCTCAGTTTGTGGGTTTAGACCCTTGCTTTGAGTTCTGAATCAAGTTCTTTGGAGTTTTAAAGTCTAAGGGCCTCATTACACGGAAGGCGGTGAGCCATGGCGCTATTAGCGCCATGGCTCATGCCGGTAAAATACCGGCACCGCCTTGGCGGAAAGGGGATTTACCGCCCCACCAACCTTGGAATGGGGCGGTAAATCCCCTTTCCAAGGTTGGTGGGGCGGTAAATCCCCCTTCCGCCTTTGCCCTTCCCCATTCCCATTTCTGCCCCATAGGGCTCTATGGGAATGGGGAAGGCGCTAATTACGGCACCGCAATTTTGCGGTGCCGTAATTAGCTCCGAGGTCCCTTAGCGGGTTGGTTTTTAACGCCTGCAAAAAGCAGGCGTTAAAGCACCAACCCGCTAAGGGACCTCGTAGTAAGGCGGTAATGGTTAACGGTCACCGTTACCATTAACGGTGGCCGTTAACCATTACCGCCTTCCGTGTAATGAGGCCCTAAGTGTTGAATCTGGTATCTTCTGGATGTTGTATGGTCCGGCAGAGCGCGTTGCAGCAACTGGATTTGAATGTCCTCTCTAGCTTCCAGTGGCTCTTTTTATGTCTTTTGAAAGTGGGTGTGTGTGCAGCATCACTAGCCAGCCCCTCTTTCAACTGCCCATTGGTCAAGCTTTCCGCACTGCTTTGATTGGGGGAAGGAAATGTGTGTCATGGTGATGCTGTAGGTTTTATGGGTCAGAGGATCCTCCCCTGGTCAGTTTGCCCACAAATCTATATTTGACCTAAAGACATATTTCATAGATACACAGTGGTTTGAAATTACATGCACCCATCACGTATCACATGAGGTATACTCTGTTCAAACTCTGATGTTTCTAAGAGCTTGCATTCAGAAACGGCAACATTTTGCGTTTTTTAACTGGTTTTGCAATATTGGTTTTTCATTAAAAATTATACACATATACATGGCCTGTCCATACATACTCCAGTAAATTACCATGTCTCTAGCTTAAACACAGAGTCTGTAGTATACATAAATAGCAGGGTTTTGCCCCAGAACATCACACAAATTCCCAATGCGTCTTAAAACGTGCACAGAAAAATCACAAGAATTATGTTATCATTTAAATAATTTTGACAAGTCTGCACCATGAGTTATACATCTTTCTTAAAATCATATTCTGGCCAACAGGGGTGTGTCTTCCCAGGTCACATGGTGGAGAAACCAGTTTATCCAGTTTCTGCCAAGCTCAGAGACCCTGCCCCTCCCAGCTTCTGCCAAGAGGAAGCTATTTTACGATTCCCCCAATAAACCATCTGCCTGGGCCCTGGAAGGCCCATTGTTCAAGAGGAAGCCATTTATGGCCTCCCCCCAATAATCCCTCTGCCTGGGTCCTTTGTTTAGTCTCTAGCAGTCCCTTGGTAATTCAATCAGAGAGGGGTAACCTCCCCTCAGAATGCAGCCAGGCCTGAGAACTGCTGTGGATCCAGTTTCACTCCAATTGGGGGGAAGTTGTCAGGCAGAATCCAGTTCCTTAAGCCAGGCCCCAGCTAATGTCACTTTTAGTTACCCAGTTTTCTGCATTCAAATAAAACTAACAATTTTTACACATGCAGCTAGAATGCTGATTCTAAGTTCAAAACTATGACATTTTAACAGTGACAAACTATGTGGCAGTCACAAGTCTGTCCCTCTGTTTATTTACACCAGTGGTCTTCAAACTTTTTTGGCCAGGGCCCCCCTGAGCAAAATTTGGGCAGGTCGGGACCCCCCAGAAATGCCAAATGGACAGTATATATTGCGCGCCGTCACCTGCTCCCATCAAAGTCGCTGGGCTCCCTCATCCCACTCCTACCCAGTCGCTGGTCTCTCCCCACCCCATCACACACCCAGGGCTCTCCCCACTCTGCTCCCATCACTATCCCATGGTTCCCGCCCATTGTGCTCCCACCATAGTCCCTCGGTTCCCCCATCCCGTTCTCAACACAGTCTGAGGGCCAGTGGCGGCTGGTGAATCTTTTTTAAGTGGAGGGGCATTAAGGGGAGGTTCGGGGGGGTTTCCCCCTGTGAATTTTTTTTTAAATAATAGGTTAAAATGTTGCATTGTAGAGCATACTTTTAACAAAAAATGGGTAAATAGCCAAACAGTTTGCAATTGTTGCTGGGAGTCCAGGGGGCAGGCATTGATATTTTATTTCTATCGCGCTCGTACACAAGTGTTTCAGAGCGTGACAAGGCAAGGGAGGGGAACAGAGGAGAATAAAACAGCGATCTTACTAGGCCCAGTGACATTGAGAACGCGCAAGTGTGAGGGAGAAGTGGAAAGTGCGAAGCAGAGGAGAAACAGATAAATAACAATAAATAAATAATAAAGGCAACAAACAGTGGTAGTGCAGCCAGCAATTTGCAAGTGCTACGTTTAAGGCAGCAGACAGGGTAGGTCTGATAAGTGCAGGAAGAAAGATGGTTCTCCTCAAGTTTTAGTGTGGCAGGGCGCTGTTCCAGAGGGAGGCCCCAGCCGAAGACGGAGATCTACCCCCAGCTCGTTTCTTTGATAAACGACTGACCCTGAGGGAGTTGGAGGTAGAGGAGTGAAGAGCTCGAGAGGGGAGGTATTTGCGGAGGAATAGCTGAAGGTATTTTGGACCGAGGCCCCAGAAAGCCTTGTGGACAAGGCAGAGGGTTTTGAATGATAGATGTCCGGTAAAAAGATACCATCCCTGTCCCCTGGGCCCCACTGGTCCTAACACAATGAACATAATTATGGGTATATGCAAGGCGCTGCACATTCATACAGCAATCACTCTATCATTCACATGAGCATCCATCACCATACACTCACTCATAACGCATCCATACACATGTTTAAATAAAAACAATGAACATAAACGTACCTTCTGCATTGGCCTGTGTGTGGGTGCTGCTCCAGCTGCTCTGTCCGTATGTGCGAGGAGGCGCAGGAGCTCCCCCTCGGACATACAGACATGCAGTGCCCCAGCCAGCATTTCCAATGAGCTATGCAATGCTGGCGAAGCAAAACGCCCCAGCACTTGCATGGCTCAGTGAGCATGTGCGGCTGGGGAACTAAACTGAACTGTCAAAGGGAAACAGTGTTTCCCTTTGACAGTTCAGCCAGCCCAGGAGCACTCCATTAGCTGGATAAAGCAGCTGAGGGAGTGCTCACTGTTTCACTGGGCTGGCTCCTTAGCTCCTCCATAATGGGTGAGGGGCCACTATGCAGTTAGTAATGTTGACCATTGTTGCTGAATATATCACAATTTACTTACATTTTAACACAAAGCACCCCTTTGGGTACTATTGAAACAGTGGGCTTCATAACTACTCTGGCGGTAGCTGTGCCGGTAAAACCGGCACGGCTGCCACTGGAGTTGCATCCGGGTCTGGCACCCGCGAATGGGCAATTACTAGGTCATGCCGAGTTAGGCGGACATGATAATTGCCCTTTCGAAGGTGCCGGTAGATCCCCATTCCCATTTGAGCCCCATATGGCTCAAATGGGAAGGGGGAGCTCGGATGCACCGGCACCATTGATAACGGTGCCGGTGCATCCGACGAGCTGAGGTCAGACCTGGCGGGGGCTGTCAAGCACCCACGAGCACAACTCTTACTATGGCGGAACGGTAGCAACGGTGCCGGTAGCTTACCAGCACCGTTGTTACTGGTCCGCCATAGTAGTAATGAGGCCCAGTCTGTGACTAAAGGAATGAATATCCATTTACAACTGTGGGCCACTTTTTCATTGTTGCCTGAGACAGTTTCATGCTTCAACCCGCCCATGTGGGCCACCCCTGCCCATTTCTTCCAATCTAAAAAAAAAAAAAAAAGAAAAAATCTTTTTTCATGCTGAGCTCTCAGGGCCCCCCTGGGATGCACCCGCGGACCCCTAGGGGGTCGCGACACACAGTTTGAATACCACTGATTTACACATTTCGATTTTTGGCAATTTTAAATCCAGTTTCAGTTTAAGCCGCTGCAGACCTGCAGAGCTCAGCCAGTCTTGTTATAAACCTTCAAGTCACTTCAGAATATAACTTTACATTGTATCCACCTCTTAGTAAGTCTTTCTTTGGCCTGCTTTGGGTTCATTTATTCAGTTTTACACAAATGTCTGGTGTTGTTTTAAAACGCCGGCTTTCTGATAGTGGTGAGTACTGGTAATGCAACCATTTTTGGGATTTAAGAAAATGATTTCCCCACAGTTCTAGGTTGCTTTTGGCAATCTGCATTGCCATTCCCAATGGTTTCAGGCTACTGTGTGGGTAGTCCAATGGTGGTTTTAGGCAGTGCCCTTCTGTGCCCATAACATCGGCAAAAATGGGTGGCAGCCTATTCTTCATGCATTTCCCTGGGCATTTTCTGGGAAGCTCTGGCCATCATGATGTTTTCAATGCCAGTAATGCACAGGTTTTTTTTTTGGTAGGGCTCGGATGCATGGGTAAAAACATCCCACAAGCCCCCCTCTTGCGATGGCCATTCTGTTTCACTGATGGAACTCACAAGATCTGGGATGTTCTCCTCATCTTCTTCCAATAGATGGCACAGTTCAGCATCTTTTTCTCCATCCGGTCGGATCGATCGGTTCTCCTCGCCGGTCCTGATGGGAAGATTGGGCGGTACCCCGGGCCCCTCGGGTCTCTGCTCCCGGTCTCCGGATCGTCCTCCTTGGCCAGTCTCCAGGATTTCTTTCTCCTAGGATGACAAAGGAAGAGCGGCAATACCTATTCATGGACATGTATCCCCCACCATTGATATAGTGGGGTGGCATATATATTTTAGAACTCAACAGATATGAACATGCACATTTTTTTAAATTAAGAGACAGGAACACATAAACTTGAGAAACACAGAATTTGATAGGCTATATGTAGGATCTTTTAAGTTAGGAATTGAATTACTCTGGAGCGGTACCCTCTGCAGAGGACTCCTCCAGTTGCTGCAAAGCGTGCCTGGGATGGCAACACTTCAACTGGTTTATGTGGACCCACTTGTCTTCCCCCTCTGCCAAAGGACCTTTAGGGATGTGGATCTTGTAAGCCACAGGGGAGATCTTGTCTATAGTCTCATAGGGTCCCTTCCATGTAGGCAAAAATTTGCGCTGCTTTGCCTGGTTTCTTTGGAAGTTGTATAAATAGACCCGGTCCCCCACCTGATATTCCTTCCTGGAAGTTTTCAGGTCATAGTGGGTCTTCATACTCTCGGCTGATCTTTCTAGATTCCGCTGAGCATAGGCAAAAGCATGTTGAAGGTGTTTCCTTAAATTCTCCACATACTCATGAGTTGTGGAGGCATTTATCAATGTTTGCTCTTGGGTCCTGTAGAGCAAATGCTGAGGAAGCACCATCTTGCGTCCAGTCATCAACTCAAATTGTGACATTTTGGTTGCAGATGAAGGGGTAGATCTGATGGCCATTAGGACCAGAGGTAATCGGATATCCCAACTTGGCCCAGAATCTGCCACGAACCTTTTTAAGATGCTCACAATGGTTCGGTTATATCTCTCTACTGCCCCAGAAGAAGCTGGCCGGTAAGCAATATGCAACTTCCTTTTGACCCCCAGTATCTCCCACATCTTTGTCATTACTTCACTGGTGAAGTGGCTACCTCTGTCTGACTCAATCCTTTGAGGTAGACCAAAATGGGAAAAGATGTGGTTAATCATCAGGGCAGCTGCTGTTTCTGCCTTGCAGTTTGGGGCTGGGAGACATTCCACCCACTTGGTAAACAAGCATGTAACGGTCAACATGTACTTGTTTCATCTAGACGAGCGAATCACAGGGCCTACAAAGTCGATTTGCAAATCTGACCATGGCAGTGTCATTCCCCTCTTTTGGAGAGGCGCACGGTGCGTGAGGGATGATGGCTGAAATTGTGCACACACAAGACACCCCTTGAAGTATTGGTCAAGGTCCTGCCCCATGTGTGGCCAGTATGCAACCTCTCTTAAGATTTGCAGTGTTGTGTGAAACCCCCTATGACCGGCGGTGGCCGCATCATGGGCGTGACTTAACATCAGGCTTCGGAATGAGGTAGGAACCACCCACTGATCGTGGCCAGCTTTGGATTTCCTTACCAGCAAACCGTCTTGGATTCGGAACATTTTTGGACATTTCATCAACACTCTTAGGTCCTCTTTCCCAATGTAATCGGTATCCGTCAGGGGAAAATTCTCAGGGTCCTCAAGGTGTTGGTAAAACTTACCAATAATTGGATCCCCCTTCTGAGCTGTAATCAAATCAGCATCAGGGGTATCCTTGCTCCATTGGGCAGTTGAAAGATCATTGTGAGCATTTGTCTGGGACCTATTGATAGCAGTGACCTGGATTTCCCCCAACAGGGACTCAATCTCAATTAGATCCCCTTGGATGGCCCCGGTTTTGGCCAGCTGATCAGCTAAGTCATTTCCAGTTTTGTCTGGTCCCTCTACTTTGGAATGACCCTTGATCTTTTTCCAGTAGATGGTCATTCCATTCGATGTGACCAGATCATCAATGTTTTGGATCAACTTCCCATGTTTCAAGGGTTTGTTGTTAGCACATAACATGCCTCTGGTTTTCCAATTAACCAGGTGCTCCACGAACCCGTTCCGTACATAATCAGAATCCGTGATTATGACCAGTTCGTGGAGTTGATGCTGGACAGCAGTGAGGATGGCCTGATGCACAGCCATCAATTCTGCCACCTGACTACTTTGGGGACAAATTTTGTATCCAGCGGAGGGTTCTGGGAACTCCTTCACCCATGCATTAACTACGCCAGCCACCAGTTCTTTCTCCCCGTTGTTGTCAACATGGTAAGAGCATCCATCCACATAGACAGTGGGCATTCCATCACACTTGTCCTCTTCAAAGACTTTGTGTGGGGAATTAAGGTATGCCTCCGTGTTGTCCTTGATTTTTAGACTTTCGTCCTCGAGACAGTTTTCTCTGGCACAATCATGCAAGTCAGCCAGACCTTGCGCGAGGGGACTCTTCTTGTTTTGGCCATATCTGACCTCCACAGGAAAGCCTTGCATTGACAGAATCCAGGAAGTAATTCGGGAATTACTCACATTTCCTGCCCGGATTCTATCACTTTGGAGATATTGCAGAGGCTGGTGTGGAGTCTCCACTATGATGTGTTCCCCCTGGATAAACGGGCGGTAATTCTTCAATGCCCACACCGTTGCCAGGAGTGCCTTCTCACAATCGTTGAATTTTTCCTCCACAGAGGATAAAGTTTTGCTCGCATAGGAGATTACTTTATTGACCTTGTCATGCTTTTGGTATAATACTGCCGTCAAGCACGTATTAGAGAACCCCGTCTCCAGGAAGAACTCCTTGTTTCTGACAGGGTAAGCTAGGCAAGGCGCTTGTGAGAGGCTTCTTTTGAGTTGTCTTACTGCCTCGGCTTGTTCTGGACCCCATTCCCACTTGACCCCCCCCCTTCAGGAGATGAATCAGGGGTCTGGTGATCTCTGCGTAGCCCTCAATGATCTTTCTGCTGTAATTAGTCAGTCCAAGGAGGCTCCTTAGTTCCCGCAGAGTTGTGGGGTCTTTCAGTTTCAGAAGTGCTTCCACTTTCTTTTCCTGGGGACAGAGACCCTGAGGAGTAATCTCATGCCCCAAGAAATTAACACGGGTTCTACACCACTGTGCTTTCTGAAAGGAAAGTTTTGCTCCGGGGGCCCTTAACTGGGTCAGAACATAACGGATCTCCGCTATGTGTTCCTCCACAGATGAACTTTTGATGAGGACATCATCTACATAAGCCAGGTTACCCCTTGAACCCAGGTCGGGCATGGCCTTGTGTAGGAAAATGTTAAATTCATTGCCGGAGTTGAGGTATCCGAAGGGAGTCCGGGTCCATGTGTACTGCTGGCCCCCAAAGGTAAAAGCCAGCTTGTATTGGTCCTCCCTACTGACAGGCACAGTCCAGTATCCATTGGTCAGGTCTATTGCAGTGAATACCTGTGACCCCTGGATCTGGGCCAGCCCTTGGTCAATGTAGGGCAGAGGCCATCGGGAAGTATGGACCTGTTTGTTGAGCTCCCTGAGGTCGGCGCAGAGTCTCCACTGGCCGTTTGGCTTCAATATTCCCAGCACCGGATTATTAAAAGTGCTGTGGACTGGACGGATTATTCTCCGGGACTCAAGGTTCTTAATTATTTCAGTAAGGGACTCCATGGATGCGAGAGGCAAGCGATATTGCTTCACAAACACTGGAGTCATTCCAGGGTCCGTGGGGATTGTTGTTGTGTGGATGTCGGTGCGACCACAGTCATATGAGTCTACCCCAAAGAGATCTTGGAAATCCAAGAAAACTTGTTTCAACTTTTGCTTCTGTTCCAGAGTCACACAGGCATCAGCTAGGTTGACTCTCTCTTCCACCATCTGCCTGAAGCCTGGAAAGACTTCTGGTTTGGCTATCTCATCGGCCTCCTCCAGCTGGGTGGAGAAGTCCCTGGTCAGAGTGCTGATTTGGACTGGAGGCCTCAGGTGGGAAAGGCAACCCTCATGGACCTGGAAAATCACCTCATCCCTCCTAAAGTCACAAGTCACATCTTCCTTACCATAGGGGCAGGAAGTGTACACCAGAAAGTTCCCCCATGCCGGGTAAAAATCCTGTCTGGTGTTGTATTGTCATCACTGTCACTGTCAAAACAGTCCTTGGGGATTGGTCCTAACAGTTCATTTCCTAAATCAATGGAAAAATGTCGGTCATCAACCGCCATTCCAATAATGGTGCCTGCGGCTAGAGTAATACTCTTTAAGTCGCTGTTATCCATCTCTATTAGAATGGTGTCATGTTCTATGTTGACTAATGGTGTTGGGTTTACCCCTAACCCTTGCTGTTGGAGAGAAGCATTTAGATGTATGTAAGCATCAGGGTTTTTCAAATGTTGTCCTCTTTTAACTTTCACTTCCAGGGAGAATTGTTGGGTCCTTTCTGGGATAGTGACTTCCTCTTTAATCTGAATTTCAACTGCATAAGTTAGCAATTGAGCTGACCTAAATGCTTTTTCTGGATCATCAAAGCCCATGGGATTATCCGCTAATCGGGACCAAGCTTTGACGTTTATTAGGTCCAAACTAATGGCAAAGCGATTGAGAATGTCACTGCCTAAGTAAAAGGCGGCAGTGACGTCTCGCACGACCCAACAATTATGGACTATGCTCTTGTTGCCAGTGGAGATTTTGAGCATACACCTGCTTGGCAGGAGCTGTTTGGAATTCCAGGTCCATTTCCCATTTGTCTATCAGTTTGAATGTGGGAATGGCTGGATCTTTTGGGAGTTGGCGGAACATGGCTTCGCTGATGAAGCTCTTACCGTTGTTCACACACACTCGAGCGAGAACAGAGTCCTTCCCATCATTTAACTGAACAGGGATGAACAACTGCTCTCCAATTTGCTGAATATCAGCCAGGCTCTGAGCTGATTTCACATCTTTCTGGACTATAGGAGTGGGAGTTTCTGATTGTGGATTAGTAAAGAATTTCAGGGTGTTTCCTTCCAGTGTGGAATACCACCTTAAACTGGAAGGAAGGTTGATTTTCAGAAATAGAGAGGACCCCCCATCACCAGTCTGTTGTCCTACTGCTATTACTGTCACGTCTGGAATTTGGTTGTTCTGGAAGTGAAATTGTACTTGGTCAGATTTTTGTTCAACCATGTGTTGACACTCTGTTTTAATTTTATCGGTCGGCTAGTCTGGGTCCAGAGGACCTTGTTTACACAATCTATTAGGGGTGGCAACCTTCTCAGGAGGTCATTTCCTAGTAAACAAGGGGTGCCCTCTGGAGTCACTACTATGACTGGGTGTCTCACCTTGTGTCGCCCAATTTTAATGTCCAAGTCTGCAGTCCCCTCAACGGGAATTTCCTTCCCGTCAAAGTTCTGCAGTTGTCCAGGAAGAGAGGTGAGAGGAATTCGGTAATTCTCCCCCCTTCCTGCATTTAGTTCCTCAAAGGCCCTTTTGGACAGAAGGGTAGCTTGGGATCCAGTGTCCACCAGTGCCAACATTGTACCCTGCCCCTGTACTTGTACCGGGGCATAGTATCTTCCCTCCTTCTCCTCAAGGGGGCACAGATAATGCACATTTTTGGACAACTGGTGGGCTAACTTTCTGGTTTTGGACATTGCTTGCGAAGAGATTTGGGCAGAATTCTGTGGGGAGCCTTGGGAATCTGAAAGAAAAAGCTGGCAACTGGAGATCAGAGCCATTGTGGGTTCCCCTGGTTCCGGTTCTGGGCTGCCCCCCCCTTCTTGGAGGCAGTCACCAGGATGGGTTTGAACCAGGGGATTTCGGTATTGTGGGTTCTGGGATGAGATGATGGGCGGCGGTAGCTCAGTCTCCATATCTCCCCAGTCTGGATTGGAATCCCTTGGGACCCATTTTTCCTTGGGAGGAGTTCCCCCATCTCTGAAGGAGAAGGTCCTTTCCCCAGGATCCTCTGAGGATCCCTCTCCCTCAAATTGGAAGACCTGTACCTCCTCCACAAAGTGGGTCTGTTTGGGTCCTTTGTTTCTCCTACCCCCCCTCTGCTCCTTGGGAGGCAGGCTTTCAGGGGTAGGAGATTTTGTTTCCGGTTCCTGGTTTTCTAGGAGCTGTTTACAAGTTGGGAAGGAAGCTTCCTCCAAGGCTTTACACCCCCCTTCCCCTTGTGCCTCCTCCCTGGGAACCGGTGTGTTATCGGGGTGCTGCCCCCGTCATTGTTCTGGAGCACCAGGTCCAGAGTTTGGGGCATTCTGCGGTGGCATGCTCATCTGAGGGTTCTGTTGAGCCCTCAGTATGTGACCTAGATCCCATGCCATATTTTGGACCTGGCGCTCTAACTGGGAAACCCACTCAGGCTGATACGGGGCTCTATTTTCTCCCCTGGGCTGATCCCGGGAAGGGTAGCTATCCCTTCTCTGGTAGTACCCCTGGTTGGGAAGATTGTGGTACCCCTCCACCCTTGGCCTCCCCTCTCCCGGATTAGGTTGTCTGGGCTCAGGGAATTGGGGAAAGAAGGATGGATGATTTTGGGGCTGGAAATTGGGCGGATACCTGGGGAAAAAGTTCTGCCCAGGATTTGGAGAATTTCTGCCCCCCTGTGGGAAGTTGGGAGGGAAGTTCCCTGGGTTAGGTGCTTGGCCGGATCCCCCCCCTTGGGCTGGAGGAGTCCACACATAACCCAGGATTGGTCAGTTTCCCTTATAGCGGGGACTTACATAGTCAGGGGAGCGGGGGACCCCATTTGTGGGACTACCTCCTCGACTCCCTGTCTGTGACTGGCCCGAGGGCCTTCTGGGCTGTGAATTATTAGGTGCAGGTAGGTTTTTAGGCCCCCCCATCTCCAAATCCAAAACGGGGATGACCTTTACATCTGCCACCTTGGCAGCAGCAGGGGTGCTGTTGGTTTTGGGATTTTTCTGGGTATTGCTTTTATTTTCTATGGGCTTCTGCACCTCATAGATCCGGGTAGCCTGTTCAATGACCCAGTATAAAGATCTTTTCTCATGAAAATCTCTCACGAGCTGGGTCATTATATATTTGGGCAAGGCATGGAAAAATGTATTGACAAATTCTCTGCTGTCTGTGCGCACCCTTCTGGTGGTCTGCGCAAAGGCACGTTTCAGTTCTTGCACAAATTCTTGTGGGGCCTGATCCTCCCCACATTGCAAATTGTAGGCTGCCTTGCGAGCCTCTTGAGGATTTCTGTGAACAGAAAAATGTTTCAGATGGCCATCTTAAATGATTTTGGTCCTCCAGCCCCGCAAAGAAAGTGGAGTATTCTGGTGAGAAGGTCCACTTTACATATTGAATACAGCTTTGGCTCTCCTTCAAATGGAAAGTCTCCATCATTTGCTCGTAAAGCTCCAAGTGTTCCCAAACAGAATACTTGGCGTTCTTGTGATAAGGCGTGATGACACTCCTTATTGCCTTTATTTGCTTCAATGGGTCCTTAAGCAAGGCCCTTTTTGCCTTATTGGCCTTTTTGGTTCGGGTAACCCTGGTCCATTCATCCTCTGACTCAGAGGCACTGCTCCCAGAGGTTCCTGTCTGATCTTCCAGGTTTTCCCGGATTCTGCGAGCCTGGGATTGGCTGGCAGAATGTGGGGACCTGGTCTCCTGTGTCCTGCGCCGTTCAGAGGAGTCTTCAGATTCCTCCTTGCTGCCAGGATTTGATGGGTACCCCCCCACTGACATAACTGGGCAGAAGTTTTCAGGATGCCCTTAATGGGCCTATTCTCCTGGGGTTCCCCACTAAATTGCACTGTGCTTGGATGCCCATACCCAGATGCCCGCCCATCCATTCCTGGGAGGTACTGGCCTATGAGCCCCATGCTTTTGGCTGGATAGTAATCTGCCATCCCTGTGGCCCGGTGCTCATGTGCACCAGGGGACATGGGGGTGGCAGAGTCCAGGGACTGAGAGAGATAAAGGCCTCTGGTACTAGGGCTCCTGAGGTTATGCTCAGGAGTTTCCCTTTCCCAGCGAACCTGGTCTCTATCCGCCCCTGCTCCCTGTTGCAATGCAAGAGCCTGCGCCTTCAGTTCCTCAGTTAAGGCCTTACTAGACTCTATCAGTCTCTCCTGCATCGCTACCTGTTGTTGGAGCCTATCATTGTGCTGGCAGAGAGCCTCATTCTCTCTCTGCGTTTCCTGATTGGTCCTGGAGCACTGGGCCAGTCTTTGCTGCAGGAGGGTTACCTCCTGAGTCCCATCCCTACTGGCCTGCTCCTGTCTTGCCAGAGCCTCCTCCACCCTCCTGGTGTGCTCTAGCAAGTCCTGGTGTTCTTTTTGGAGGTCACCCAGTCCCTGGTGGGCCAGGTGATTTTCTTCCATTTTTCTTTTTAAGTGGCAGACTTCCTGGCCTAAGGTGTCCCTTTCCTGACTAAGAGTCTGCATCTGTACCGTCAGGTCGTCCCTTTGCCTTTGGAAGGCACCAGCTTTCTGGCGCTCCTGATCAAACTCTGCCTGGGTATCCAGGTCTTTCAGGATCAGTTTATTGCTCTCCTCTTTCTCTCTGTCTAGTTGGATTTGCAGGGTGGCTACCTGCTCTGTGCATGCCCTGTTGAAATTGATCTGTTGCTCCAGCTTTTTCTGGCTCTGCAGTAGGGAGTCCAAACTGTCTTGGCGTTCCTTCTGCAAGGCCAGAATTCTGGTATCCTGGTCAGCCTTTTCCTGTTGCAGTATATCCATGTCCTCTTTTATTTTAATGATATACTGCCTACTATCATTTTCTGCCTCCAGGCTCCTCTGCAGCCTCTGCTCAGAAGAGACCAGGTCAGATTGGACATTCTGTAATGCCAGCAGTTGCCTACTCACCAGATCTTGGCCTTCAGCACATTTGTCCTGCATGGCTCCCATATGTAAATATAAATATGCCGCTACCCTGGGAATCTTGTGGTGCTCATGCTTGGCCTTAGGGGCCATATATAGTTCACTCAGGGCCACATGTAGGCGACTGTGATCTCCCCATTTATCTGACCCTGTTTCAGTGACCTGTTGCGCGATTGCCTGCAACCAGACCGTTTGGTCCTGATGAGTCCACTCACCTCTCACAAATAGCTTATGTAAGAAGTGCTCTCTGGCTATTTTGATGTCTACCAGTGCCGTCATTCTGGAATTTGAGTTCCTTCCTGATTTACAGAAGTTTGTATTTTATATTTGCAAAACAGACCGTTTCCTTAGAGCGTTCCTTTGAGGAGTGCTTTACAGCGTAACACAGCGTGGTGATCCGACCGGATATGTGTATCTGGTCAGCTGGCACACTATATTAATCTGCACAAATGGTAAATCTAACCCAGAATACCCCGGCTCGAGCCCCCACTTTGTAAGAGGATTCAATCCAGCACTACAGCTAAGTCAATGCCTAGTCTGGGATACTGAATGGAAACCCTTATTGATATATCTTTATGTCCAGTTCATGAGTTCTGGATGACTACCCCTATATAACACCCCTCTCTTGGAACCCCCCTGACCCGACTGAGCCAAGATGTAGTTCTGTTTTGCAAGTTTAAACGGTTTATTTGAGAATGTAAACAATATATATATATCACACTTTATAATAAATTAATAATTAATATCACACTTCAGAACATGAGCAGTTAACAAAAATGGGTAATGTTCTACTAATAAACTGATTTGATTACCCAGGAGTAGTATAAAGGATGAGGTAGCACGCTTGGGAATAGGAACAGAAGAAATAGGTGGTAGAGAATGCTTTATCTAGTTTCAGATGGATGCAATGTTGAATGAAAATGCAATACAGAAAATACTCAATATGATTTCAACAAAACAATGTAATCACTTTTCTCGGGCAATCCACTCCCCCCCTTATGCAATGTAAGGAAATGAAGAGGAGAGCACACAGTTCTTAGAAATGCAATCAAATGTAATTCAGTTCACCCCAGCAACTTAGACAACAAATAGGAGTTTTGAAACACAGGCAAAATGCTTTGAATATGGTGACAATGCAGTGAGAAATATGCTGAAAATGCTTTTAATTCCCTTCAGGAGGTTCAGGGTGAGTGGTATCTAGTTAATATGAGTTCAGGCTCACTCTAGCAATGATTCAGGGATGGTTCTTAAGAGGCAAACGAAATTTAGCAGTTCAGGCAAAAGCAGCTATCTTTTTACCAGTAAAGAAATCGGGCCCAATCGCAAATCGCGGCAAAATTCGCGAATGCGTGAATCGTGATTGCGGAGAAAGTATAAGGAGTAGTATTCAGTTTTACACAAATGTCTGGTGTTGTTTTAAAACGCCGGCTTTCTGATAGTGGTGAGTACTGGTAATGCAACCATTTTTGGGATTTAAGAAAATGAATTCCCCACAGTTCTAGGTTGCTTTTGGCAATCAGCATTGCCATTCCCAATGGTTTCAGGCTACTGTGTGGGTAGTCCAATGGTGGTTTTAGGCACTGCCCTTCTGTGCCCATAACATCGGCAAAAATGGGTGGCAGCCTATTCTTCTTTTTTTTTGTTGGTAGGGCTCGGATGCATGGGTAAAAACATCCCACAATTCCAATTAGTTAATTTTAGCAATAAGGACTCTGATTGTGGCTATATGTCCCTACTGGCTTCTTGATTTTGACCATTGGGTCCACTGGGTCCACTGTCTCCCCAGGTGAGTGTATTTTCCTCCTCCCTATTCGCAGATGTAGTGTATTTTCTAATCTTTTGGACCAGCCACTATCTAATCCCACCACGGTAGAGTCTGACAGGAGGGTCATGCCTGCTTACTGATCTAGGTCTCCACATGCCAAGTTAATGGGGAATTTTCTCTCTCACATATCAGTGCTTGGGATCCCAAACCTAACAATGTATCCTGTACCCTGATATTTAGGGTGAACTGTTCACTGTGGGAGTCGTCAGTGTTGTATCCTGAGCACAACCCCTGCTAACCGGCCACAGTTTCTGCATGTGGCCTCTCCGTACAAATCATGAGAACATGAGGGATACAAAATAGTAACTTTGACTATAACTGTATCTCACCACCCAGATGCAAGTTAGGACCATCATGACATCAGGAATCCCCTACCCTACACACATTTTGTAGAAAACCTTTATATTGGTATTCATGGGGAAATCCTCTCTCAAACCAGACAGTAGACAAATAACATACATCACCCCCCCCCCCCCACAAACCAGTGTGCAGCTAAGGCCACATGCTAGCTATGCAAACTCTTAGGCAGATTCATGAGCTGGAACATATGCAATTGATACTGCAGCTTGCCAATGTCATTGTTGTTGTCATTATTTGCATCAGAAGAGGACATCCAGGTATGGAAAGTTTACAAGCACAGAACACTGGCATGCTACACTGGCTGCAAATGCATACTGGAAACCTTGTGTGCGATACAAGATAATCTCACGTATAAAGAAAGAACCCCAGAAGCTATACCTGCAGAGCTGAAATTGTCTACAGCACTAAACTATGTAACTGGCCCACTGCAGAGAGTTACAGGAAACAACATGGATTTTATCAACCCCCCCCCCCCATCAGCAGAGCAGTATGGGAAGTGACACTTGTGCTTAAGCCATATATAGCTAGGTATGTTGCTTGCTACAAAGCCCAGAGAAAATCCGAGCCGTTTTATAACATTTCCAAGTTCTCCACGATCCTCATAGCCATTGATCGCACACACCTGTTCATCACACATTCTCTAATCCGAGTATTGGCATACTGCAACCAGAAAGACTACACCAGGCTCCACAAACAGCTGGAGGCAATGCATACCTACGGCTCAGTCCTAACTCCAAATGATTCACTGGATTATAGCATGACATGGTATATTGAAGACCTCAGGCAGTGTGAAACCTCGCTCAAACGTTACCTGATATCTCCTAGAGGCACTCCACATCAACCATTATCCATCTCCTGCTTTTGACTATGCCCTGTATTCTCTAGGATTTTCCATCAACATCATTGCCTCCCTCCCAACAGATTCGTCATTGTAATCTGAGTCGCCCTGGCCTCCATGTTTCAGAACACACCACAGCCTCTCAATGGGGTTGGAAGGGCTGTCAATGGTGTTACCATCACCATGACTTCTGCCTGCGCCCTTTGTTACACCTAATGACCTTATACTGTTACGGACTCCTCTGCTGGTCCCAGATGACCCGGGTACCCTTGGATACGCAGGCCAGCTGTCCTCATACAGCTCACCTTTGATCAGATGTTGCTCATGATTCAGTAACATTGCTCAATCCCTCTTTGGCTACCATGGATGTGGGAGTGGGTAGCTGTGGGTTCCGAATCTGTGTTGTCGAAAGCCTAGAGAAGAGCCGTAAACACCTGGCACAACAGGTAAAGGACTGCCACACTTCACAAACCTGAGACTCAGCACCTAGACGCATGTGCATTACTGCCGCTCTCTGAGAATATTCACTCTCTCTGTAAGATGTGTTGCAGAGGCAGAGTGTAAGGTGATGGCCAGGGGTGGAATGGTCGCTGCCCAGGGAATGTTCTGAAGTGCCAACATATGCCAATGTGGTAGGTGACTACCTGGGTATATCTACTTCACTGATCATAGTGCACTGAGCAATGGTATGTGCAGGCATTGTCCAGCTTGGTTCAGCTAGTGATGCAACATGTGCCTGATGTGGTTTGTGTCAGAGTGGAGTCATCCTCACCAGGTTCCTCTCCACACATCCCTTCACAGGGATGGTACTGTTGTAATGATGTTCTGTTTCCCACACTTGCACTTGGTTCACATGAAACCCCACTCAGGAGATGAGCGATGACACCCTGTTCACCGGTGTCAGTGTGTTTCACTCCTGTGACTTCTTGTCATTTGAGCCCACTGACAACAAGGTCTTCCCATTTGGTGTATTCACTCGAGGTCTGTACTCCAGAGCTGTGTTTGCTCTTCCTTCCCATCTGGGCCATCTGCTGGTGCGGGATCCCAAGTTGCGCAACCCTCCATGTAACCTGCGTCTACGCACAGAAATGGCTACCAATGTCTTCACAGAGCTCCTTTTGTTCATGCTTGCTTTTTACTTGTTTTACTCTGTGTATAGCAATATCACATGTGGTGGTACTTCTCTGGCCAGTATCAGCATTTAAGTTTGGAGGAAGTTTAGCCATTCCTGGTCGTTTTCTGAGCTGGCACATATCTCTAGAGGTCATTCTGGTGTGCTCCCGATAGTGGTGTTCTCTTTGTCAGTGGTGAGAGTGTTGTCTCCTGCGCCTGCCATGGTTTGACTCGGAACGCTGACGGCGCGGTAAGCTGGGTATCTGCAGTGGGACTGGTGGGGGCCAGAAGGGGGTGTCCTTCTTTATCGATAGTGTGAACACAAAGGGCCTCCCCAGCTCAGATTCCTAGTAGCATGATGTGCGGCCTCCAACAAGGCACCAATTCTACATGAAATGCTGCCCTGTTAGGCTGGTGCAAGTCCACCCGTATTATTTTGTGTGTTCTGTTTCCAATGCTACATCACGGGTAGTCGTGATGGTTTGCAGGTGTTAAGAGTTACTGTCCTGGTAACACCGAGATGTGAATGGGTCTTGCGTAATTAGGCTGTTAGGTTGGGCCCCGGTTGTCGGTTGACCTCCTCAGTGCTCATGTGTGGGCAAGAATGAATGTGTTTTCTTCTGTGTGTGCCCAGATGATGATTGGCAGTTAATGGCAGGATCGGACTGGCCTATAGGACAATAGGCCCATGGCCGAAGCAAAAACACAAAATACTGGTTTGGGACAGTTTTTTGTGTCAAAGTGGGCCAATTCTTTGTGCAATATGGGCCGGTATGATGAGTTAATTCACTCTGCAGCTAGTAGTTTGGACCCGTGTTGCTGAATAAATATTCTTTAAATGCATCACATTTTATCAAAAAACTCCCCCTTGGTTACTATTCAAACAGTGTAACAAAAGGAGTGAATAGCCATTTGCAACTGTGGGCCACATTTTCATTAGTGCCCAAGAGCATTTTATGGCCCAGTCTGACCCTGGTTAATGGTAGCTTAATTGCAGGCTGCCCCGCTATGTCTAGTTTCAAGGGTGGCCTGGGAAGGATGGCACGGCTGATTTGTTTTGTGTTAACGGTGCTGTGATCTTCAAAGTTTGAGCCAGGTGGCTTTATATGTGATTTTAACGATCCAAATTTCAGAGTGGTACATTTCATTGCAACCATAATACTGAAAAACACCAATTTATTTTTCTTTTTTTTTAAATGTCGACCCCCCTCAAGTCCCCTGCTTTTCTACCCTTATAACACCACCCCAACCCCATCCTAACTCACTTTAACCCCTTACCCTACTACCCCATATATATTGAATTAATATTTTTGATGTTTTTCAGTATTAGGGACTTTGGTGAAATGTACCACTCTGTTTTGTTTTTGGTAAAAAGACTGGGTACCGTTAGGTGGTCCCTTGGAGCTTACAATCAGGGCAGGACTGGGAACCAAAAGTGGCCCTGAAATTATTTTTTAAAGTGGCCCCATATTTTGTCGAAGCAGTGAGCACAGTGCATGAGCCAACCCTTCTAATGAGGGGATTGGGAGTATCCCCCAAGAAAATGTTGGATGCAATTTGTAAAAATCAGTGTATTTAAGCAATCCGATTCTGGTGCTTCTCCTCCTCCCTTGATGGCATCCAGAGTTCATTGCAGGACATAGAGAAATCCATTCAAGTTTCTTCTCCATTAGCCATAGTCAGAATCATTCTAGGGAAGCACAGACTTCCTGTTCCAGTGTTCTTTACCTCTTACGAAGGGTGCATACAAAGTACCTTTGAAGAGGCACATGCATCCACTTAATCCAGTCCCATTTACTCTCTTCGGTCAAAATGTATTGCCCATATAAGGACGTCCAATAATCCAGCCTGGAATTGATTAATCATTCGGGTTTGTTCACCTCTTCCCAGAACTTCACCCAACGTCCATTCCAGGGCCACATTAATGTACTTGAAGCTCTTCTCACAGAGGCTGGGTTCAGATTACATTAGCAAGTGGGAGAGATGTCTAGTTCCTATTCAGCCCTGTGCGTATCAACCGGGGTGCATTCCAGGGGCACTGTTATCCAGTTACTGTTTTTCAGAAGATACACTGAGAGTCAATTTATGGGCTCATAAAAATCCAGTTTGGGTGTTTTCTCCAGTTGCTGCACTCTAAAAGGCACAACATTCAGTTTTGGGTAATCTCTTGAAGGCATTGCACGTGACTCCATTCCAATGGACTGATACATGCAGTTCCGATTCTTCACCTCTGCAAGTGTTTAAGTCAATTCCTGGAGGCCCATGAATGCAGGTCAGGTTCTTCTCTAGGTCAAACAGGCATACTCATTTGTGGATGCACAGAAATCCAGTTCTGGTTTTGCTTTCAGGGGCAACACCTAGACTTTTCCCCCAGGGATGCATACATTCAAACCATTTCTTCTCCCAGGAGATGCATTTCTATGCATATGGTGCAGAGAAATGCAGTCCATCTCCTCCTTCTCCGGGAGTTACGCCCATATTAAATTCAAGAAAGCACAGAATTGGCATTACACCCAAATCCCATGACAGGGCCACACAATTTCAATTCCATTGTTTCTCCTCTTTAATTGAGTGTAACCCGAGTCCATTCAAGGTAGCAACGAATCCTGTTCCCATCCTACTCCAGGAGCTATGCCCAGATTGCAGTGCAAGAGGTACAGAAATCCAGTTCAGCTTCTTCCTTCTCCAACCAGTGTCTATTCTGGGGGAGCAACCAGAATCTAAAACATGCAAAGTGATGTAAATCCACTTTAGATTATTACCTGTAGGGGGAGACTGCAAACATTTAAGCCTAATGATCTGCTCCAAGGGCACAGGACTCCAATTCTGTTGCTATCGTCCCTCTCCGAGATGCTCCCTCAGATTCCATATCAGGACCACATGAAACATGTTCCAGTGCGTTTCCACTCTATACCAGGGATCCATCGGTCCAGCTATAGAAGACTGTGAGGAGCATAGGTGGAATTATCAGAGAAACCTTGAAAAGATTATGTTGCGTGCCATCTGCCTTCTACCTCCCCTCTCTGGTGGAGGAGGGATGGCATATAGATGGGCACTTTGACCTCCTCTCTGAGGCTTTGCGTTAGGCTTTGCGATCTCATAACTACTCACTTTACTGCACCATGGTGGCCTCATTGCCCCCTTTCACAAGTGAACCATCAGCTGATCCTTACTTTTTACATAACAGCACTTGGAAAGTTGGAACAATAAATTCCAGCATGCGTAGGGTTCTACCCTAAAAGTCAGGAATAGCAGAGGATGTCGCACATGACATGGACACACTTGGTACTTACAACCCCAGAGCCCTTTAACATGTCTATCAAACTTTAGAGCCTTTCAGCATCCGTCTACTACTTCAAGCCTCACCCCCACTTGGGACCCTTCATTGCACCTCACAAGCCTTAAGCACCCCTAAGATCCCTTTGTCTAATGTTGAAATTCTTTAACTCCTCTTAGAGCATGCGTCATACACTGGAACCCTTCAGCACATAAAAGGGTCTTTGAGCAGCCAATTGAATGCTTGACTTCCCCATATTCACTCAGAACGGTATAGCACCCTCAGCACCCTTCACTGTGCCACAGGACCCATCAGCACCCATCATAACTCACCTGCAAAACTTCTAAGCCTTCAGCACCCTCAAACACCATCAGCACTGCTTGAATCCCTTTAGCTCCCCTCAAAAACGTTCAGCAGTCCCTGCACCCTTCAATGCCAATCAGAGTCCTAAGGAGCCATCAGAACCCGTAAGCACACCTCTGAATATTTCATGGCCCCTCAGAACTGCTCAGTATTCCAGAGATTGCTTTCACAAAAACCTGTTAATAGTGCCCAGAATTCTTTGGCACCCCTCTGAACCGTTCCTCTCCGGCTCTCCCCTTAAAACTGGTCACTGGGCCAGAAAGTAAATCTCCTTGGCATCCCTTGGAACACTTCAACAACAATGGAATAGTTCAGCACTCACTTCCACATTTTATCATTCTATCAAATCCTTCAGCCCCTGCTCGATGGCTTTTAACATCCCACTTCAGCCCACATTGGATCTCTATCTTCAGCAGCTGTCAAAAACACCCAAGTCCAAAAGTTATGTGTTACAAGCATCCATCGTCCCAGGGCCCCTTCTGCACGGCTCAGAATCCACTGCCCCCAGCTGCAAAGCACCGTCACTCAGTGTACACCTCACAAACCTTTGGTAAACCTGGAATAACTCCAGTGCTCCCCAGAGCTCACCAGCACCTCTCGTAACTCTAAGCAGCCCGCCCACTGATGTCTCAGAACTCCATTCACTACCAATCAAACATGTAAAGCATCGTTCAGCACCATTCCACATCCCCAGGCACTTGCACTTCACGCACTCTTCAGCAAAGGCTAGAGTCACTCATCATCCCTCAAAGCCATACAATAAAGTTCCTGCGCCACTGAGTGACCTTTGCTCTCCCCTCTGAATCCCTCAGCATTTCACACCAGGCCTCTTTACCTTTCGATCCTCTTTTCCCCATCTTTGCACCCTGGAATCCCACAGAACCCTTTGACATCACTTCCCTCCTCTCGACACACACCTCAGCTCCTCTTTGAGGCATAGACTGCACTCCACAGTGGGGGAGGGGATCGCTCTGTCTCAGGATAGCCATAGGGCTGCCGCAACTTGGTCTCAGGCTACATCAGTTTATTACTCAGTGCCCTATGTGCACGGACAGTAAAACCAATTACAAAACCCATGCGCAAGGACGCCTGCACCTGGCCCCCGCCCCTCTTCCCAAATCCCATTGTACCCTACTGAACCCTCCTCCGAATATGCAGAGGCAGAGTGGCAACAGTACTGGCAGCGTGCAAGGCAGTGAGGGGTGGCAGGAGTCTAGCCGAAATCTCGCAGCTGCCCCTCCCTCTCCTGACTCTGCACACAAAGCATGCCAGACTGGGCCATATAGTACGGCTCACCGGCAAGTGCTGAGAGAGCCCTACTGTGCGCCCCACCAATGCCCTCCAAACTTGCCAAATGGCTCTATTTCTCAATCATAGGGATGCTGCATTACCCTTTATGCGCCCAAAGCCGGTTTCCTCATGCTTTATTGGCGCGAGCTACCCATATTTCCTTCACTACTTCAAGTTTGACAGTGCAGATCCCCCACCATTGAACAAGCTGGATTTGACGTGTACTTTAATGCCCAGGCCCAAAAGGACATGCTGCTGAAGTATGTGGGTTGTCTTTCCACTGGTTTGACAATCAATTTCAAATATTGGGGATGGGGGTTGCAAGCTCTTCAATCCCATTAACTCCATCACTGTGTAAAGCAGGGACATGGTACCTATCCCCTTGTGCAATTAATGTGTTGCTGAGGGCACTACTCTGTACAAAGGGGTATTGTCCCTTGAGTTCGAATGGTGGGCCCCTCTGAGATTTCAGGCCATAAAATTACACTCTCGTCGAGGTTGCGACTGCACTACAGCTGAGGAAGAACCACGTCCAGGTATTTGAGGCGTCAATCTGAATCTGCTGGATTATAAACAGGGGGTGACCCCCGAGCCCCATGCCCCACCGTTGCGCTAGCTGCGTCTTTCATGCACAAAACACTACGAGCAACAGACTGCTGCAGCAAACACAACGCAACAACTCAGGTGGCTCGATGTCCTGTTCCCAAAGGTGACCTAGTTAAAACACAGACGTCACAGTAAATGAGCTGCTGCTCTGCATCACTTGGCGTCTGCAGAGGATTTATCGGTTTGACGCTGGGAAGACTTGGATGCCACCTCTCTCCCGAGGAAGGACAGAAGAAATGTGGGCATTAGGTAATGCAAAGTAAAACGGGAACAGCAAATGGATGAGGAAGTGCGCCGTGTATAAGGAAACAGAAAACCGGGCGCATGATGCCCAGTGTGCAGAACAATAACGGATCCAGGCTCTGGAGTCATTCTGCCTGGTTTCCAAGAAGGAAACGCCCTGGTGCCAATAAAGCCAGCCTGGACTGTCAGGCGACAAACCTGTGCATGTTTGGGGTTAAAGTAGCCTACCAGGACTGCTGGCTGAAAAACAATCCTGTTACGCGCCAGCATGTACAGCGTTACAGATATGCGTCAACCATGGCTACAGATGTCCCACCGCGAGCAAGTATAGTCGTACCTGGCTGACACGATGACCACATCCGCCCATCCCACCACAGACTCGGCAGTTCCCGACCCGAAGGCCCGTCAGGGGAGTAGAAAAAGACAAGGGAAGAAGACTCCTCCCTCCCCCTGGCCGTCAGGACCAGCACCATCTCTGCGGCCCACTCCAGCACGTGAGTTTCCTCAGGGGTGCCCAGCCCTCAAAATGCGCAGGCGCGAACCCCGCCCATCGTCGGCCCCGGGTGAAAAGAAATGCGCAGCCAATTGTTTGCGAACCACTCAGACTGGCTGGAAGTTCGTACCCTTCCACAGTCCCTCTAAGACCCAAAGAGGCCCTATACCTCGAGGCCTACCGGGGGAGGTCCCGGTGGGCCAGTCCAGCCCTGCTTACAATGCTGGCTCTATTGCGACAACTCTAAATGCGATATTGCACTTCTTGCATCATGCCCTTTGAGGCTGGCGGATGAGACAGAATGGTGTTGTGTGTGTGAGGGGCCTGCCTATGTTGACCGTTACTTCTTCCGTTGCAGCAGACTGCAGGGCTGATTCTTGGAAGTACTGTGAGCAAAGATCAGCATCCAGATTTCTGCAAGGCATGGATTGTCTGATGGGGAATGCATCATGGCAGGCTGGCACGGCTAAAGTGCACGTAGCCGTAGCTCTGGGTATACGCCTCCTCATCTGTGTGTGGGTCTGGTACTGTCTATGTTGCTTCTGTGTCTGCTGTCAGTGCATGTTTCATTTTTGTGCTTGTATTGTTTCCTTAATTACACGTGCACAGCAGCTACTTAATTAATTAATCATTCTTTTATAACGGGAGACCAGTCTCTAAGCGCGGCACTGGTATTCGAACCTGTGCTGCTCTGAGGTGCTTCCAGGACAAACACGTTGCCTTTGACTTATCCTCCCGGGCCTTGTGGGTGCAGATTGTTTGCACTTTCGGTGTGTGTTCAAGGCCATCAATTGGTCACTTCCAAGGTTGGCATCCGCACCTGTCTGTGGGAATGCAGCATTGTTTTGGGGTGCATGGCTGACCCTTCTCTTTCAGTAGTGCATAGCGTGTGTGTTCATCTACGCTGGAGACCTTGGTGCAGCAGGGTACTCCTTGTATGTGTAGGAGTGTGGGGAGCACTGCTGTTCTCTTGGATGCGTGTTTCCCATTTTTCAATTACACTGCGTTTGTATAGTGAAAACTTAAACACGTTCTAGTGCTTGAGTTGGAATGAATCATCATGTTGCAGCATCAATGCTCATATAGGAAGATTTGTGACAGGGGCATGCCATGTCCTGATGTATTTGAGAAATAGCTTAATCACCTTGATGTGTTGTGAATTTTCAGTGCGTGTTCCCCCTCTGGACTTTTTCCGTCTGCTGTTGCATGACATGTTTTCTCGTTTTCAAATTGCTGCATATTTTTACCATTAACACCATACTCACAATAAGGCACATACACTGTAGGTATGGATCATATGAGCTAAGGCTTCTTTCAACATACTAAGCTTTGTTTTAGATAAATCGGTCTAATGGCCTCAGTTCAGCAACAACCCCAAAACCCTAATATTTCATATTCTATGCCTTTTACTTAATTTTTGTGCCATCTTCTTTCTGTGTCTACTATGAAGAACTTCATATACATATGTACGCATTAAATAACTGCATTCAATGCATGAGATGAAATAACAACTCTAAGGGCCTAATTACACGGTAGGCGGTAAGGGTTTACCGGTACCAGTATTTTACCGGTACCGGTAAATCCTTACCGCCTTACTACGAGGTCCCTTTGCGGGTTGGGGATTTAAGGCCTGCTTTTTGTAGGCGTTAAAAACCAACCCGCAAAGGGACCCAGGGAGCTAATTACGGTACCGCAATTTGCGGTACCGTAATTAGCGCCTTCCCCATCCCCATTATGCCCTATGGGGCAAAAATGGGAATGGGGAAGGGCAATGGTGGAAGGGGGAATTACCGCCCCGCCAACCTTGGAATGGGGCGGTAATTCCCCTTTCCACCAAGGCGGTACCAGTAAATTACTGGCATGAATCATGGCGCTAATAGCGCCATGGTTTACCGCCTACCGTGTAATGAGGCCCTAAGTTACTTTACGGTGCGGAAACATGGCCACATATGTTTACGTCACTTATCATTCAAACAGTCAGTGTCCTTTCAATGTTGATCAGGCCTGTATTTCTGGCAGCGTTTGAGGTTAGAATAAGTCCCATGACACCGTATTCATATATTATGGAATAAATTAACATGGCAGTGCCGAAAGAACAGATCTATTACATTTTATCACATTTACTTTGGCGAATCCGATTTGATCTAATTATTTTTGGTAAATTCATTTCAGAGCATTTATGTGTGTGTGGAGAGCCCCCACAGCTCCTTCCATATACCCCAACATGTATCATTACCCTAACCAACCCCCATACCTATGCAGTGAAATTCAATGGAAAACAATTCGATCAAATCCAATTCGGCAAAAAAAGGTTGTGCAGTAACCTACCTACACGGAAAGAACATAACATTAGTCAGAGAAGCTGACTGCTAGTCTCTCATAACCTTTAAGGGTGTTAGTCATGTTGCTAACCTGATATTACTATTCTAAACTAAAGAACCTTAATGTACATGGCTCCTGTAACCTTTAACAGTGTACAATTAAGAAATGTCTGAAGGTACGTAGCTTTTGTGGGGTAAAAAGGCAACCCCAGAGCAAAAGAAATGGAAAGGCCATGCTAGGCCCCATTGTGAGAGTGAAGCTGGCTAAGTGTGGAGTTCCATTGAAATATAAAAGCCAGAACAAAACAGTGATTTCATCATAAGGCATAGTGAATGAGCGAAAATGGGTTAGAATGTACATCCACTCAGCCGAAGAAGAGTCTGACTCAGAACTGTAATATGACTAACATTGTCCAATGAATTCCCAAAAAGACATGTGGCAATGCAGATGCTGACTTTGTATAAAGGCACATGTTACAGATGTAAGTTTGCCGAGGTGCACATGGAAGGAACTAAATACCTTTGAAATACTGTGCATTTGGAAGATAAAAAGAAGGAATGACGCCTGACATTTAAGAAATAAAATCAAGTGACAGATTGCAGTTATCAGGAATAAAGAGACTTATTTTCCTCATTCAAAATGACAGCATTTAAAGAGAAAGGCCTATTTTGTTTTTGCATAAATGAACACTGGTTCTATATGTTAACTGTAGCCTATTTGTGTGAACAGTACCAAGAGTGAACCTATTTCTGGTTATACAGTATATAAAGAAAGATTATATTGTGAACAACAGGCCCTGGTGCAGTATTGAAAGTTACATGTACAGAGTGAGTAAATGTAATATGCTAGCCTTTCAGAATTGTGAAATGCAACTTGTTTCTCTATCTGAGCTGAAACTTCAACCCCAAGACTTTTGGACCTTTGAAACAGGCTTGGAGCTTCAGTTAAAAATATAACACAAGTTTCAAGAGAGATTGGGACTGCAGGGATTTACAGATGACATGGCCAACTGAAATGACTTTCAAGGTCAAGTTCTCCATAAAGTGTGCATTAGCTCAGAGCAAAGACCCTTTCAAGCTCAGGAGAAGAGGGTAGAATAAACATTGGCCCTAGCAGATTCCCTGGTCACATGTTTAAGGAGAAATGGAAACTTAGAGGGGAAAAAGTGGGGGCCATAAGAGTGAAACTAGGAGCACCTATTATGTAGTGCCATTGATTAACATTGAATACATTTTCTCGAATAAAATGTGCATGGTGTGTCCCATCAAGCTCATCCCAGGTGAATTTGAAAGGGGATAAAAAGCCAGTTGGGACCATGTGAAAACCACGTTTTTGTGATGTACATAACTTACATTATGATCAAAATTATGATTCTGGCATTTTCATATGTCTGAGGACCTGGGAAATTGATGAAGTGGTAGATGGTGAAATTGATGTTGAAAGTATGTAGTATCAGAGTATCAGAGTTGTAACTATTACGGCACAGCCCCTAAGCACGAAAAATGATAGCTCTGCCCAGGAAGGGCGTGCCAAAATAAGATTAGTATTTTCTGACTCGCCATAAAATGTAGAATCTGAAAATATATTGATTCATTTAGTTATCTGAAAAATTATCATAGCTGCCATGTTGTTAGATTTTCAGAACCCAAAACGTTAAAACCCACCTGTCATTTTGAAATGATGTATTTTTCCTCCTCCCTCAGCCTACATCATACACACCACCAAACTCCTGGTCCTATTAGCAGCCAGTGTCATGGGTATCAGGCAGGTAGTTGGGGCAAGCTGGGTGGAGGCTTGGCAGGCCTGGCATAGGCACACAATGAACCCATAACAAATCCCTCATTTCATTCCTTCCTAGTGTTCACAGTAACTTCCTGGTTACCAGTTCCTGTTGCAAAACAGGAAGTGCATGATAACTCATGAGCTCTCTAGTGTTTAGGTGTGGCTGGCTGTATAAGCCACATCCAAGATTCTTCCAGTGCTTCGTGTTGCTTACTGTGTATCAGCAACACACTTGCTGTGCTCTGGATCAGCCAGATTCTGCTTACCTGCTCCGGATCATCATGCTTCTGCTTACCTCCTCCGGATCATCCTGTTTCTGCTTATCTGCTCTGGATCATCCTGCTTCTGCTTACCCGCTCCGGATCATTCAGCTTCAGCTAACCTGGTTCTTACTCCACGCCGCAGCTATCTCCAGTCAAGAGGGGACTTCTACACCGGCACCTGTAAGAACAAAGAAGAACAGCGTTAACATGTGCACATCAGTAACGCTGCGCATACTCACCGAATCTGTCTGCGATGCTGGAATCCACATTAGTTGTATGAGCGCACATACCCCTGTAAAAGAAAGAAGAGACAATGTTCATTGCGCTCGCTCCAATAACGAGGACACTTATTTCACTGCGCTCGCTCTCTCTACGCGATGCATACTTACTAAAAGCCTCCGTGCAAACTTACCTAACCACCAAGTCTCCAGTAGCGCTGAACCCGGACTCGAGGCACTAATACCACATAATTTCTCCTGCAAGGGAAAGGGAGAGACATTACCAGGCGCGCTCGAATTGAAGGCGCTGCGCAAACTTACCAGCAGCTAGCTTCTACACGCAGCGCTACTCACCCACAAAAATACCAGCAAACAAAGACAATACAGACAATTTTGGACACTCAACATTCTCCGCGCAACGTTCACTTGTGGGAAGGACTTTCTAGCCAGTAAAGAAACAGGTGCCTTGAACTCTCGGCCTCGCTGTGAAGGCATAAAACAGCATTTGGCATCTGAACTCAGCCTACAGACATTGGCACAAATCACATGAGTGAATCGCACCCCTGCGAATGCAGGATGGAGGGCACACCCTACTAAAGATCACGGTAATCCCATAGAGGGACATCACAGCACACAGTAAAGAGAAGGGAAGGGCCCAGGGGAATCGGGTGAATTCTGGTCTGAGTGTACACCTTGTATTTGACAGGTATTCCTCTGGGTGAAACAGGGGAAGTGAAGACTCTGTGTCAAGGGAGGCTCGTCCATCGCTCCTGCAGAGACACAGGTGAGTGTGACAGAACTCAAAGCCATCCTCAAAACCTCTGCCCGAGCGATGGAAACCTCTGAGGTAGACCAGCTTTCCCTATTGTTAGGTGAACTACGGGCCGAGGTGCATGCAGCCTGCTCAGAGACAAATGCCTTAAGGCGCAAACTGGTAGTCAACAGGGACAAAACCGATGATTTGGCAAGACAGCTCCTACAGACCCAAGCTTGTCTAGCACCCCTGCCAGGTGAAGTTCCAGAGGGGCAGCCTACCGTGGCACCTGTAGCCACACCCGTTCAGGTATTGCTTCCAGTCAACATCCCTTTAGCACCCCGGAACGCTTCTCTGGGGATCCCAAGAAATTTGGAGCGTTCATGAATCAATGCTAGCTACATTTCATATGCAAACCAGACACCTTTCTGAACGACCAAGCTAAAGTAGCTTTTGTCCTCTCCTATTTAGGAGGGCACACGGCAGACTGGTCTGTCCCGTTAGTGCTTAGGGATGACCCTTTACTGAGAAATTACCCAGGTTTTCAGCGTGAACTGGAAAAACGATTTGCCCATCGGACTCAAGGTCAGGTCCTGGATGATGAGCTGCTCTCTCTGCGACAGCGTGGTCAGGATCTTATCTCATATGTCGCCACATTCAATTGCTTAATAGCTGAATCTGGTTGGCCAGAGGAGAAACAAATAACGTTATTTTATCGAGGATGAGAGGAGAATTAAAAGATGTCTTGGTGCAAGTTTTTAATCCTCCCAAAGATTGCAGTGAATACATCGACCTAACTATGCAACTAGACCACTGGTTACAGGATAGCAAGGCCAACCGAACCAGACCAGAGCATAGACCAGTGTATGTCCGACCAAAGGAAGCGTCCCATCAACAGGCCTCAGAAACACACTCAGAGCCCATGCAATTGGGTGTTTTCAGGGGGCCACTCACCAAGGCGGAGAAAGAACGGAGGCGTCAGCTAAAACGTTACTTATATTGCGGCCAATCTGGTAACTTCCTCCAGAACTGCATGATTAAACCCCCACGGAAGACAATGGGGGTACTCTATTACACAGGGGAAGACACAGGTGCGGCAGCGGAAAACTCCAACGCCCGGCAGATGTAGAGGTCGGTCTGTCGAGCCAGGAACGGAGCACTAATATCTCACATTTCAGTATTCCTGTGGTTTTGGTAGACCTTTCACAGCCCACCCAAATGTATGCCTTCAGGGCTTCCATAGACAGTGGGGCTATTGGGAACTACCTGGACATAAACATCGCAAAGACCTTGGGATTAGCATTCCACCGTAAGGACATCGCAGAAAGCATGACAGCTGTGGATGGCGCACAACTCCTTTCGGGACCAGTAACACAGTGTACTTCTACCATCACCTTAATCTGCCAAGATGACCACAGAGAAAGTATTAGATTTGACCTTATCGCTGCACCCCAATTCCAGTTAATTCTTGGGATACCGCGGCTAGAGACTCACAACCCAGAAGATAGATTGGCAAGCTCGAACGTTTCTCCTTTCCACGGAATACGCCTCTTGTTACGACATCAAAGGGATCAAAGGAAGACATTGTTAGCTTCACAGGAAAAGATAGTAGGTTTAGGCTTGGTGGGCACTTTACCAGAGGAATACCAGGAGTTCCAGGATGTGTTCGCGAAGGAGCAAGCTAATACACTACCACCAAATCGAGTTTACAACTGCCAGATCGACCTGCAACCAGGGGCACAAGTACTGTGCAGCCGCATTTATGAATTAACTGAGGAAGAAAACACTCATCTAAGGACCTACTTGGATCAATACCTGGCCAATGGCTTCATTAGACCATCTAAGTCACCAGCCGCTCCCCACTCTTTTTTGTACCGAAGAAAGAGGGGGACTTAAGAATGTGTATTGATTACTGGACCCTAAATCAAGTCACCATAAAAAATAAGTACCCGTTACCTCTGATACCAGTATTCATAAACCAGGTGAGGTAAGCAAAGAGTTTCACCAAGCTAGACTTACGCGGTGCATATCACCTGGTACGCATGAAGAAAGGGTACGAGTGGAAGACTGCGTTCCGTACCCGCTATGGCTTGTACAAATACCAGGTCATGCCTTTTGGGCTTTGCAATGCCCCGGCTGCATTCCAGCATTTTATGAATGATGTGTTACGGGAACGCCTCGATGTCTGCGCAGTCGTCTACATCGATGACATTCTGATCTACTCCACCACTCGCCAAGAGCATGTAACCCACGTGTGAGCTGTACTCCGCAAAGTGTGTGAAAACCAACTGTACGCAAAGCTAGAAAAATGCTCCTTCCACATCACTGAGGTGGTGTTTCTGGGATATGTACTGACACCACAGGGTATCAAGTTGGAAAATAGAAAAGTGGAGGCAATCCTCACTTGGTCCTCACCCACGTCTGTAAAGGGAGTACAGAGTTTCCTAGGATTTGCAAACTTTTATCGACGCGCCATATCAGGATTCTCACATATTGTCCATCCAATAACGTCCTTGCTGCGCAAACACCGAAAGTTCAAATGGACACCAGCGGTGGAAGAAGCTTTCCGAGCTCTCAAGGAAAAATTCACCTCAGCCACAATTCTGCAACACCCACAGTCCGATTTACCGTACATCGTGGAAACGGACGCTTCAAGCATTGCCATGGGGGCGGTATTGTCTCAACAAAATCCTGAACCGGATGCCTTCATCCCATTGCCTTTTGGTCAAGGAAATGTTCCCCAGCAGAATTAAACTATGCCATTTCTGAGAAAGAACCCCTAGCAATCAAAAGTGCACTGTGTGAATGGCGACATTACTTACTAGGAGCAAAACACACCATCACAATAATAACAGATCATCGGAATTGCAATACTTACGTTCAGCAAAAGCTCAGTCTTCTAGGGAGCTCCGTTGGGCCCTATCCTTAATGGAATACGACTTTGTAATCACCTACCGCCCGGAATTAAGAACAGGAAAGCGGATGCGTTATCCCGCATTGGCACAGGAGAGGACGTCTACAATGCCCCTAACCCAGTGGAGATCATACCCAGCCATAAACTTCTCGGCCTCTGCATCGGCCCATCTCCGTTAAATACTCTGCAGGAAACAATAAAAGAAAATATGTCTGAAGAAGACCCACTGGCTTGGGACACGAAGGGATATCAGTTCACCATTCAATACAAACTACCATACTACCAAAAACACCTCTACGTTCCAACTAAGGATCTGCAACAAGCAATCATATCAGACTACCACAACTTGCTGTTAGAAGCCCATCCGGGTATAGCCAAAACCATGAAGAAAGTAAGCAAATCTTATTTGTGGCCAACTTGGCGAGAGGATATTGCCACCTACATAGGCACCTGTGAGGTGTGTGCACAAAACAAAACATCCAGGCAAAAACCAGCCAGCCTCCTTCAGCCAATCACCATTCCGCCAGCGCCCTGGCACACAGTATCAATGCACTTCGTCACTGATCTACCTCCTAACTCAGGTTATAATACCATCCTCGTAGCTGTGGACTTCTTCTCCAAAATGGCCCATTTCATAGCTCTAAAAGGTATTCCCTCAGCTCAGACCCTGGCGCAGGTTTTTCTAGACCGAATCGTCAAGTTACATGGATTCCCTACCATAATTGTTTCTTACAGAGGCAGCCAATTTGTATCTCGTTTTTGGAAAAAATGTTGTGCCCTGGCAAGATTAGAAGTCTGTCTGTCTTCTAGTCACCACCCTCACACGGACAGCCAAACCGAGAACCCGAACCAGACCATGGAACAGTATTTGCGCTGTCTATTACACCAAACAAGCCAAAGCTGGACAGAAATTCTATGGATGGCAGAGTATGCCTACAACAAATCAACACATTCATCGACCCAAGCAACACCCTTTTTTACTGTATATGGTCGAAACCCCATAACATCAGTCTACGATCCCCCAGAAAAGATTGAAATGCCCGCAGTACAGAATCTACCTGCCAGCATCATGAAAACAGCCAGAGAAGCCAGCAGGAACCTACAGCAAGCCAAAGAAACACAGCAAAGAAACGCTGATCGCCATCGACGAAAAGCCCCAGATTATCAAGTGGGAGACTCGGTCTGGCTGGCAACTAGACAGATTGCTTTAAAGGGTCCCAAGACATTTCAGCCTAGACACATCGGCCCCTATACAATAGAAAAAGTAATCCAGCAGCCATGAGACTGGCGTTACCTCAACATATGCTTATACATCACGTATTTCACGTGTCACTATTAAAACTAGCACACTCAGGAACCTGAAATTCCACACTTCCCGCACCCATACAAGTGAGTGAAGAAGCACCAGAATATGAAGTAAAGAACATATTAGATTTCAAACAAGTACAAAAGACCCTGTATTATTTGATTGACTGGAAGGGGTACGGACCCCAGGAAAGATCATGGGAACCCAGCACGCACTTGCATGCCCCCCGATTGGTGTGGAAATTCCATCGGGTCCATCCTGAGAAACCAAAGCCCTCATACACACCATTGGGAGGGGTCTTGAGGGGGAAGACTGTCATGGGTATCAGGCAGGTAGTTGTGGCAAGCTGGGTGGAGGCTTGGCAGGCCTGGCATAGGCACACAAAGAACCCATAACAAATCCCTCCTTTCATTCCTTCCTAGTGTTTGTAGTAACTTCCTGGTTACCACTTCCTGTTGCCAAACAGGAAGTGTATGATAACTCATGAGCTCTCTAGTGTTTGGGTGTGGCTGGCTATATAAGCCACACCCAAGATTCTTCCAGTGCTTCGTGTTGCTTACTGTGAGCTGAATCAGCACCACACTTGCTGTGCTCTGGATCAGCCAGCTTCTGCTTACCTGCTCCGGATCGTCCTGTTTCTGCTTACCTGCTTCGGATCATCCTGCTTCTGTTTACCTGCTCCAGATCCTCCTGCTTCTGCTTACCCGCTCCTGATCATTCAGCTTCAGTTTACCTGGTTCATACTCCACACATCAGCTATCTCCAGTCAAGAGGGGACTTCTACACCGGCACCTGTAAGAACAAAGAAGAACAGCGTTAACACGTGCACATCAGTAATGCTGCGCATACTCACCGAATCTTCCCGCGACGCTGGAATCCAGGTTAGTAGTACGAGCGCACAAACCCCTGTAAAAGAAAGAAGAGACATTATTCATTGCGCTCGCTCCAATAACGCAATCACTTATTTCACTGCGCTCTCTCTCTCTACACGGTGCATGCTTACCAAAAGCCTCTGTGCAAACTTACCTAACCACCAAGTCTCCAGTAGCGCTGAACCCGGACTCGAGGTGCTAATATCACATAATTTCTCCTGCAAGGGAAAGGGAGAGACATTACCAGGCGCGTTCGAATTGAAGGCGCTGCGCAAACCTACCAGCAGCTAGCTTCTACACGCATCACTACTCACCCACAAAAATACCGGCAAACAAAGACAATACAGACAATTTTGGACACTCAACATTCTCTGCGCAATGTTCACTTGTGGGAAGGACTTTCTAGCCAGTGAAAATACTGGCGCCTTGAACTCTTGCCTCGCTGTGAAGGCATAAAACAGCGTTTGGCATCTGAACTCAGCCTACAGACATTGGCACCAATCACATGAGTGAATCGTGGCCCTGCGAATGCAGGATGGAGTGCACACCCTACTAAAGATCAAGGTAAGCCCATAAGGAGACATCACAGCACACAGTAAAGAGAAGGGAAGGGCCATGGGGAATCGGGTGAATTCAGGTCTGAGTGTACACCTTGTATTTGACAGGTATTCCTCTGGGTGAAACAGGGGAAGTGAAGACTCAGGGTCAAGGGAGGCTCGTCCATCACTCCTGCAGAGACACAGGTGAGTGTAACAGTCAGTGGGCATCTTGGCGGGAGGTGAATGGAGGGTGCTTGCCAATTCTTACCGTGGGAATTATGATAATGTAGGAGTCTCATCAGTCTCATAAGAGATCAATTTTGCATCAGAACAAAGCTTTTTTCAGTTTATTCCTGGAGGTAATCTACTGCCAGACTGTTGCGAGGAACAGCTAACAGAGAGGCATCAATCCTTGATTTGAAGAAAGTGACAGGATAATCTAGAAGCTATCTGGGACGCCCATCAGAAGTCTGGGTGAAGGAGAAAATCCTTGACGGAAGCCCTTGACCAGATCTGTGCTGTCCTCAGAGGAGCCCTTCTGTTTCCGTGGATGCCACAAAATCATGGCCTCCCATGTAAGTAGATATATCTCAAAGCTATCAAAAGTGTCGAGGGGGGGCACTGTCAGCCTTAATTTCCATTTCACATAGCGGGTAAGTAGTGGTACTGGGAAGACCCTTGGCACATTGTATTAAATCCAATTCAAAATCATTTCCCTATAGAAAATCCCCCTATCAATTTAAATTGAATTGTGTTGGGAACAGCCTGCCTTACTCCTTTCCATTAAATTGTGGGGGCGGGGGAGCTGAGTAAATCCTTAGCGCATTGAATTGAAGTTAAATCAATTAATTCCCATATATAAAATCACAAGATGAGTGTTGTTAGAGTTCAAAAGTAAAAGTTCATGCCCAGTGTGTTAGTGCCGGTATAGACAATGAAGACCTGGCTGACTGCCCTTCTGAAACCCCTGACTTCTGTCTAGAAGGGGGGATCCTGAATCTCAAAAGGAGTAATCCTACAATGCTACCTTTCAACTGTATGAGTGTTGAAAAACGATTTTCCCATTGAGTTCCTTTTCCCCACCTTGTCTTTCAAATAAAAGCATAAAAAACGATTTTCCCATTGAATTCCTTCTCCCAGCCTTGTTTTTCATATAAAAGCCTACAAAACGATTTCCCAATTCGAGTTCCTTTTCCAAACCTTGCATTTCAAATAAAGCCAAAACGATTTTCCCATTGAGCTTCTTTCTCAAACATTGCCTTTCTAAAAATAAAGCCAAAACGATGATCCCATTGAGTTTCTTTCTCAAACATTGCCTTAGTCAAAATAAAGCCAAAAATGATTTTCCATGGTATTGTGAATGTTTTTTATTGGTTAATTTGCAATAAATCTGATGTAGGTTGTTATTGCATGTTACGGAATCCTACCTGTGTGTTTTAATAATGGAAAGTCATTTGGAGTTGTGATATGGTGTAGTGCCACAGTATTGGTGGTTGAGGTTTTGGTTGCTATTCCATTTGGTCAAAGCTTAAATAAATATATATATATTCTCACTATACACCGGCCTGGTTCCTAGCTTATTAGTGTTACATAGGGTATTTGTTTGGGTGGTGGAAATAAGTGGGAGGCCTCACTAAAGTTCAATCTGTATAAGTGCATTGGGTGTGCGTCCCCTTGCTTGGGGTGGAACGGAACTCCCGGAGTTGAAAGTGACTGCATAATAAACTGCAAAAAAGCTGGGGGCTTGTGGCTGAGATTAGAGAGAGTTTTCACTTGTGACAGTGCAGAAGCAGCAGACTATTCATTTGGGTGTAATTACATTGCAGTGGATAGAATTGTTTAGGTCCCATTCAGACCTGTACCCTGGGTTACATGGTGGTGTATGGATAAACAGTGTTGATTTTTAGTTGTCATTGTGAGTGGAATAAACCGCAACACCTTGAAGTGTTCACATTTTTATCAACTTAGAGAAAAATTATTTTGGCTGACTCCTTGATGGAGCACAAGAATCAAATGGTGCAGAGTTGCAGTCAGGGAAAGGTATACGTGTGTAATGACCATTAAGCAGTAGCCCTGTCCTTGTTTTCTTCCAGTGACTATCAAAAAGTACCCGTTGTTCGAACGGGTTCTGTGGACAGACATGACAATACTTTCTTCAATTGTAGAAAATCAATGATCCTGTAGGTTGCCATTCCGATTCGCTTATCGCTTGATGTGCTTTGCACTGTGAGGTAAATTGCACTGTGAATGGGTGTGTGTGGCTGGCTGACATACCCCAGAGCAGACGTTGGGGGAAAGTGAGAATTGGTGTGCTGCGGCATACTGAAGCCTACTGTGCCCTCTGCCCACCTGTTGCCTCGCACTGGTGTGATTCAGTTTGTTGTGGTGCATTGTTATGCAAATGTCCCAGAAACTCAGAAACTGTGCATTCTAGGGTTGAGGACAAGTCCTTCTACGACCACATTGATGTTTCTCCAATTTCAGGCAACCATCTCATGTGTGAACGTGCTGAACTCCGGGTAAAGGGGTGGGGTATCCAAATGTTATGTAGCCGGTAATGTCTGGAGGGTAACTATGCCAAATGTGGTGCAGATTGGTGAAACTGGATGGAATTGTTTAAAGAACAATGCTTTGCAAAGCCACAAACAAACCCACACACTTTAACTTTCATAACTATAGATTTAAAGTACTAGAAAGCAGGCAACCCAGTGGTCTGCCCGATCTCTTGCTTCCAATCGAAAGGGGTGCATGTTGTGGGACACTTTGTTGGTTCTCCCTTTTCCATCTTGCCCTTACAGGAGTAATTCCATTTTGTGTGCTCTGTGTTCTGCCACTACACTTACAGGCTCATTTTGAGTGAGCAGGTAAATACAAACCAAAGGACCAGCTTCTCGACCAAATATGTGGTGCACACCAACAGATCTTTATGTTTTTATTGTACATTTACAACTATTTTCAATTTACAACAACAGACATTATAAACACTATGATTGAACATTCAAGACAGATCTGAATGAAATGGTGCTATACAAAAGGAAGAGAAAATAAATCTTTAAAAAGTATACACTAATACCCCGTTTACAAATCCAGAACCATAAACCTGTCTCTGATGTTCTCATGCCGATGATACCTATTTCGGCGAGAATACGAAACCTTTTTAATCATAGATAGCCTGTACAGCCCAGCAATCCAAACGCCCATCCAGTTTAGGAGGTTGGATAGATTTCCAACCCTTTAGAATCTGCCGTTTTTCTATTTTTGCAGGTCTAAACAAGCATTTCTTCAGTGGGTTAGTCATATTATCCGAAAGATTATTGTTCCCTAAAAACAGGGTTTCGAATTCAAACACCAAATACTGTCTAGGCACCTGGTGCAGTATCTTACATACCTCAGCCCAAAACGTCCTCCATTTTACACAGTCCCAAATCATGTGCTCCAATTTCCCTAAGAAGTGTCCACGTCCCCCACAGAGTTTAGAATCAATCACACCCAAGTCAAACATTTGAGCAGGTATCAAGTAAATTCTAATAAAACTGTTAGTTTGCCTCACACGTTCTCCTCCATTCAATGATACAAGAGAGAGATTACTGCATATTCTCTCCCACCTAGGAACATCCATACCGCTGACAAGATTGTGGGACCACCTCTCAATCAATTTGGAATTCCCTTTTCTGACCTCCAACAGAAGATTATAAACCCTAGAATCCAAATGTTCCTGTTTTGCTAGAACCCCAATTCAGCGGGCCCACCATACTTGCTTCAGATTTTGACCAGCCATCAGGGTGCCTTTCTAAGAAAGACACCATATGCACGTCGCAAATTCCAGTTGATAACCACAAAGTTGTGTACATTAATTCTGCCCTTTTATAGTGGTAGCTTCAATTTCTACAGTTTAAATTGTAGCAGCACCGAGTTTCCAGAGTAGGAGTCAACACCCTCCCCTTCTACAGGTGCAGCACCTGCTGAAAGACCACCAAAAAGGTCAGGTTAATTTGGGACTGTCCGGTTGTCACCTCCTGTCATCTCCTGCCATCCTGTTTGTCGACAACGGGGTCTGCAGCACTGACAGTGAGTGTGGACGACTCACCCTCCTGTCTGCGGCCACCAGGTAAGAAGTTGTGGGGTGTTAGCTTGCTCCACGCTTCTTAGCCCTTCTAACTGTGCCTCTCCCCTGAGTGCGTCCCCCTACCCTTGCAACCTGCCCCTCTGACCTTGCCCTTTGGCTGGGTGTGCCCCCTTCCCTGTTTATTCCTACCTGCACTTCCCCCCACCCCTCCTTGAATTCACAACTCACCCCTTCCATCCTTGTCTCCCCCCTGCGTCGTCTCCCTGTGTGGTTCCCTCACATTTCTGGATCGCGTGCTCCCACGCTGCTTCCATCCCTACCTGTTCATGCATCCCGAGCCGTGGGTCCCTTGCAATTCTTGTTCGCATGAGCATCCGTGCCCTTCCATCCTTGGCTACGCTCGTGCCTGCGTGTCCTCAGCCCACGTGGTCCCTCACAATACCTAATTGCGTGCGCGCCATTTCCATCCTTGCCGGTTCATGCTGCGTATCCTTAGCCCATGTGTTCCCTCACATTACTTGACCGCGTGTGCTCCCGCGCCCCTTCCATCGTTGCTAAGCCCACGCAAGCACGTCCTCAGCCTGCGTGGTCCCTCGCAATCCTTGATCGCGTGTACTTCCGCGCACCTTCCATCCTTGCTACACTCGCGCCTGCACAGCCTCAGCCCAAAGGGCCCCTCACAATCCTTGATCACATGTGTTTCCCCGCACCTTCCATACTTTGCTACGCTCACACCTGCGCATCCTGAGCCCTTGTGGTTCCTCGCATTCCCTGATCGTTTATGCTCTGTGCACCTTTTACCCTTGGCTATGCTTGTGCCTACGCAGCCATCGCCTGCGCGGTTCCCTCACAATCCCTGATCGCATGTGCTTTGTGCCCTTCCATCTTTGGCTTGCTAGGACCCATGCACCCTCCATGCATACCCCCCCCCTTTCTTACCCTCCCAGACCCCGTTGCCATGCTTTGTTGCTCTGTGTTTCCTCTTTTGGCCCCTTTTTGCTTCGTTCACTGTTCCTGTATTTGCTTTCTTCGACTACTGTTATTTGTACTGCCTACCTCCATTTGTTTTTCACTCTTTACTGCATGTTCCCATTGATCACTTTTCATTATACCTTTGATTACTGTTCATTTATATAGTCCTCACTCTGCTTTGGTTGTGCCCTACTGTGTCCTTCTCTTTCAGATTGTTCCCTGATGTGTCCTCTTTCAGTTTCCCTCGTTCTGCTGTATACTTGTGCCTACTTCCTTATGTGTTGTTCACGCTCTCCTTAGGTTCCCTTGATTTATCATTCTGTTCTAGACCCTGCTGTACCTGGTTGTTCCCTTGCTGTGTCCTTTATTTCTTTCAGGTTCCCTCGTTCTTCTCTGTTACTGGTTTGTGTTCACTTCTACCTGACTGCTCCTCTTTGTCCCTTGAGCCCATCGTCCAGTTTGCTTTATTTTACTAACTTGTTCTTGTCTTTCGGTCTCATTGATTGCACCCCTCCTCGTGTGCCCTAACCTAGTGTCTCCCCCTCTACCATACCTTGTCACCTCCCCCTCTGACTCTCTCCTCTTTCCCCCACCTCTGTATCCTCTATGGTGCTCTCTGTTTCTCCTATCTTCTCTAACTGCTTCTCTATTGACTATCCTGTCCTTCCCTAAGTCTGGTAAGAAGAAGTTAAAAAAGGATATCCTCATCTACAACCCTGGCCTCCCAATCACTGGCACCTATACCAATGCTTCCTCCAGACAGACCCTCACTGACATCCTGTTTGTCGTTCCTTCACCAGACCTATAGACTCCATATATGGTCTCTGTGCTCTCTCGTTTTTCCTCTTCTCCCATTAATGGTGGAACACGGTGGAAGGCCCTCCTGGCTCCCTTTCATTCCTCTAAGATCATCATTAATGTTTACCTAAACTGCACCGTCTTGGTCCAAGGCCCTCAGGTCAACCTCCTCCTCTTTGTCAGATGCTTTCCCACCTTATCAACTTTCTTTCCTCTACTGCTGTCTCTTCTCTCCCCTCTCCAGCTCCTTTGCCTCCTTCCTCTGCCACCTCTCTGGCACCCTCTTCCTCCTCCTTGGCTACCTTTCCCTCTCCTCCTTCCTCTCCTGCCCTCCCTCTGGCTCCTTCTACACTTCCGCAGGGAGTACCTCTGACATGTGCCCCCCCACCGGAAATCTTTCTAGGATGGGAACCTTCTCCACATTGCCACTCTCAATTCTCGCTCAGCTGTCAAACACTCCTCTGACATCTGTTGCCTCCTTGAAGACCTTGACCTTGATGTTCTCCGTCTCACTGAGACATGGTTCATGACCAGCTCTGTCACGAGTTTTGACACTCTCCTCCCTGATGGCTACAAGATCCTCTCTGCGCCCAGATCCAACCGTTCCAATGGGGGTGTAGCCTTTATCTTCCCAGAGTTTATTCCTGCTTCTATCATTCCTATGCAGGCCTACTTCTTTGAATGCCCCATCTGCAGGCTCTCTGTCTCTCCTGGCGGCTCTCTCACTGTGGCTACTATCTATCGGCCGCCTTGTTGCGTAACCTCCTTCCTCTCTGAGTGGTTGGACCTCTCCTCCTCCCTCCTGGCCTCGACTACTCAACTTCTCCCCCTTGGAGACCTCAACATGCACCTGGCTGCTTCCTGTCGATACTCCGGACTCTTTTGTGACCTCTGTAACTCTCTTTTTCTCTCTATTCTTCCCCCGGGCCCGATCACTCTGCAGAGAACACTCTGGATGTTCTAATCTCTGCAGACCTCCCCCTCTCTAACCCTCCCACCATTCCTCTCTTCTGTTGTGACCACTTTCTCCTCTCCTCTCATCTTTCTCGTCTAACCTCTCGCCCTGGCTTTTCAACCAATACCTGGCAACACTCGCCCACTGCATTGCCACTTTCTGCTCAAATTTCGAGTGTTACGCTGACGACACTCAACTCATTTTCAGGCTGCCCTCTGTCACCTCCTCTCCCTCGCTCATCTCTGATTGCCTAACTGCCATTCAAGATTGGTGTTCCGCCAATGATCTTTGTCTGAATGCCAGCAAGACAGAGATCCTCCTGATCGGCACACCTTCACCATCATTTCCCCTCACTCTCTGGCCGGCCTCCCTTGGCCCTCCTCCTACTCCCACCTGTGAGGCTAAGAACCACGGGGTCATCTTTGACTCCATACTCACTGTCTCTAGAGCCCTGGTTCTCTCGAAGCTGGACTACTGTAACAGCCTCTATCTAAATCTTCCTGCCTCTACTCTCCGCCCTTTGCAACTCATACAGAACAGGACTGCGAGACTTGTCCTTGGCCTCAAGCCCAGGGACCGTATCTCTCCAGGACTGAAATCACTACACTGGCTCCCAGTGGCTGCGAGGATTACGTTCAAAACCCTCTGCATTGTCCACAAAGTCTTCTGGGGCCTTGGGCCAAAATACCTTCAACTCTCTCTTCCTAAATATCTTCCTTCTCAAGCTCTTCGCTCATCCACCTCCAACTCCCTCAGGGTCAGCCGCTTCTCCAAGCAACGAGTTGGTGGTAGATCTCTCTCCTCAGCAGGGGCCTCCCTCTGGAACAGCCTTCCTGCCTCCCTGAAACTTGAGGAGAACCATCTCCGGTTCCAGAAGCACCTCAAAACCTTCCTCTTTGCCTCCGCTTTCTCTCCCTCTCTCCCGTGCTAAAATCAGCAAACCTGCACTGAATCTGCAACTGGGCCACTCACCGATCTCGGTCCTTGGCCCAGCCACTCTTCCCTGCACTGCCTACCTGCACTACGGGACTGTCTCTGCATCCTACAGCCCCTCCTCCCGGCACTTACCTTGCACTTGCCACCAGCTGGCCCTATTATTTATCTTGTATTCTACTAACCATGTACTGCACTTTCCCCTCTCCCCTTCCCCTTGCACTTTTCCCTTTCCCCTCTACCCTTGCACTTGCACGATCTGAATGACACCTGACCTAGTAAGATTGTTGTCTGTCTCCCCCTGTTCCCCCCCTGCCTCGTCGTGCCTTGAAACACTTGTGTATAGGCACGTTACAAATGCCATATCATATCATATCACCCTTTCCTTCTCCGCCCACATCTCTGAGGTCTCTAAAAAGTTACATTTCTGACTGCACCTCCTCAGAGGTACTCTGCCTTTCCTCTCTTTCCCACAGAAGCTCATGGTATCCCAAGCTCTGGTTCTCTCTAGATTGGACTATTGTAACAGCCTCTTTCTAAATCTACCTGCCTCTACTCTCTGCCCTCTGCAGCTAATCCAGAACAGGACTGCAAGACTTGTCCTTGGCCTCAAGCCCTGGGATCGTATCTCTCCAGCTCTGAAATCTCTCCACTGGCTCCCAGTGGATGCAAGGATTAAATTCATAACCCTCTGCATTGTCCACAAGGCGTTCTGGGGCCTGGGTCCAAAATACCTTCAGCTATCCCTCCACAAATACCTCCCTCTCGAGCTCTTCACTCCTCTACCTCCAGCTTCCTCAGGGTCAGTCGTTTTTCAAAGAAACGAGCTGGGGGTAGATCTCTGTCTTCGGCTGGGGCCTCCCTCTGGAACAGCCTCCCTGCCACTCTAAAACTTGAGGAGAACCATCTGCGGTTCCAGAAGCACCTCAAGACCTTCCTCTTTTCTTCTGCCTTCGCTCCCCTCTCCCTGCTGATCTGTTCTCTCTTGGCACTGTGCACCTGGCCACCCTCTGTCCTTTGGGCCCAGGTACCTGCTCACCCTGCCACCCTCCGGCACTGCCTCCGGGCCACCCCTTGCACTGGGGTCTGTATCTGTACCCATACAGCCCCCCCCTTTTTCTTCCTGCACTTATCAGACCTACCCTGTCTGCTGCCTTAAACCTAGCACTTGCAAATTGCTGGCTGCATTACCACTGTTTGTTGTCTTTATTATTTATTTATTGTGATTTATCTGTTTCTCCTCTGCTTCGCACTTTCCACTTCTCCCTCCTTCCATGAACTTTTCCCCCCCCCCTCTCCCATGCAAGTGCGTGTTCTCAATGTCACTGGGCCTAGTAAGATCGCTGTTTTGTTCTCCCCTATTCCCCTCCCTTGCCGCGCTCTGAAACACTTGTGTACGAGCGCGATAGAAATAAAATATCAATCAATCAATCTCTCTCTCTACCCCTCAGGCCGAGCCTACACCCACACTGCCACTCATCTTCTCGGTCAACCGACCCATGAAGCGTGTGTCAGTTGAGGCTTTCGCTGCCACTTTCTCTCCCCAACCTGCACCTCTGGCTGACTCACATCCTGACACAGCCCTTTCCAACCTCCACTCTTCTATCTCTGATACTCTTGATGTACTTGCCCCTGTCATGTGGATCCTCTTGAAGCTCCAGATCAAGTGCGACTCTTGATACGACTCAGACCTCATCACCCTTAAACGCAAGTGTAGGGTGGCAGAGAGGAAAGGGTTGGCATCTTGTGCATCCTCTGACAAACTGGCCTGCTGCCTGCTCCAAAGGCAATACCAACTGTCTGTCCTCACTGAGAAGGGAGCTCCCCTCCAAGCCCATGTCTTTGCGGCATCTAACAACTCAGACAAACTCTTTAAAATCTGCAAGGAGCTGGCCAATCTTGCTGCAGTCTCTTCCTCTCCTGTTCCCTCCCTGGTCGTCTGCACAGACTTGGCTTCACATTTCATCTCTAAACCTTGGACATCCTGTCCACCATCTCCTCCTCATCTCCTCCTTATCCCTCTACATTCTCCTCTACCTCAGGCCTCTTTGTGGCCACCTCTCCTCCTCCCTTCTCTGCCTTTCCTGTGTTCACCTGACAAGGTTCCTAGACATGTCTGATCTATGAAAGTCTCATCAATACAGGTTCGTATCTGTTCATCCAAAACCATCAAGGACCACATTAAAAGCCTTGCCCCAGCCTAGGCCACCTTTGGCAATCACTCTTTTACCACTGGAACCTTCCCTTCCCCCCGAATCACTCCCTTGTGCAACCTCTTTTTAAGAAACCCTCAGCTGACCCCTCCTGTCCAGTAACTATCTCCATTACTCCTTTCCTGCGCAAACCTTTAGAAAGGCTGGCCATCTCCCAGCGTAATCTTGACACTGACTCTTTTGGTTGTCTCCACGACCATCAGTCTGGCTTCAGAGCAGCCAGAAGCACAGAAACTGCTCTGCTGAACATCTGTAAAGACCTGCTCTCTAACCTCGCTGCCAATCACTCTTCTGTCCTCATCGACTCGATCTCTCTTCTGCTTTTGACATGGTCAACCATGCTATCCAGCTCAACTGGCTCAGTGATAACCTGGGTATCACTGATCAGGCCCTGGCCATCACTGATCAGGCCCTGTCCTGGCTGACCTCTTTCGTCTCTGACTGACCCTCCCAGGTCCAAATTGGGTCCTTCCTCTGCCCTACCTCACTTTCTACCTGTGGTGTTCCACACGGGTCTAACCTTTCTCCCTGGTTGTTCAACCAATACCGGGCACCTCTTGCCCACCGCATTGCTACTCTCTGCTCCAACTTTCAGTGCTATGCAGATGACACTTTCAGGCTCCCCTCAGCCGCCTCCTCTCCCTCTCTCATCCCGGATTGTCTGTCTGAAATCCCTGACTGGTGTGCCACTAATGATCTCTACCTTAATGCCAGTAATACAGACATCCACCTCATCAGCACTCCTGCACCTTCCTTTCCTGTCACTCTCTGGCCATCCACTCAGGGCCCTCTTCCTGCTGCCACCTCTGAGGCTAAGAACCTCAAGGTCATTTTCGACTCCACACTCTCCTTCTCTCCTCACATCTCTGATGTCTCTAAGAAGTCAAACTACCAGCTGCAACTCCTCAGAGGTATTCTTCCTTTCCTCACCTTCCCCCAGAAGCTCACTGTCTCCAGAGGTCTGGTTCTCTTGAGGCTGGACTACTGCAAAAGCCTCTTTATAAATCTGCCTACCTCTACTCTCCATCCTCTACAACTCATCCAGAACAGTACTGCGAGACTTGTTCTTGGCATCAAGCCCAGGGATCGTATCTCTCCAGCTCTGAAATCTCTCCATTGGCTCCTAGTGGCAGCAAGGATCATGTTTAAGACCCTCTGCATTGTCCACAAGGCCTTCTTGGGCCTGTCTCCGCAATACCTCCAACTCTCTCTTCGGAAATATTTTCCAATTCGAGCTCTTCGCTCCTCCACCTCCAACTCCTTGAGGGTCAGTAGCTTCTTCAAGCAACCGGTTGGGGGCAGATCTCTTTCTTCGGCCTACGCCTCCCTCTGGAACAGCCTCCCTGCTTCTCTGAAACTTGAGCAGAACCATCTCTGGTTCTGGAAGCACCTCAAGACCTTCCTCTTTGCTTCTGCCTTCTCTCTTCCTATCCCCTGCTGATCGCTTGTCTTGTACTGCACTGGTCACCTGGTTACCCTCTGATCTCAGGCCCAGGTCCCTGCCCATCCAGTTGCACTCCTGCACTGCCTCCTGGCACCCCCTGCACTTGTGGTCTGTATCTGCAACCCTACAGTCCCCTCACCTGCACTTATTGACAACTGTTGTCTGAACTTGTAACACTCGCACTTGCCACCTGCTAGCTGCACTTCTTATTTTGTGATCCTGTGTCTGGCACTTGCCTATCCCCCAGCTCTGGCACTTCTCCCATCCCCTCTCCCCTGCACTTGCACAATCTCAATGTCACTAGGCCTAGTAAGATCGATGTGTTTTGTCCTCCCTCTGTTTCCCCTCCCTAGCCTCATCGCGCCTTGAAACACTTGTGTATAGGCGTGTTATGAATGTCATATCATATCATGTTGCATATCCTATCATATCATATGATATCATTGATATCCTCAGGCCTAAATGTTCTCAAACCGTCACCCAGGTCTATTGCCCTGATGTTTTTTTCGCTTTCCATCTTACGCAAGCAGTGAACCAGAAGTCTGCTGCATTTTTCCCTATCTTCATAAAAAGTAGTTTGTCATGAAAAATGCAGGTTCTGCCTTTTCAGTTAAGAGTGTATTGAGCTCTAGTCTTTTCCTCTCAAGCTCCTTCCTGACATCCATAAAAGGGTCTTTGTGAAAAATCTAATTTCTAGCTCCTTAAATGCTTCACCCAATGGTTTCATATCATGTTCTTTCTCTTTCTTTTTTTCTTGCTCGAAACCCCTATTGCTAGGCCTCTCATATAAAACTTGAAGGCCTCCCAAACCACCTGATCAGTCACTTCTCCTTTCCTTTTTATTACTATAAATGATTCTGCCTCCCTAATCAGCAAGTCCAAAGTCCCCCTAACTCTCAGAATCAATGTTTTCATTCTCCAATTGCTTGAGTTCTTCAAAATATAGTCCAATGACAGGTTCACCAGTTCCGGTGCATGATCTGAGATGCATAAAGCCCCAATTTCACTCTTTAAGGAATTCTGAGTCATGCTCCGGTAGGTGAGTATGTAGTCAATGCGTACGTACACATCATGGACCCTTGATTAGAAGCTGTAATCCCGTTCTGGAGGATGCTCCAGCCTCCACACATCTGTTTGTTTGTTTTTGTTTTTATTACTTGTATTGCGCACCAGACCCAGGGGTAACCGGGCGCATTTCATATGACAATTTACAGCTTAGTTACAGAGAAACAGGGCAAATAAAGAAACAAGAAATATACACAGAATATACACAAAAGGCAAGAATAATGGTACACGTATTTACAGTCCTACTCAGACAGATCAAATTCGGAAAACAGCTCATCTCGGGCCTGTCTATTCTTACTTCCCAACAAAACGAGGTACAGTATTGCTTCTATCCAATAACGGGTGCCTCATCTCATTAGAATCCCCTCCTAGAAGGATATCCCTTCCAGAATGGTTTTGCAGATATTGATCTAGCGTAAAGATAAAGGACCCATCCCCAAAGGGCGGGGCATACATGCCACAAATGGTCACCTTAGTGATCTGTATCCTGATGTTGACTGACACTATCTCCCTTCTCGGTCTGCATAATGGTTGAACACTGTAAAGGGAAGATTCTTCTTAAATAATATGGCCAGCCCCTGAGATTTTGTGCTGTATGCAGGGACAAACACTAACCCACCCTGCCTCTAACAAATCTCTGTGCATCATCTAGAGTGAGGTGTGTTTCCTGCAATAATGCAATATCCGCATCCATTTTCTTCAGTGCCGCAAGCACCTTTTTTATTTTGACTGGACAGTTTAACCCTTTCACATTCCAAGATGCATATCGTAAGAAATCTCTGTTATACATTTGGACAGTTTGGCACGTGGATGTGAAAGACATTCTGTATGTATTTGTGTAAACTGTAAAAAAAAAAGAAACAAAATACATTTCTCAAAAAATGAAAGCATACCCCCTATTCAGAAGTTGGACAATAGCACAAAATGCACAAACCTAAAAGTCAAACAAAATCCCCAATTAACCAACCCACCCCCAGTAACGGATAATCAGTTAAGTAAGTATGTAAAACTGAAAATAAATTAAAGAAACAACTGTAAAAACCCAAACATTATTCAATCCAAAGAGTAAATAAATAAAGAAGAAGCCAGAAACCATCCGATCACCCCAACACATCTGCATTCCCAACCGCAAATGTGAACCAAATAAAAACACACTAAGCATGTATTTAAGATGTTACATAGAAGACACAGCATAGACATATTCCTAAAGTGTTGCCTCCAGACTCAAAAGTTAGAAAAATGTAAACTGTGCAGATGCCAAATTACCTTGCTGGTGTAAGGCCATGGCGAAAGCAGAGGCCAACACAATTCCCAGACCATTTGAAAATCTGTCAATACATAAATAAAGAAATAAATGAAGAGGTCTTATTGTGCTTCCATGAAACCATATTCCACAGTACTGTACCACCGGACTGATGACCAAGCCCAATAGCCACTGCAAATGTCACAGTCCAATCCGTTCCTCCGGGCCACAATCCCATATTTCTGGTATCTTGGATCACCATAAAGTGTTAGTTCTCCCTAGAATCCATATTCTACAACAGGCAGACGTTTGGTTACATAGCGCCAGTTATGTTCAAATCTGACAGGGGATTATTGCTCCCTGCTCGCACTACTCAGGGGATTACAAACAAAGTTGATCGAGTAGAAGAAAGCCTGGCGCCCATAAAGTGTTTATGTCCAGGAGACATCCACAGTGGCAATGATACAAAACATTTCATGGAAATGGCACAGAGCAGATCGACTCAGTAGACTCAGGTTTTACGCTTTTAAAAACCACCAGGACTCCTGCTTTCACAAATTGTCCCATCTCACCCTCCCCTCCACCACATTAATTCGGATGGAAGAAGGAAAACAGTTCCTATGTTCAGGGCGCCGCAGTTCTGAGTGGGCTCACTGTCTCGCTCATGGCAGATGACAACAGATCTGTTGTCATGCAAATCCGGGCAGTTCCTGGGTTTCTATGCCTTTTACTGCTGTGGCTGCGCAGTGACCGGTGAAAGTGATCGCCATGCAGATGCATAGCGGCTGTCATTACAAAAAATCTTTATTCTCTCTATGGTTCAGTCTGGTGTAAAATGCAGGTGGAAATCCCTGGGGGTTCAAGCATCGCTATTCGCATCAAAATTCATTGAGGGCCGATGCACTGTTGGTTTCCCTTCACTGAGCAGGGAGACATGAATGTTGTGTGTCTCCGTTAACGGAGTACCGTGAGCCCCACCAACAAAGGCCACACGCACACACTTGTTGCTGGGTCGGGCTCCCCGGTCGCCCTGCTGCGGCCGGGAACGCCTACCTTAAAGGTGCAGCACCACAATGAAGAATGCATGTCTTGCTCCATCCGGGGAAACCTGACAGAAATTCACTACATATGAAATATCACACGGAGAGCTGCTCACTAAATGCTTTTTATTAATAATCTGTGTCATTTATGACTCAAGCAAAATTAGGCTGTTTAGGGATTAAGATTAAAAGAAGCAAGGCTGGGTAATTCTGCTCTCTCTACGTCGATCACTGTTTAAAATTGATATAAAATAGGTCCGTAGCTGATATGAAAGCTGCGGTCTTAAGCATCCCCAGGTACCGATAGTGCGTACTCAAAGCCTTAACACTGCGAAACTAGATGGAATCTGGCATCCTGCATTGGCGATGGTCATGGCACACAAGTAATCAGGCTGATTGCCTAAATTCTGCTTTGAATGAAAGATCTCAAGTTGTGTGTTTAGAAAAGTGTATTTAATCATCAATGTGTCCAGAGTGTGACACGTGTTTCAACCCTAGCAAGGTCTCTTTTTCAAAACAGGGCACTAGAAATCATTTAGACATTATGGTGACAAACATAGTTGATTTGGTAACATTCCAGCCTGGGTCAAAATACACATAAGGAGTAAGTCACCAATTGTTGAAACAGATCACAGTCATGGACGATAAAAAGGAAAACACTCATATAATTGAGAGTCAGAGGCATTGAGGGGGGATGGGCAAGGGAAGGAGTTGTTTAGGATGGTGTGGGGAAAGATAAAAGAGAGATGAGTGGCATGTGTGAATAGTCAACTGGTCCCATGGATTGGGGCACTGCACAAGACAGACATTGCACTCACCTGGTGTACAAATTGATGTATACGGTCAATGCATGGTGCATACGAGCTGCGTGTAGGGTTTGCATCTCTGTAGTTATACATTTGTTTATCATCTGTATCCTACTATGCAACCCATTGTGTAAACTACTATGTAACCTATTTTCAAGTACAAGTGCCCAGTTGCCCTTAGGTGCGCTATATAAGTAATAAAGTGAACTGAACTGTCCAAAACCTTAAAAAAAGCAGAAAGTGGGCAATTAGACTGATTACTTGTGTGACATGACCAGCGCGAATCCAGTATGCCAGATTCAATCTAGTTTATTAATTCATCAGGTGCTGCAAAACAGGCGATGTACTCACCTTCCAGTGCAGGGCCTACCACACATGCTGGAGGTGGGAGAGGGCATGTGTGGCTCCTTTATTATGGGCCAATAGGTGTAGACTACCTGTGTTCCCCCTACCATAAGAAAAGTGCAAAACGGAGATCCCACAGGCACCCTTTCCAGTTTGGCACTTTTTTTTACAAATCACACAACAAAAGTTAATTTACTCTTATGCGAGAATGAAATCCTGCCTATAGTCCTTGGACAATATGTTAACTTCACTGAACAAAACTTAATTTAACTTCCGGTTGAAACTGAGTTTTGGGAGAACATTTCTCATCAGGTCACTGGAAATACAGGCATGGCAGGTCATCTCCTCAGAGCTCTATGGAAGAAAAGTGAGACAAATCCAAGCCAATTTTTCCCCCTGGTTTATGCTTTGGCTAAAGGAAAGAAGGCCATGTTTTGGAATCACGCAGGGGTCTCATATTGGAAACTTGGGGACCTGCTGTCTGGTCCAAGGGTAACCTTGCAGTTTTGGAGAAGTTCAGCACATCCGACCAAGAAGGGATGGGGCACCCTGGATTTTGGAGTTCGTTGCAAGGTCTTGCAGTCCCTGCGCAGACATATATCCATCATAGGTGGAGATGCTATATGGGGTGGGGGCAGGGAGACAGAGCACTCAGTCATGATTTGCTGTATCTTTCTGAAAGATACGGGTGTGTGATATAGTATTAACAGGGCTGCATTCAATATGATCAATAACTGGGACATAAATGGGCAATGGTGTGATCTGGACTTTTGTGATACCGTCCCTGACACAATTCATGCGAAGCCATGGCTTATTGGCTTTCTTTTCCAGATGCATAGATTTTATTATTTTGCTAAATAGGTGTAGGTACCACCTGTTGCAAGATTCCTCTCTCATATAGATTCCTTGCTATAAATTGTTTTCTATATGTGTGACTTATGCATCTATGGGGGTCTTTGTTCCTCCTGTAAATTAAATATAGCTCATTGCCACATGTACATTTGTGACTTTTGCCATCTTACAATAAAGGTATCTAATTTGAACAGCCCCAAAACAGCATAGGTTGATCCAGTACATGCATGCTAAAGCTTACCTTTTAGAAAGAATGAAAGTTGCTAAAAACGACTTGTTGAAGTGATCTATAAGTGTTAACCTAATTTTTGTTTTAAAAAGTGCCACTTGAGGGCCACATATCATGAATTCTCGCTGGTTTGCTCATGCCAATTGACTTGTATCAAAAAGATTCCACATTTTCGTCATTGATGACATCAAATATTACCTTATGAAACGGTAATGACATACATCATTCATCAAATCAAATATGATGTCACAAACTGCTTCTTTGTAGGCGTTGTTGACTACAGCAAGGCATTTGGTGACCTGGAACCATCCGCATGTCACGATATGACCAAATGTGGCAAGACCACAGTCTCAATTGTCCCATACATTGCAAAGGGGATGTACGAAGATCCACTCCACCATTGAGGAACTTGTAAACTAGGTTGCTTAGGTTGTTTTCTTGGTTAGTTCTGTGGCTGGGGCACTGTTTTTATTTTAGCTCTCACAAGTCTCTGTCACACTAGCAATCTAAGGTGGTATATATATATATTTTTTTTTTATGTTCACCCAAGGAATTACATTACTGCACCAAAAACAAACGAAAAGCACTTGACAGAAGTAAAGTCATGTTAGGTGATTGTAATTTACGTGGAGCCCGTCTGACACCGTTATCACTTTGTATTGCTGCCAACTTGTCTGAAAGTCTTGCATGATGGCACCTTGATGTTGAGTGTCACTGCCTGTAACTTGAGTGTGTCTTCTGTAGGTTATATTCAATATTGTGCATGAGGGCCGTAGGTGAGCCCTCATCTACCTGCTCCATTCTTGTCCTTCCATTTAAGGTGTGACATGTAGTCACAAGAAGTTAGGCACATGATAGAAGCAAGCTGGGTCTCTAGTGCAAGAAGCATCATTTGGAGGATGCCTGGGTGGGGCGGGGGGGGGGGGGCTGGACCTGGTAGAGGGGTGTCCAATATCTGTCGACTAGTGTGCATGATGGCCAGAGGTGCTTGGTCCCTGAAGCTGACAGTGCGTTGCTTGCAGGCTATGTATGGAATTCTGGCTGATCAGGGAACTGCAGCCTGTGTCTCTCTAGATATGGTGGGCTTTGACGCCCATGGTTCACACCATTTACTAAGCCTTTTAGGACTGGTGGGGTTAGTAGTCCAAAATAGCTGACTGTCCAAAGGTTGCAGACTGTGATTCTAGGAAAAGAATAGATGCTAATTCCTATTGGTAATTGTGTGCATTCACTGTTGCATCTGGCAATACATTTCCGTGATTAGTGGCAAGTTGCTAATTAATTAGCCTGTGATAGTTTTAAGTAAGTGCTGGGATCATTTGCTGGCCGATGATAACCTGAGTAAACAGATGCGACTAGCCCTCATTTTAGAGCCACAGTCACAATACTCTTAAGCAGACGGGTACTTCTTTATGTAACAGGTGCAGCTAAGGTAGAATTCTGGCACACATCATGGGCTTTACCTATAGAGCCAGTAGGACAAAGGGCTCATCAGGGGCAATTCTTTGCCAAAAACGAAGCTATGATGAAGTCATGTACTTACAAAAATGAATCTCACCAGCCTCCAAAAATACTTCATGTTATTTATTTATTTATTTATTTATTTATTTATTTATGTATTCATTTATTCATTTATTCATTTATTTATGCTTCTTTAGGCCCAACGCACCCAATGTAGAAAGGATCCACGTGTTTCCAAAAAGAGACACATTTTACTTGGATCCAGGTACTGTCAGGACCAAGTGCATTAACGTTTGGAAATGTTGTTTGTCAGAATGCACTGGCAATCTGTACTTAAGAGTCCACCAAACATGACAGGAGTAAAGTTCTTTCATGTCTGTTATGTTTTGTTTATGCTCGTGAAAAACATGATTCAAAATAAAAAATGAAATAAACTATTAAATGCCAGTGCTGAATTGTTAATGGGGAGGCAATGCTTTGCTGTTCATATTTGATATGTTCAGCAAATGAATAAAAAAATATCAACGTGCGCAAATTGGAAGTAGGTTTGAATTGAACTGGCTTTATCATGTCCTGTTTGTGAAGAATATTCTTTACATAGAAAAGCCACCCACTGCACTCCCTGAATTCCCCATAAAGTCTCATTTCCATAAGTGCATTGCACTCTAGACTTCCTTGTCTGTGGCCAATGGTTTGAAAAGGAGCGCCATCTTTATGAACAGTGCCAGATTGTCTATTCAAACAATAGTGGGCCTCATTGCGGAAAGGGAAGGAACAATTCAGTGGAAACCTAAAAACAGTACATGAGGTCATATCCAATCGATTACAGAAGGTCAAAATACTGCATGTCTAAAATTCACCTTGAGGATTTACTGTGGCGGTACGATTACCATTGGTAGCAAATGCAGTATCACACGTTATCTCCATCAATGTAAAATATGATGTGTTAGAAAGGTTGGCAATTTGAATCAAAAAGGCTCTGGCCTGATCCTAAAAACAATTGAGCGAGGTCATAGGAACCCACACAGAGAGAAAAACACTAAACCTGACAGTCAATAGACGAACAAATGGTGGCAATGACTACTGCATGTGATTCAAATGTAATGCATCAGAGCATATGTTGCATATACATAGGGAAGAAGCATAGGACATTCAATAAAATATATACAATGTACATAAAACAGTATATAAATACATGAATCGTACAAAAATGTCGAACTGGGAATTTTTTTTTAACCCCCCCTTACACCACATATATAGGTGGGGGGCTTTAGAGTATAATATTAATATGGAGAGGTGCGGGGGTCTCTCCCCTTATATATTTGTTGTGTAAAGGGATAAAAACAAAAAAGTCTGCATTTTTGGCCGTCGCAATAATCACACAGATCCAAATACATGTGCCAAAATGACTCCTTTTGGACAGGTTTATCAGCAATTACAATCTCTATGGTCCCTTGTGGGGGATAACATGAGGAGGATAATGCAATTGTACTACATTAAGTACAAGTCAATAGACTGGACTGTTGGTGAGTGAAAATGTTGTGACACAGAGAAAAGTCTACACAACTGTGTTTCGGCCTCAAAGCTGTTCTTGTATGGCTGCAACTTGATCGTCCTTCAACAGGACAGAGAAGATTGGTGTATGGAAAGATCCTATGTAATCTGTCAAAATAATGGACAGAAAGGGAAGTCAGGAGTGTGTGGGGTTCCAAGTGATAAAAAGAATATTTCTAATGCATCCAATGCTGGCCTCCCAGAGAGAGACTCTGTGGATTACGGATCTTACCGTAATGTGTTGCATGATGGCTAACAGTCTGAATGTCCAAATCATCAGATAAATGCTGGTAAGTTCCGGAATAGGTCACGTGCATGAATAATCGCTCTAACAAGGAGCAGGGTGTCAGAAGTGCATCGAAGGTATCAGAATGTTCATGATACTGGGTGGCAAGGATGAATAAAATGGCTCTTACCAGCACTTAGTAAGTGACTGGAGCTCCTGAGAAGTCGGAGACTGTGGGTCAGAATTGGTAGTTGAGGTTCAACAACTGGACTGTGGAAAAGGTAGAGACACGTATTACATAAACACCCAATGTCCAGATCCTGAGCTGGACGAGTGACAACTCTCAGGGAGTGATGGCTCATGGTGTGATATGCACTGTATAATCAGCGTTCAATATTGCATGTGCCAATATTCCGTGGAGTGCCGCTGGGATACCCGTGATACAGTGGAGTGCGGATGCTGGATATGTACATCATGCACGACACGTAGGTTTGTCCCCCTCTGTGCCCGGGTGGCAGAGATGGGGCTAGCAGGGTAGCGAAGGGCTGATTCAGCAGCTAAACACACTGGTATGCAGCAGCATGTAAATGGCATGTATGCCAGAGGTGCACCGTGAAGAAGCAGGCCGGGATCTAGTGCGGTATAGATGTGCTGGAAGAGCTAATCGTGTCAGATTACCTGGCATAGTGGATGTCATGTCCAGGGACCAGCGGGATGCGATGATAAGCCTCCCGTCTTGCGAACAAGCAAGGCGTGAGGTTGCTATGGCGACGCACTGTGTTTATATAGAGTCTGCCATTTGAAATGCTGATGTGGCATCCACACCACACTAGATCACAGCCTGCTTCTTCACGGGGCACCACTGTCGTTCGCTAGCACTAGATGATCAGCAACAGCAGCTTAAAATTCAGCTCAATCTTTAGGCAGGATTCTGGCCACCGTTGCATGAATAGAGGCATCAGGAAGGAGCTTTTCAATATAAGGGAAGACAATGAGTGGAGTGTTGATGTGTTGATGTGGAAACCTGTAACAAGGGCAGTCTCAGTGGAGGCCTTGTGAGATAAGTTCCCATCTCGGGAACTGGCGTCGCCTGCACACTGTTTGTGGCTACAAAATGAAGCCAAACGTTTTAGAAGATACTAGCCTTTTAATAGGATTAGGATAGCTATCGAAATGTTCATTCACTAATGTTTACAAATAATTTCACAGTATTCATATTTCCATTTTTAAGAAAAAGACACATTTTCCTGATTTTCTTCTTCACATGTGGTCTTTTATTGCCCAACGCGTTTCGAGACTATTTATCTTGAAAAATATGTAAAATTTAAGAATTGGTTTTTGAAAAAGCGAATATTTATCTAATTGATTATATCTTTTTGTAGATATTGGTTTCTTAAAAAATACCAGTCCCTGAAGAAGAGATAAATAGTCTTGAAACACTTTGGGCAATAAAAGACCACATCTGAAGAAGAAAATCAGGAAAATATGTCTTTTTCTTAAAAATGGAAATATGAATACTGTGAAATTGTTTGTAAACATTGGTGAATTAATCTATTAGATAGCTATCCTATTATAAGGCTGGTATCTTGTAAAATGTTTGGCTTAATTTTTTAGCCACAAACAGTGTGCAGGGGATGCGAGTTCCCTAAATGAGAACTTATCTCACAGTTTTCCCTTATACAGCCATATGCCAGGACTGTAGTCGTCTCCTCTGCACCTGAAATACTTAAACCATATCTGGACAAGCACACTTTGAAGACATTATTTAAATCTATAAAAACACTAGACAAACAAGAGTGCAAGTTATATTAGCAATAGATACAGTCTCAGTGGAGGGCCGGGCTGAAATGTTGGTCTGTGGGTTGCCCGGGTTATGAAGGGATTTGGTAAACAACGAGAAAGTATCAGAGGTTGAGGGGGCAGCAAAAACAGGAAATGATTGGTGACAGGGGATTTTGGGGGAAGAGTGTGCACACAACCTCAGGGAGGATGATGAGCATGACTTTGGAGCATTTAATGGAAGGACACATGGATAGCAGGAGAGGAGGTACCTGTGCACCGCATCTGGAAGGACATTTCAGAAGAGGCAACTGTGTGCCGGCGTGATCCAAGTCAAAAAGTCAAAGGATAGCACAAAGGAACATGCAAAGTTGCAGAGGGAGGGTTGACAGTGGCTTTTTGACAGGGAAATGGAGCAAGGCAGTGTAAGGGAAAATAGAAATGGCAGAGTGGTCGAAAAAGAGACACACAGAGAGATGCTTGTAGGTGGACGGAGTAGCCATTAAGTGGACACAGCAAGAGAAGACATCCTTGGCAGGCATGCAGGGGGTGCAGCCAACACAGAGGGAAGAGGTAGTTGTGAGGAGTAAGTTTGTTGGCAGTGACAGTCAGGAACAGGTCATGGCAAAAAGCACCTATGACCTGGATGAAAACGTTTCCAGGTTGGCATAAGATATAGCTGAGTGAGCGCAACCTGTGTGATGGCAAGGGAGCTACAAGGGGACAGGAGGAGGGAAGGGCACCTTGTATATGACAACAGTGTTGCAAATGATCCACAATGCTCAGTGGACAAATATGCTTCAGGGAGTATTGGGATAAATGCACTGGGGATACACAATTTATTGGGAAGAGTTATTGAGAAAATTCAATGGGATTCTGATGTTGCTTCCTGTGGAATCAGTTCAGTGGGGACTAGCAGTATTTTCAGAAGCAGCAGGGCCCAGAGGAATTGTCATTTACTGGGACGATAGTTGGTGTGCCAAAGGATTGCCCACTCAGTGTTCGAAACCCAGCTCTGTTGGAGTTGTTGTCTGTGCTTGTGGCTCATCAACTATGGGGCAATGAATGGATGGACAAAGAGTGAAATGTGTGGTAGACAAGGGCAGTGTTCTTGATATAGTGAACAAGGAATGTATCATTGTTACTGTTATTGTTATTAATAGGGTATTTATTGTGCATGGACCTAGCTTCAGGAAGCAACGGAGCGTGTTACAAGTCGTAGGGGAAAGGACACAGTGAGGGACGCAGAGATGCAAGGGACAGAGGTGCTAAGGAGGGGGGAGGAGGAGGTTGGGCCATTTGACAGCAAGGGATCTACAACTAACCAGGGGAGGGAACAGGTGGGATCATCTCACCCAGTCTCAGGATGGGTGGGGAGTTTAGGGTGTGTGTGGACCTCGGTGTTAGGGTGCTGCCATTCCTTAAAGAGGAGGCTCTTGGCCTGAAATGTAGAAGGAAGGGGGCGAGTCTGGTGTTGACAGGGAGGAGGTTCCAGAATCTGTGAGCATATAAAAAGAAGGCCTATCTTCTGGCTCTTTTCTTCCTGCACCTTCAGGGTTCATGTATTCACACACCCTTAATTCTAGTGGATCGTAAACCTCCGGAGATGCATAGTTTCGTAGTGAGGTAGCTTGGGGACTTCTAAGCAACAGCCTTGCAGATGATGCAGTAGGATTTGAAGATGATACATGCTTGCGGCGGGTGCCAGTGCAATTTGGCGAGTGTCTGTGTGATGTGGTCGAATTTGTGGAGTCCTTTGATGAGCGGTGCTGCAGCATGCAACACACATCTCAGGGGTGCCAGGGTTGTCACCGGAAGGCCTTCCTGAAGGGTATTGCCACCATCCAGCTGGAGGAAAAAGACTTGGACAGCATACCTGATGTTATTTTCTGGGATTCAAGGCTAGATGCAGTTGACCAGAAGGGGTGTGAAACCCTCCAGGTCTATAGCAGAGAGCCAGGTCTGGATGTCAGGGTGTTGTTGGTCAGAAATAGGAATTCAGTTCTGGGGTGGTTGAGATTCAGGTAAGCAATGCAAGTCCAGGACTGGTTCAACATGACGCATGGCTTCAGACTGTAGATGTCTTCGATGGATGATATCTTGAATTAGAGCTGCGTATTGGTCGATGTGGAAGCTGGAGTCAGGAAGGTTCCACGCAGTTCCATGTAAACTTTGAATATCATCATAATGAAAATTTATTTCGGTGTAAACCATAAAACATAAATACCTTAAATACTCATCATACATAGCTAAAGATTACACTCTTATTTGTGTACATAAAAAACAAATTCCGGTTTTCATTCCTTTAAAACTGAATTGTAGCCAGCACACGAAAATGCAACGCAGTCTGGATGAAGGACCGCTGTGCACACAGAACCTCTACGGCAAAAGTGTGTTCATTCGTGATATCACACACAGTTTAAGGAAACACAACTGTGCGAAATTGACTGTCAGGGGATCCTTTCTGAAAATAAGATTTACAATTCCAGAAGCAGATTTATCATGACTATAAGATACTTACAAGGACCCAGGACTCATTTTTCTGACTTAACGAATGCTAGCAGCACCAAAGATTTTAACAATGAATCCGGACCAAGCTACATTGTGACTTATTCGACAAGTGTGGCACTACAGTGAATAAATCATGTGCTTTAAATTCTATGCTCATTTCTCGACTATGTGTTAGTGCTCAACCTCTTTTGTTGTCATGTCAATATTAAACATTCAAGAGCCCTGAAGAAGAGATGTGCTCGAAACACGTGCATCCTCATGGGAAATAATACAGTGTTACAAGCTTTATATTTTAGGTTCCTACAAATAAATTATCTTTTGATATTTCCAAATGAGTAATGAGGTATAAACTTTAAAAAAAAAAATAAATAAACGTAGAGAGGCGCAATTAATAAACAAAAATAAATATTCTTCACAATAGAGTAAGTGGGCAACGGAAAGAGAAGACTGAAAATAGAGGACTGCAACACTCTATAAGGTTGCAGGAAGAAAGATCCTGGAAAAAAAAACTGTGCTGAAGGCAATCAGCACCTATGATGTGACCAGCAATTAAGAGTTTTAAAAAAGCAACATTGTTGATGCAAGCATTTGCCAAGCAACAAGAATTAACACTGTAGAAATGTTTCATCGTTTGGAGACGACAGAAGAAGGGGCAGACCCGGCTTCCCATGTCACACTCCCCCATTCTAGCGTAGCCGAACTCGCCTAGTTTGTGTCGGCAGAACTGAACAGAGGCTCGATAATACATGTAAATATCATATAACACAAACTTGCATTTTGAGCAATCAAGCCTGCCTGAGAAAGCCAGCAATTGGACAGAGCAGCAGCTATGCTTTATGCCCTGCTGCTAAAGTGTGTCAGTTTCCACATACAAAAAGGATAGCTGAGTTACAAAGCCAGCAGTTCTCCCATGAGCACTTATACAGAAGAGGAAGCTATAGCCATCTTTCAACAAACAAACAAAAAAGAAGAAGTGATGTGGCAGTTCGAGTCCTGCACTTTTTGTTAACGAGTGTGTGCTTTATTACGAGTTTGTGGTAATTACCAGTGTAAACGCAAATACTGTTACCACCAGATCACCGCCCTGGAGCTGAAGGTAAATCCTCCAGATTCTGTGGTGGTGTTATTCTGCATTATAAAGTCCCACTAGGCTGGTGATTCTGCCTGTTGTAATAGCTCCATTTTGTGGAGCTAAAGTGGAGATTTTCTTCCGCTTTCCCCTCAAATTTGGAATATACGGAGCAGTAAAAGTGGCAGTAATTCAGGAACTACCACTTTTTACCACTTTGCCACAATTGACGACCTTGTATGTAGAAAACAGAATAGAGTCACATGTATTGAGCCTTTCCCCCGGCAGCTTGTGGCATGAATCCCGCATAATTGTGTATGCAGATAATGGGGGTCATTACGACCCAGGCGGTAAGTACACCAACTTTACCACCATGGTGTAAACTATGTTTACACCATGGTGGATGGCGGATTTACTGCCCCATTCCAAGGTGAGTGGGGCGGTAAATCCCCATTTCCCATTTTACCCTTCCCCATTCCCATTTTTGCCCCATAGGGCATAATGGGAGTGGGGAAGGCGCTAATTACGCCATCGTAAATTACGGTGGCGTAATTAGCACCAAGGCGGTTTAGCGAAAATCGGAATCAGGCGTTAAGGGTTAACGACGGCGTTAACCCTTAACGCCTGAGTTGTAATGATGCCTAATATGTTTTTTTGTTCTTGCTACTATTTATTTCAAGAAACTCATTTTGCTAACGCGTAAGAGGAGGCATTCCAAGTCCGCAATTATTCCAAACCCATATTTAATATATCAGATGAAATCCAATAATGTTGGTCAAAAAAAGATTGAATTCCAGCAATTAGCTGACATTAATGAAGGATAATTCAGTGTCATGAGTCGACACATGTGTCGTGCCGCATGGCGCTTTATGAGGACTGAAAGGAGTGTAATTAGATGGATAGGTTAAAAGAGTTAGTTCCTTATGGCCGTGTCTCAAGGGCCAGAGTGATCACTATGACTCTTCTTTAATGTTATCATGTGACAGCAACTAAACTGGTTACAACAAACATTATTAGATTACATCTGATGGTAAGTCTTTTACTACAGGTTCAGAATGATTTGTCAGTCCTAATGCATTATAGTGACAAATCCACAGTTTTAATACAAGAACAAGAATGCATTTCTATTTGTTTATGAATACTTCCACCATTACATTGATAAATGAGTTCTTTCATGAAATAAATTCATACACTATTGAAATCACTGCATCATCCATGTACGCGATTTTAGTGTGGAAATCATACTATCCTAGGCTGTAGCACAAATGTATTTGTTTGAAAAAAGGTGTGAACATTTTCATTAGATCTGTATAGGAGCACTACGAATTCACTGATAAGCATGAAGGTCTGGGCTTGTCCTTGAAGGATTATCGGCTTCTTATGAAACCATCTTAAACTTGGGTCCATCTACGAGAAACAGACCTGCAGACAGTAGCCAGGTACTTCCAAACTGCACACATCAACACAGCAGCAAAGCATTCTTGCATTGTACCTCTCTCCCCACTAAGTTAACCCACCCTGTCTGTTTCAGATCCTCCAGAGCACCAGGAGGCCAGCGGTGCATGGTATAAATCCCAGTAAAACAACGTGACACTAATATCATGAAATACCTCATTTAGTGATGCTGTATCAAAACAACATTATGTTGTTACAGTCCCTAATACTCAGTTGAGCACACAAGAGCCATTATAATTGGTGTAGTCCTATGAAGCAATTTGGGTAATGTTGGGTCATGTTCACTCAGTCTGCCCACTGGTCAAAGTGTACGAAAAAAACTATGTTCCATGCTGATCTGCCCTCGTCTCCACAAACTCCCATCGCCACGCCCCCTACCACGTGCAATCCAAGCCCCCAAACAAACGCACCTGCTATTTAAGGGAATGTTCAGTGCAGGACACTGAAGTGCAAGTTTCAGCTTCTTCCTACCCTTTTATTTGAAAACCAAACCATTACGGAACGGTTTCTTTTTCAAATAAAAGTATAATAAAAGTAAAACTTAAAAAATAAAAGTAGAGGAGCACCGCTCCCAACCGCTCTTGCCCACTTTGACCACTGAGTCTGCCCCACAATCTTATAACTGCCATTGATGAGAGACGATGGGCCTCATTATAAGTGTGCCGGTCTGGAAACAACGGTGGCTGTAAGCCTACTGGCACCGTTGCTTCCGGACCAGCACACTATGGGTTTGACTTCTGGAGCTGCTGTGCCCAACAGGGCAGACCCTGCCAGACACAGCGGCCACGGTAGGCAATTCGTTATGGAAGCACCGGCACCGCTGTAAACAGTGCAGGTGCTTCCACGGTCCCCACTCCCATGGAGTAATATTCATACTCCTATGGGACTACCTGGGAATGGGGATTAACAGAATTACCAGTGCCTGATTTTGCGGCCACTGGGGTTGTAACACCCGGGTGTTACCGGGAAGTCAGGCGCTGGTAATTCTTTACTAGTCTGGCGCCGGTATCACCAGCAGGGTTACCACTGGACCCATAATGAGGCCCAGACCGGCATACTTGTAATGAGGCCCATTTTCTCTTTACACTTCAAATGTGAAATGGGAAGACAACCTCTCATCGCACAAGTGCATTAGATTTCTTTCCAGTGTCATGAACCATAGTCCTCTCCATGTGGGATCACATGACGGTCTTGAGTACCTAAATTGAAGATCCCTAGGGCACAGAGGGACCTTGACACTGTGCCATAGCCAGTCTGTCAAAAGGGTGATGTCAGAATGTTGGCCGCATGATTATCTTTGGGCACAAAATGGATCAAAATATATTTTACAGTGGCAATGGTGGATTACAGTGTTGATCCAGACACAACATTGATTTGGTAATTTGCAACATGAAAATGTGTTTTATCATCACGTTGTTGGTATATATTGTTGAGAATGGCCACATGATTTGCTTTGGACATATGCAGAATGAAAATGTGTTTTATGGTCACACTGATGGCCTGTAATATTAAGCCAGACCATGAGATTTTCTTTGAGCAGAGTCAGCATGAAAATGCGTTTTACAGTGGCAATGCTGGCCTGTACTGTTAGCCAGGCAACATGAATTTCTTTGGGCACTCTCTACATGAAAATGTACCTTATGGTCGACAAGGAGTGTCTACTTTGTTGAGCCAGGCAACATGATTTATTTTGGCACACACAGCATAAAATGTGACTTTTAGTCTCAATGCTGGGATACATTGTTGAGAAAAGCCATATGATTTTCTTCGGCACAGCCATCGTGAAGGGGAGGATGGTCAGCTCTTGAATATATCGCTAAGATTGGCCATAAAATTCTATTTGTGCATAGACTGCATGAAAATGTATTTTCTAATAAGAGTGCTTGCATGGCCTGTAACAAGCGGCCACATGATTTCCTTGTTGGCACAGTGAGAATGAACAATGAATTTTACAGTGTGAATGTTGGCATATATTGTTAAGGCAGAGTCGTATGATATTGATAAGAGAGAGCCATATGATTTTCTTTGGGCACAGCCAGCATGGGAACATTGTTTACAATGGTAGTGTTGGCCTATATATCGGTGAGACAGTGCACAGGATTTTCCTGAGACACAGCCAAAAGGAAAGTGAGGGCAGAGCTTGCATATATTTGTCAGACTGTTTACGTGATTTTCCTTTACACAGCTTGAACATGTGTTTTCCATAGGCAATGCAGGCATTTATTGCTTGAGACAAGCCAAGGCCTCAAGATTGTCTTTGGGCACAGCTAGAATGCATATGTGTTCCACAATGCCACTTTGAAGTGTTCTGTGGGGTCCTTGTGACTACTGCAATATGGTATGCTGGTCCCTACCTAACCAATTCATGTTTTTTTTACCCAGTTCGTCTATAATTTGCAAATGAATGTGCACTATTTTGACTGGTTATTTTCTAAGGTGAGGACCCCTTTCACAATCCCCATTCAACTGGTTCAGTCTGGCTCACTAAGATTTCTCAAGTCAATTTGGGGAAAATATGTATGTCCCCCACCACTTTAAAAGTCACCAACCACCAGTGTTAAGAGCATGTTGCCTTGCAACCATTTAAGTGTGCATGTTCCCCAAAGCATGGGATGATTGGCCATTTTGATTGTCTGATTGGCTAATGCTTATCTCAACAGAATGTTGTTGAAGAGTGACCATAAGCAAGGCTTGCCGTTGGGGTCATAGTCATACTGCATAGGGGTGGTTATTCGCTGTGACCAAAATGTTTGACCTGAACAAGGGCTTATATCCAGTAACAAATCAAACTTTCTTGTTGAAAACAAAGGCGTTGATTTAATTGGCAGAATCTGTTCCTTCCACTGAATAAAACAATTAAATAGTTTCTGCCATTCAATAGCATGGATACGTCTGCTGAAACAGCTTTCTCTTTTTGGCAGGATTCCTTGTAACACATTTAATAAAGTTTGACATTAAGTATGTGCAGCAGGCGCACGCATCACAAACATTCCCCGCAGGAGCCATTTTAATTACAGAATTATAAGTCTCACCTCAGGTGAAAATCTAATGAAGTCACAGAAAGGATTCACTGGAAGCCTGAGTCCTGGATGTGCTTTTCTGTGAGACAGACACAACCCACGAGTGAACGGAGGATAGCACAGGGGAAACACCCTGGTCTTGGAAGCAAGACCACGTAGAGCACCAAAGGTTCAAATCCGGGATCCGTGCTTAGAAACCAAACTCAGGTGTGGTCTTAGGCACGTTATAAAGAACAATAAAATAAAATGTATTTTGTCAGGGATTACAGTACCATGTTTCAAATGACAAATGATTTGCCATTCCATTCAGAAATCATCAAAGTCAACCATATACATATACTTAAGGAATATGACCCAAGCAGGGGGTCATTACTGGGCTAGGTAATGACCCGGGTAGGTCGAAGCTCGAGTCTCATAACCAATACTCTAATACCCTTCCTTTGGTACCTAGAAATATGTTCAAAGTATATTCAGGAGAAGGTTCACCTGATTAATTCAAAACTGTCATGCATTCTATGACCAATCCTGTGCCAAATATGACAGGGTTACAAATACTGCATCTTTATGCCACCTGGCTTCCTTGCGCTGATGCATGATATCATCCCTCATGCCTGTGATGTCATCATGAGCTTTGAATATGATGTAATAACATTCCTCGGGCAATGTTGTCTTTGCTTCTTCTGTGGTTTGGCCATGAAATGTGGACTACATTCACATCCGAGCTCTACTGACATTTTGTGTGGTTACAAATGCAGCATGCCTGTGGTGGCAGACATCATTGCACTCAGGCATGACATCCTCACACACGTGTGTGATTCACACATGCGTGTACAATCTATTGTAGTTTGTTCAAGGGCATGAGAACCACGCCCAATACACAGACATTTAAAATGTTCCAATTCCCTAATAAACACAGCACTTATGCATAGACTAGTACTATGCAAGGATAAACCTGCTAAAAATGAACATTGCTTTGAAAAACAAAATGTCATTTAATCTAGAGTAGGAAATCTTCAAAATCATACATCATAAGTTATAATAAACATACATAGGAAAACAGTGCATGTTTACTAAAAAAAAAAAATAAGTCGCAATTATTCAAATACATCATAAGGCCAACTCTTCCACTAAGAGAATATTGATTTTTGGGTGGACTGTAATCTAACTATTAAGAACGTATTAGAAACTCTATGGTGTGACTTATCTGTGTACGTTACAGTTCACTAAGTCATTTACTGTGACATAACTGTTTAGTGACATGTAACAATGTTTGCTTGATGCACAGCATACTACTTTCATCTATCTCTAGTCATCCAGGGCAGCTCCTCTTGATGAATGACCATCTAATAGCTCCTTGATGCACCATTTATCCATATAGTGCTGTACTAGTGGTGCTGTCAAGATTTCATTGCACATGGAACTCTGGTGCTTGCAACATTTGAATCTTAACCTTTCTTTTAGTTTTCCAAAATGTAAATGTCTTGTACATTCACCAAATGGTGCAAACCACCATATTAGTAGTGTTGCAGTTTATAAAGTCCTTTGAAGCCCAAAACCTGGGAAGTCCGATGTCTATGTCAACTGTTTTCATCATTTATTTACACGCATCCAACTCTGATGATATCCTGCTATGGAGGAGAGTGCCCTCCACATAGGCATATCCACATATATGTGATTGGGTTGATGGGTTCTCCTATACTTACTTTAATGATCTTGTCATACATACAATAGATTTTATTTTTTAAGACTAAATGAAGTAGCCTGAAAAATACCAAATTGTCTTTGTCTGCGAAGTGATGGCACTTTTCAGAATGGCCACCTAATGGCTGTTAACAACAAATTATTTGAAAGCCACTGCATTCTTAATCTCCAGCACTTACATCAGAACACGTCCTTTAATTATTAATGGGCCAAATTTAATATAATATGCAACATTTTGTTTGTTGGTATTATCATTTTCAGCAAAAACAATTCCTACTTATTCAAGAATACTTTTATTGTGCCACAAATTAAACATTTACTTCCTTATCTGCATATACAAAACAGTACTTACTATGTAATATATTAACCTTTTCTTGTGCCTCAGGTCAGAATCCAATAAAAATGATTTTCTTAATAATGTATACAGCTTTCTGGATCTACTCGTCTATCTCGTCCCGACAGGTTTCGTATCTTTATCCTTTCTCTGGGACAAAGTTGTACCTTGAGAAAGGATACAGTTCTGAAATATATTGTATTAGTAGACATTGGGCCTCATTACGACCCAGGCGCTAATGGGTTAACAGCGCTGTAAAAGGCTGCGGCGCCGTTAACCTATTAGCGCCTAATTACGAGGTCCCCTTGCGGGACCCGACCTTAAAGGCTGGTTTTACCAGACGTTAAAGTAGGGTGCCGCAAAGGGACCTTGGTGCTAAGTACGGTACCGCAATTTGCGGCACCGTAGTTAGCGCCTTCCCCATTCCCATTGAGCCCTATGGGGCAAAAATGGGAATGGAGAAGGGCCCATGGTGAATGGGGAATTACCGCCCCGCCAACTTTGGAATGGGTAATTCCGCCATTCACCATGGAAGACCCCAGCATGGACCATGGGGCTAATAGCACCATGGTTTAGCGCCGGGGTCATAATGAGGCCCATTGTTTTGTATATGAAGAGGAAGAAGTACATGTTTTATTTATAGAACAAGCAAAAGTATACCCCAGGCCAGACCCCCACTAACTCACCCGTCCACCTCCTGACCCCACCACCCCATTACCCCCACATACATAACATTTACAGTTTATAAACTGCGACCAAAAAGACAAAGGAAATTTCACAAATACAGTGCAAACGAGGAAAAGGACCACGATAAGAACACGTTAGACGTCAGAGAACCTAATTATATACATACACTGTTGGCGTAAAATGTAAATAAGTAGGTAAATACCACACATCACATTTAGGGTGTCCATCACTTGGAGGGTGTTTATAAACATGTGTAAATAACACAATACATATTATTTATATATTTTTATAAAGAGAGATTTGTGTCATGTTAGGGGCAAGTAGTGTTCAGTGAATACATAGGCCGGTATCCCCGCTTTCATGTAAACAATACCAATGTACCTACTCACCTGGCATATATTGGCTTAAAATACCTACAACTGTACATTATATGAACATTTCAAGACAGACATGTTTACTCGAAAAATCCTTTTTACATATAGTGGCGACTGTTCTATTCTCACAATAGGTGTTCCCCTCCCTATTCCCAAACACAATGTTTTTTTCTTTTCCTATATTTTATTCTCTGCAATTCTATTTATCTGTTTAATCTTACAAATGTTCTCGCTCTCCATTTTCCACTTTTCTTATTGAATCTGCGAACTCTAGCATTGCTCTCCTCTTTTTCCCTTATTATGTTTTGAAAGGCTTATTTTATTCAGAATTCATTTCATGAGTTCCCCGTTAAAAGATTCTTTCATAACTGTGTTGTTGTGTATCATTGTAATTTCCTTTTGCTCCACTTCTCCTTTTCACTTTGCCTTTCCCTTTTCATAAATTCCCTTATCCCCTACCTGCTTCAATTCTGGGAAAACATACAAGTAACTGTACACCATCACCAATAAGACAGTCAGTAAGTAGGTACCAGCTGGTGAGACATTTGGTGGGAGGCCTTTGTCAGTCCTGGCAGGCAAACAATGGAATGTTCTTCCCATGTCATTAAAGCTTGAAAGTTACCTGTTGATCTTTAGGGCAGAACACAAGACCTACTTACTTATTCAGCCTGATGTAATCCATCCCATGGTATTTACCTTCTTGTGCAGTACTGCTTTAGCTTTTCCAAAGCACCAAAATGCATCTGGCAAATGAATGAGCTGGTTAAAAAAAACCTATACAAAACAGCATAATACAACTGATATGGCCAAATTGACACACTAATGACAGATTTAGTGAAGTTTCATGAACATCTTCAAGTAGAAAAAGAAAGCTGACAAATAGGTATTTTTTTGCACTGGGTTTTCATAGACTGGAAAATAAAGCAGAGAGATGAAAATCTCAAAATTGTCTCTTTTGATTGCTGAGACATTTGGCACACACTTACCATGGAGTACTCAATAGGCACTGTGACAAAGTCCCTCGGCTGTTTTTGGGAGACATACAGTCGAGTGACCAGACGGGCTGGGTTCCTCCCTGAGCCATCTGACGATGGGCCGCAGAGTGGTATGGTGAGGATCCCCTAGTTGCCCTCAAGTCCTTATCATTTGGCAGGGGACTGTTGCATGTGGCATCATGCCCTCTGTCTCAACCAGGCCCCCTTGATACGATCAGAATCTCCATCCCACCACAATCCATCCCACTACACACACCTCCAAGATAAAGCATCATATGAAAATGCTTCCCTTTAAGAAGTTGATTTTCTGCACCTGGGAAGCTACAACACCAGGGAAGTAGATATACTCTTGAAGAGTGTCCCCAGGGGTTCCATGTAAAGGCTAAAAAGGATCAGCGAGAAGATGGAGTCTTGGAGGAGACTGAGAGTCACTTAGAGTGCAACGTGTTCATCTGAACGGCCTGGTGTCAGCAGGAGAGTTAGGGGTAAACCAATTCAGGACAGTTCTAGAGAATTCCAACCTGTCCGCTGCGAGGGAGAAGAGGATGCAGTTGTTAATGGTCCAGGAGGATGAGGAGGCATGGTGGGATGATGATTTGGGGGGCATCATCCACTACCTGGAAGGTGGCTGTCTCAGTGCCACACGTGGGTCAGAATATCAACTGATACGAGGTGTAGTTGTTCGATTCTGGTGACCAGTTGTGTAGCAATTACTTTTTTCAAGATTGTTCTGAAAAAATGGGAGGTTTAGTAATGTGCAGGTAGTTGGCAAGAACATCTGGTCTAGGGTCGTTTTTTCGAAAAGAGGATGTATGAGACCATTCTCGACGGTGTTCGAGAATGAATCTTCAGTGAGAGAGGCATTAGTGATGCTGAGGAGTGTGTTGCACGCTGGCCCCATTGTTTACAGGACCTAGAGCCAAAAATGGCTATGTAACTTCACCTAATTTGGCACATAAGTAGCTTTCAAAATTTGGTAAACATTTATGGACGAGGGAAAATATTAAAGAGGAAAATATTTCGAATTGTCCTTTCTGAAGTGTCATGTAACCGTAACCATAACTATACTGGCAATGATACATTATAATAAAATTAATCATTCTGAGCAATGATGCCAAACCCCAATATTTTATACATTTTGTATGTTATTCTGCAACCAAAAATCAACATCCCTATAAATGTCCTTTGGTGGATAAAGTATTTAAATGCGTGTCACTTATTTATGTAATTGTCATGACCCACAGGACGCGCCCCTTTTGGTCTTCCTGGTCCTTATCGCAACGGGCCTTGCATTCCCTGACACTCCCAACATGGCCGTCCAGCGTGACACGCCTTCCGCGGTCTATACATTGGACGTAACGTGTTCTACTAATAGACCGCACCCCCGCGGCTCCACGCGTCTCAATGCTATTGCCAAGTAGCGATCAGACGTGTGCTCCGTAGTTCGCAGTATTGCTTTCCTGGTCCCTAGCTTTTCTACTTCCATTCCTTGCCCCTTTCCCTTTTCCTCTTGTTTCCTGGACTTGTGCACCATCAGCACGTCTTCTTCGTTTCCCAGATCCCCGGATTGCTGCATCTCGGAATCTTAAATGCACGCTGGAGTCGGAAGAGACTCGCTCAGCCTTATTGAAGTCCAGATCTGTCCGCAAGAAGACACCGCCCATGGAGTCCATCAAGGATCGTTCTCAGGTGAGAAGGGGGGAACTCCGTGACAGTTTGAGACGCCTACCGACCGCACTCGAAGTCGACATGGAAGCAGCCGTCCAGGACCTGATGCGAGGTATGCAAGAATTAACCACAGAGGTGCAGAATTTAAAGGCAGAAAATGCTGCTCTCAAGCAATTAGTACTATCCCGTGATTCAGCCACAAAAGAAAGTGTGTTACGGGGCGGCATTGGTGAAAAATACGATGGATCGGCAAAAACCCTTTGTGGATTCCTGGACTCATGTTTGGTTCACTTTACATTTAAGCCCTATTACTTTTCCACTCCCAGGGCTAAGGTGGGGTTCATAATCTCTCACCTTGCCGGAAATGCTTTAACCTGGGCTACACCCCTAGTTAACTCCGGCGACGCTCTCCTAGATGACTACGATGGTTTCATACGGGCCCTAAAGACCATGTTTGATCGCCCAGAGCAGGTCTTTAGTGCCCAGGAATGCCTCTTAGACTTTCAGCAGGGATCCCAGGATGTGCTCACGTATGTAACCCGTTTCAAGCAATTGGTCAAGGAAGCTGATTGGTCTCCGGAGGCAAGTTTTACCCTTTTCAGGAGAGGACTAAATGAGGAGATTAAAGTTGAGTTAGCCAGAGTGGCCCGCCCGAACTCATTCCAGGCTCTTATGGACCTTGCCATGCAAATAGATTTTCGCATCCAGGAAAGGAAGGCAGAGAAGAAAAAATCTAGAGGAAACCCTCCGAAGGTGTCCTTTGAGAGTACCTCCAAATCTGACACAAACCGTGGATCAGTCACCGAACCAGAACCCATGCAGATAGGAGCCTTCCATGGACCCATGTCCCCGCAAGAAAGGATGAGAAGGATTAATACGGGGTTGTGCATGTATTGTGCCTCCGACAAACACTGGGTTAGAGAATGCCCTCTGGCCCCTCCTCGGCGTTCGGGAAACACCAACTCCTGATCCTAGGTGGAACAGGGCTTCTGGAGAGAGATGTTCATTCCACATCAATTTCATCCTTGAACTCTCCTGGACAAAACAATCTAGTGATACTACAGGCCTTCCTATCAACCTCTGGGAATAAGACCTATCCTGTTTTGGCCTTGGTAGTCTGCGGGGCTATGGGAATATTCATTGATCAAGATTGGGTTTATAGTCACCACATCCCATACGAAACACGAAGCATCATGCAGCCGGTGGAAGCGATCGATGGAAGACCCCTCACTTCGGGGCCCATAAGCCTGCAGACCAAAGAGATCCAGCTTTCAATTAACCACCACCAAGAGCGGATTTGATTCGACATTATTAAGTCAGCTCATTACCCCATGGTACTGGGCATGCCCTGGTTACAGAAACACAATCCGTATATCAATTGGACAGCAGGATCACTATTCCTCGGCTCAGAGTTTTGTATGTCTCACTGTCTCCTGGATCCCTCCTTGACCCCTTCCAAAGAACCACCAATAGACCATCAGGCACCTCTCATGGTTTCCAATATCATGCATATTCCTAAGGAATATTAGGGATTTGTTGATGTGTTCTCAACTGCCATAGTCCAGGCCTTACCCCCTCACAGGCCTGAAGACTGCGCCATAGACACAGATCCCTCAGCAGTGATTCCTTTTGGCAGGATGTTCATCCTTTCCGAACCTGAGAAAAAGGCCCTCCGAGAATACTTGGATACCAACCTGGAGAATGGCACCATAAAACCTTCAAAATCTCCAGCCGGAGCTTCATTGTTCTTTGTTCTTAAGAAGGACACTAAGGAACTCAGACCCTGCCTCAATTATCGTGGATTAAATCAATGCACCCTCAAGGACCGGTACCCTTTACCCTTAATCTCGGATATCCTGGAAGCGGTCAGAGGCGCTGTGATTTTCACGAAACTGGACCTCGGGGGTGCCTATCATTTGATTCGTATCCGGGAAGGAGACAAATGGAAAACAGCATTCAGAACACTCTTTGGTCACTTCGAATATCTGGTCATGCCCTTTGTATTAGCTAATGCCCCAGCAGTCTTTCACCGTTTTATGGACAGGGTGTTCTCTGACATGATATTCCTCTTCGTCATCGTCTACCTGGACGACATTTTGATCTACTCCAACGACCTTCTAAAGCATGAAGAGCATGTAAAAGCAATACTACAACGACTCTGTGAACATAAACTCTTGGCCAAACCCTGGAAATGTCTGTTTCACGTTGCTTCTGTTCATTACCTAGGATGTATCCTTACTCCAGAGGGAATTGGCATGGACCCTTCAAAGGTAAAGGCTATATTATCCTGGCCTGCTTCCACGTCCGTGAAACAAGTTCAATCCTTCCTGGGGCTTTCCAATTTCTACCGGAAGTTTATACCCACCTTCTCTGAGATTGTTCAACCAATTGTTGCTCTCCTGAGGAAAGACACCCCCTTTGTCTGGTCTATTCTGCAAGATAAGGCATTCCAAATCTTGAAGACAAGATTTACTCAAGCTCTCATTCTGGCCCAACCCGACATTGATCGACCATTCCTTGTGGAAACGGATGCCTCTAACTACGCCATTGGAGCGGTGTTGAAGCAAGAATTTGAGGATAAACTAGAACACCCCATTGCTTACCTTTCACAAACCCTGACTCCCAGTGAGACACACTACTCCATCCTGGAAAAAGAACTTTTAGCCATCTGCCAAGCCTTCACTGAGTGGCGACATCTACTCCTGGGAGCTAGATATCCAGTCAAGGTCCGCACGGACAACCGAAATCTTCAAATTCTACAGTCATTAGAGTGTCGGAACAGTCGTCAGGCTCGTTGGGCCTTCTTCTTTGCCCAGTACCAGTTTCACATAACTCATGTTCCTGGATCACAAAACCTGATTGCTGGCGCCTTATCTCGACGGCCTGACTAGGAAAATACCGAAGATAAGCCCTATCCTAAGATGTTTCCCCACATGATTTTTGTAGCTCAAGCAGTCAACCTCCTGGAAGAAATCCAAGTACAAACCCAATCCTCTGAACTCTGGAAGAATATTTCAAGAAAGAATCAATGGAACCTGAGAGTCAAGGAAGGATATTTGTTCAAGGACAACGCTCTGCTCATTCCTACACAAAAATTACAACAAAGAATAATAAACCTCTGTCATGATACCCTTCACTCCGGACATCGTGGCATCACCAACACCCTCCACCTCATACAAAGACAATTTTGGTGGCCTAAAATGAAGACTGACGTACAACTATACGTCCAAGCCTGTGCAATCTGTAGTCAGAATAAACATGACAACAAGAGGCCGGCGGGTCTTCTGCTACAACCCGCATTGCCAACAAGGCCATGGGAAATTATCGCTACAGACTTCATTGTGGAATTACCGCTTTCCAGAGGGTACACCACCATCATGGTCACCATTGACTTGTTCACTCATATGGCTCATTTCTCACCCCTCAATAAGCTACCATCCTCATCTGAACTGGCTGGAATCTTCCAGGAGCACATATTCCGCCTTCATGGACTTCCTTCCAAGATAATTTCCGATCGAGGACCTCAATACAGCTCACAGTTCTGGAAACACCTCTGTCAAATATTAGGAATCCAACGCGCTCTTTCATCAGGTTATCACCCTCAAACCAACGGGACCACAGAACGTGCTAATCAGACTCTGGAACAATATCTTCGATGTTTTGCTACTAAGGTTCAGGATGACTGGTCGCTCCTGAAACCCGTGGCTGAATTCGCCTATAACAATTCCGATCATTCAGCAGTTAAGACCAATCCCTTTTATTGCAGCCCAGGATTCCATCCATCAGTTCTGCCCTCTGTTCTTCCACAACCCACACCGGTACCTACTGTCGACTCCTGGATTGAAACACTCATCAACATACATAAGGAGACCAAAGAGAACTTAGAGAAGGCCAGAACACAGACCAAGATATATGCGGATTCCAAAAGAAGACCCGGGCCTTCTTATTAAGTTGGAGATCAAGTCTGGTTGTCCTCGAAATTACTACCCCGACATCTACAGCCAAACAAATTGGCACCCCAGTATTATGGTCCGTTTTCCATCAAGGAAATTATAAACCCAGTCTCATACCGGCTCAAGCTACCAGAATCCTGGAAAAAGAATCTACCAGTTGTTCACCCCTCCTTATTAAAACCTTATATTCAATCCTCCCGGAAATCCTGCAGACCCACTCCTGTGGTGGTGGACAATCAACTGGAATATGAAGTGTCCCGGATATGCGACTCGAGGTATAAACGGGGTCAGCTTCAATACCTGGTTGAATGGAAAGGATATCCCCCCAGTGAAAGAACTTGGGAACCACTTTCGAATCTGAATCTGACGTGTGCTCCGTAGTTCGCAGTATTGCTTTCCGGTTCCTAGCTTTTCTACTTCCATTCCTTGCCCCTTTACCTTTTCCTCTTGCTTCCTACTTGTGCGCCATCAGCACGTCTTCTTCGTTTCCCGGATCCCCAGATTGCTGCATCCCGGAACCTTAAACGCACGCTGGAGTCGGAAGAGACTCGCTCTGCCTTATTCAAGTCCAGGCCTGTCCGCAAGAAGACACCGCCCACGGAGTCCAGCAAGGATCAGTCTCAGGTGAGAAGGGGGGAACTCCGTTACAGTAATAGCTACTTGGTTGGGGCTTTTTGTTGACAATAATATGGTTGATACTCTTTTTTTGTAACTGGGAGATTGACATTTCTCGTTTGTTCCATATTTCTAGAAAACTGTGTGGGGGAGGGGTATTTGTTTATGTATCACAAAGTTTTTAAATATTGACTTCATGTCAAAAGAAGTCGTACAGAATGTTTGCCATTTCTCATACAGGATGCTAATGACAGCTGAAGATCATTCATATTTGCCTTGTCATTGGGGCTAGGAAATTCATTGTTTACTTTTGAGGAATTTTTCCTAAATATATGGTTCAAATGAAGTTGACAATACATTTTCAAAAATGAGTTCCATCCTGAACCTGTATACACTGGAAGAAACAACTATGAGCCTCATAAGAAGTTGGGTGCGATATCCAGCTGGTAAATCTGCCAGACATCCGCCCAATGGAATTACCATTACAGCCACCAGATCACAAGTGGCGGTGGTGGTGTAAGTCCCGATTTTCTTTTTTAGTCCATAGGGCTGAATGGGGCATTTTCGGTGCAATTACTGCCTGTTGTAATTGTGCGGTGGTAATTGTGCCAAAAATGGGCAGGAAGCTGGAGGCGAATCCTCTGATGTTCCCCCAAACCCTTGATTGGGCAGTGCGCTAATTTGGCGGTAACGCTATTACCACCACATTTTAATGCACCGCCCAACTTCTGATGAGGCCCTATGTCTTCTGGCTGAGTATATCCCACAGATAAGAAGTTAGTGCTGTGACAATGACTAAACCTCTTTTCATCCAGCCTCAGTAGTAGATAATGGTTTCTCTGTAATGTTGTTTGTCTGAACAGATCCCATGCATAATCCTTGTGTGGCCCATGCATATATTTATCTTAATACGTGTTCCGCTGAACAGGGCAGTGGATGGTACTACCACAATTAGCATGTCACATAAACTATCACTATCAATAAAATCACATGTGATTGTAAAATAAAAATTTTGAATGCCAGGGGCTAGAATTAGAGAAGCATGACGACGTCCACATAATCTGGGAATGCATACCACAGAAAGGAAACATGCTGTATGTGGAACTCATAGCAGTGAGCAATTCCAGTTTCAATCCAGGCATCAAAACGAAAGCTGCCCAGTCCATTAATATAGTGGCCCGTTAGTTAACCTTTTCAGACTGAGTAAAAGCAACATTGCAAATCTTCAGTTAATCTTCAAGCAACTAGTTATGCAAACCTAGTAAAAGGAGCTTTCTGACATGACGCACAATGCCCAAATATCCTAGATCAGTGGTCTGCAACCTGCAGCTCTCCAGATGTTTTCGACTATGCTTTTCATGATCTTCCATCTTCCATTGTTGACTATACTGGCCAGGGATGACGTAGTTGCCATCCAAAACATCTGGAGTTCCAATGGTTGCAGAAACCTGGTCTACATTATTAGCATTAACAGTAATACCATGCCTTGTTATCATTGAGAGCCTAGCATGTATTTGGACTTCATGGAGCTGATTTCATGATACCTTTCTCAAAACGCCAGCGGCAGCAGTCCCTTTGACCCTCTTTTTTTTACCAGCCGGTGTTCCGCTGCGTCCTTCTTACATCTACCTCACTTGTATCCCTCACCCCACCTTGTGTAGGTGGATCAAGGGAATAAGGCAAAGGGACCCAACTCATATGGACCCAGATATCTAGTGATGCTAAGAGGCAGGCTGCACGGAGCAGAAGGGATCGGCCAATTGTTTTCACTTTGCATTGCAGCCCATGTCCCTGGTAAACTGTGAAGGGTTAACTGTGCTCCACAGTGATTGTAAGCTAAGGAGGCCTTCCCCCATGAGTTCTAAACACATCCATAGGACTAATGCCTGAATTATGAATCGGCAGTACTGCAGCGATTGTAGAGCACTTCTGTATATTGTGAAAAGCTATTCTGCCTGTGCAACACCAGACTCTTTGCACTGTGCCAGCAAAATAGTTTAGTATCCCTGGCCAAATTATCGTTTTAATTAGTGTGTCCTTGATTATTTGCATTGAATTGCTGAATGAGTGTGCGGCTGTTTAATGTGGAGGCAGCTTGCCTTCCCAGTGAAAATGAATAATAAATATTCTGCAATAGTTAACGTGGTAGTGTCATGGAGATGGTATGACGTCCTTTCATCATTTTCGCTGGGTTATTTGCTGCAAATTTCTTTGCCAGAAAAACTCAGCAATTTTGTTTTTGGGGGGGTTTAAAAATATATACATTGGGTGTGGGTGTTTGGGAATATATACAAAATTAAAGGGGATGGGGGTTTGGTATAAAAAAAAAAAATGTGATGAATTTTCTGGTAAAAAAATCAGCTGTAAAAAAACCTGCGAAAAAACATCCCGCAATGAAATGACATGGAACCCATGGAGATATGAATGCTAACCCAGAGGAGGGTTATGGGTCACGAGCCGCAAGGCCACTGTTGACTTGTGCATACATTGATGAACCCAGAATTTGTCAGAGGGCAAACAAGTTATTGATAGATGTGTTTTCACAATAACTTGTTTTAAATGGTTTCTCTCTGGTTTCTGTCAATATCACCTTCAGTGAATGCAGCCCAGCCGACACCACTGACCTGCATATCATTTTTTGTAGGTTGCTGAAAAATTAATGACGATTGCCTATGAAAGCGGAGTGAATCTCTTTGATACTGCTGAGGTCTACGCTGCTGGGAAGTAAGTACGCTCAACTCTTGGCTTGTCAATTGTCATATTTGGTTCTTTCAGGGTACACGCAGAATAATGGCTCTGCAGTCTTCCCAGTTGGTCTCATGATCCTTTCCCTCTCACAGCTTGAAAGGGGTCAACCGAAAACAGCTTGTCCCCCTGCCCCCATCAACCAAGAGTATTGTCTCTGGTGAGCCTCACTGAAGTAAAGCTATTGAGGGAAATGGATGAGAACTGGAACTGGATGAGAAGAGGTGTTTTAGGATAGTAAGGGGCTGACTTTGCAGTCCCAACAAACACGTTGAACCGGGCCTAATTCACAGAGCAGCACAAAGTGTACTGTTGCGGAGCAAAGTCATGTTGCACTGCAAAAGCACTCTTTGCACTGTGCTAAATGGGCCTAATTCGCACAAAAAGTCCACCCTACTTATATCTCTTGTTTTTAACTGTTTCCCCAATACTTTTAAAGGAGTCCAAAGAGGATCAAAGTCTTCAATTGTGCAGATGTGGTAACCCTAGTTACAGATGGCTTTCAGAAGTTTACACAAGTTGTTTCCATGGTAGATCGAGGGAAGGTGGTCCAAAAGACAGTCGTTCTTTTTTGCATGATAAGGGATCCATTAGTGGGCCAACATCAAGGTACGTATTCCTGTTTTTTTAAAAAAATGTTATAGATTTCCACCTTCTCAAACCAATGATCACAAGAAAAGCTTCTATGTGAGTCCAACGCAGAGAGATTACTAGTATATTCATAAGCCTTTTAGGGTGCAGGTCCAAAGTGGGCTGTAGTTTACAGCTGTGGGGCAATGCCTTCTTGAATTGTAAGCTGCCACTGCTACTGGTTCTAAGTTGTGGAGAGCTGAAACCTCAGAGTAGGTAGCACTACAGATGAGAATGATGAAAAGTGATGAAATGTGTTAGACATATTTATACTGCACTATGCATCTGAGGTGTTTGAGCTAAAATTATGGGAATAATCAAAAATGGGTAGTGATAGTCAGGGCAGACATGGTTTAGGGGTGAATCCTGGTTCCTAGAGTCAACACAAAATACAGTGTCCTGAACGCTGGGGCCAGTCATTAATGTACAAATGAGGATTTTCAGACCATGAATTTGTATGGAGCCAAAGTACAGCCTGTTTGTTTTTGACAAAAGGTCCTATCAGAAGGTATGATATTGTGGAGCTTCAATTTCAGTAGCGCGAACAGTGAAGATTATACACCAAGCAGGAGAGACCAACACGGAAATAACGAACACGAATTTGAAAAATTGCTGTATGATAGATATCATATGGTAATGTGGAGAGATAATTTAACTTGAAATATCTCTCAGCTTATTGGTAGTTATTTCAAGTGGCAAATACACAGCCAGAGCATATGCACCTTCGATTTGTACAAAACGTCACCCTAAAAATGTCCACATTTCTGAAAATATACTTATATCGTCAATAAGAAACCCAAGAAACCCACAATTTCCTAGTATATCGACTGTACCATGTACACAAAATACCTGCACGATTTAGTAAATCAATGGGCAGAAATCATTACTGATTTAAGGATGCACAATCAGTAGTATGTATACCAATACAATACCGTAAATGCTTTGCATATATAATAAAAATATTTCAGAACCATTCTGAGATTTGACAAAATAAAATCTCACCAACACGTTAATGTATATTGTTTGGTATAAACGAGACTGGGAGTGGCTTAACATCTTTCCTCTGAATGGCAGAACTAATGCTGGTGCCACATCCTCCAGCATCTACCCTGAAACAAATGCAGTCAGTTCACTCTTCCTTGCAGACCAATGCCCTGGAAAATGTTGCGTGAGATCGAAAAGCATACAGCAGATAGCTTAATCTAAAAAAGAAAGACATCAAAGCTGCAAATCATTCAACTCTGAGACAGGGCTGGAATTTCCTACACCTCTACTTAAACAGACTGCCAGAGACATAAGGGAGTAAACAATACATGTCAGCTACTGTATTATCTCATTAGTCAATCAATGGGGGTCATTTTGACCCAGGCGTTAAGGGGTTAACGGCGATGTAAAAGGTTGCGGCGCCGTTAACCCCTTAACGCCTTACTACGAGGTCCCTTTGCGGCTCCCGACCTTAACAGCTGGTCTGGACCAGCTGTTAAGATAGGGACCCGCAAAGGGACCTTGAAGGTAATTACGGTACCGCAATCTGCGGTACTGTAATTACCACCTTCCCTTTTCCCATTGAGCCATATGGGGCAAAAATGGGAAGGGGGAAGGGCCATTGGTAAATGGGAAATTACCGCCCCGCCAACCTTGGAATGGGGTGGTAATTCCCCATTTCACCATGGCGGAATCAGTAAATTACCGGTGATAACCATGGCGCTAATAGCGCCATTGGTTAACGCCAGGGTTGTAATGAGGGCCAATGTTTAATTACTCCACCGTAGGTCCATTAATTAAGTAAATCGAAAAGAATAGTATTGGCAACTTCGATCGACAGTAAGAGAGATAGAATACTGTTGACATTTTAACCAGGCAGCAGGAGCAAGAATTAGAGGTACTTCATGATCTCCCATAAGGTTTTCCTCAAGATGCTAAACAGTCATGGGTGATATATATGCACTATGGGAGAATGGATATATAACAAGTTAAGAAACAAAGGAAAGACAGATTCAATAACAGCGACCTTTGCATCTGGTAACTTCACAGCAAGCCAATGCCATAGATATTTATAATTTAATTGGAACCAGGCAACCAAAAACAACTATAGAACTGTGACTAATCAAAGGTACTCTGAGAGAAAAATATACTCATAATCAACAATTATACAGTAACATTAGAATGATCGAGCGAGATATAGAAGAAGACATGTGACCAAGTAAGGCAACATGAAAACTGTATTGCCTGATTTCAGAAAATAAGCTATATATGAGGTACCTGGCACTCTGTCCTAAACCCCACGGTCCATAACAGTAATAAACATAGATTGTCAAACTCTGGAAAATAAGCGCAATGTTACTTTCAAATACTACCAACTCTTATTTGTGACAAAATTCATTTGATATAATTTTCACAACAAAACGCTTTAAATCAAATTCCATGCTGCACACAAAACCATAAAATGAACAATTAATTTTTATTACAAGATTTTAGTTAAAGAAAATGCGAACATGCATAGAAACCTATATAGTGCAGTTCTTTATTTATAAAATGTGAATCTTAAAATGATGATGCATAACGTGAAACTGGAATGCAATTAGTTAAAAAAAGCCAATATTTTAGCATATTTCAAATCAGAGAAATCTGACAATTTCTTATTTCAAGAAACTCATCCCTGCAATAAAGAAAAACATGCATTGAATGTGCCATGATAGAACATTTCAAATTAAGTTGTAACTCCTCACAAATAAGAGGATCAGCTTTACTAATAAGTAAGAATTCTGAGAGTAAGGTGGTTACAATTTTGAAGAACACAACTGAGAAATGCGTAATAGCAGAGTAGAAGTTATCACATAGTGACAAATGGTTATTTCAGTTGCCAACAGTGGAGACATGCTTATATTCAAACACAATCTATTTAGTGGGTGATTTTGGCACGATACTTAGATGAAAATTGGATTGTATACCCAGGGACGCCATTTCACTAAAATGCCAGGGGTAGCGGATGTGACTTCACATAATCCTTGAACTCACATGACATCACAGGAAGTAATACCATTTACCCTGCCCCCCAGTGACATCACAGGAAGTGATGGCACACAACCTTTCAACCCTTGACAAAACAGGAAGTGGCATCACATGGCATTGTTCCTCAGTACACTAAAAACATATGGTTACAATATAACTGTAATATGATATTCATTTCGTACAAGAATGGATCACCATTTGTTGCATTAAAATCAGTATGTATAGGCCCATATTAACAAATTAGTGTGAATGTAAGCAGACGTCCAAAGCCAAATTATACCATGCAATGGAAAGGAAATACATGTGGCTGTTGCATGAAATGAAATAAGGTGTGTCATAAATTCAACCCTAAGAAACGGAACCAGACCAAGCAAATCTACAGTCATCGCCCGTTGGGATATGCAAATAAACAGACATAAACAAATACATTGGAGCATGTTATATTTATTTAGAAGTGTTGGAAGGTTTCAGAAGCATTTTCATTTATTAGACAGTTCTCACATATTGAGTGTGGCAAGGAACGCAGAGAGAGAGCAGCCCTCATTCGTTTCCTGCCCTTTGGTTCCAGGCCACATGGAGACTAAGCCAATATAATAAGCCAAGGCCTGCCACAAGCGGGCGGGAGCGGTCAGGGGCGGTGCTCCCATACTTTCTATTTTTAAGTTTCACTCTTCCTATACTTTTATTTTAAAAAGAAACTGTTGTGGAATGGTTTAGTTTTAAAATAAAAAAGTAGGAAGAAGTTGAAGCTTGCCCATCAGTGCATTGCACTGCACGTTCCCATAAATAGCAGGTGTGTTTGTTTGGGGGTTTGGATTGTGTGTGGGAGGGGTCACAGGGATGTGGTTTGTGGGGTGCGGGGCAGACCGGCAGGGAACATAGTTTTACTACTTCTTTTCGGACACTTCGACCACTGCCCACATTCCTCACTAGCAGTTGTTTGTAGTTCATGGTGGCTGCATGAATATGTGTTTTGTTCCCATATAAGAACATACTCATGTCTGCTTTAATGCCAGTAATGATACTATAAGAACACATGTCCTAGCGGGCTCCAATGTAAGTCTAGACTCGCAAGAACACTTATGGTTGCTTTATCATAGTTACCCAGTAAAAAATGTCATGTATATCTGCTGATCACAGATTGCAATCAATCCCAATTAGATATCCAAGTGGGTGTATGCACAAACAGCATTGATATATGGGGCTCATTGATTTCAGTCCCAGTTAACACTAGATATTTCTGTGTAGTCTATAAATTATGGATTCGAATTCCAATCTTTTTGTTCTTTTGAGGTTGATTCAAACAGTGTAACTAAGCTTCTTATCAACTTGTATTAAACATTCAGCAATTTCAAAACATTAAGAGAATTAGCAAGGAGTGACCAGATAGGCAAAAGTTAAACCTTTCATTAAGTTTTGAGTGCCAAGAGTCAGAGGCAAGGGTGACTATGATTGGCGCGTTGTAGGTGATCTCACTCACTGATAACATTACGAGATGGTGAGACTCACTCATCTACTATACTAACCAGAAATATTAAAAACTGCTGCATGACCATTACAATGAAATTAAACACAATTTTGTAAAGTTTAACAAGAATAACGTTCTGATTTATGGTTTTAGGCTATGGACATGTGATAAGATTCCAAAATGTATACAGGCCAGGGCAATACCCAGGCAGTATTAATTTATCCACACTCCTCCACTTATTTCATTACCACGACGATGTGCCAACAAATCACAGCCTTCAAAAATTAGGCGATGAGGGAATGTTTGTAAAAATACACACTGAATGAAGACTGGTTGGCTTTTCGCTGGTCTATCTTAGAGCAGCAAGCTCCAGTCGGAACACAATATTTTATGGAGGGCTGTTATTGAAAAATAATCTAGCAGAATTCTTATGTGGTGCTCATTTTGCAAATGGTTAAATAGGGAGCACGAGGACACAGGCTTCACTAAAAAGGCCGGGTGCTGCAATTTAGTGCCTCCAGTGACAGTTTGGCGGCACGTAAAGCGCTAAGCACACAAACGACTTACGAGAACAAATTGCACTTCCCACATCTGTACAGAAACTCAACAGAACACGATGCATACATCTTGCAGTGCACACCACCTTTGTAGGGCAGCTGTAGTCTGTTCCATACAGTACAAGAAACGGGCAGTATAAGTTCTATAGTTTAAATCTTGTAATGAAGAATCAGGATTTGTCTACAAAAATCTAGTTCAAGAATCATGGTTTGTCTACAAAAATCTAGAGCAAGCTCTAGATTTTTGTAGACAAACCATGATTCTTCATTACAAGAGTTAAACTATAGAACTTATACTGGCCTTTTCTGGAACTGTCTTGCATAGGAGATCTGTCGCACAACACTTGCCGCTCTGTTGAGCCTCGAGATTTGTAGATTACTAACGGAGAAAAGGAGCACCGCAAATTGAAGGAAAGGTACATATATGCCAAGTGTGGGCATTCTATAAATATGTGTGGAGAACTGAGATCAGTATATATCTATAATAGCAGGTGATGACTAGCAGTATCATCACAATATGCATTTATAAAATTGAGGCTGTAGAGTTATGTGAGATTTTTACCTCATTTAGACGTAGATCCTTTATCGATACGGACGCATCCGTGTTTTGTGAGGGGTGGATCCACATCCCACAATATATCCCCATTACATTAAGTATTGATACACGTGGATTGATCCTTTATGATGAACCAACACTGAATGTACTCGGCAGACTATCTTTTGAGTTGTATGACACATATCAAGGTTAACAAACTTCCTTATGGTATTTCTTTTGTATCATTTGTTCGCAGTCCAATTAGGCTCCAGAAGAAGAGAGAACGTCTCGAAACGCGTCAGCCATTGATATTGGACATCTGCATTTCTTAATTGAACAGAAGTGTGTATTCCTTAAATTGTTCTCCTTTTTTATAAAAATGGACCCTAAGATCATTGTATATGGAAACGTTGAGTATAACTGTTTCTTATCCATGACTTTAAACTTTGAAAAATCTTTCTAACTGTCTTTTGACGATATTTCATATTCTGCCGGGGACGGGAGGGTTCCAATCTAGGACCCTCTTTTCATGTTCGTTCCTGTGCAGATGGCCCCATGCACTGTCCTACTTAGGGCTGCATCCTCCCTGCACATCTCTGTCGAGGTGGGGCTTCCACACCTTTATTGATCTGCTCTCAGAGTGGAATGGGAGATCCCAGGCCCAGACACTACCCCTGCTCTTACCCATGATCTGCACTCTCCCCCAGAGACCCTTCCCTGTATTATGTGTCTGTATGAGCCTACCGCAGCCCTGGTATTCACTAGGAAGGGGAGGTTTGTTGGTTCTCGCAGGGTGCACTTCAAGTGTTCAGCTGCCTGTGGGGATCACCTATACCTCGATGTGTCCCTGTTTCAATTAATGGACGGATGAAGTATTGCTGATAAACAGCACGAGCGGCCTGCGGATTGCAAAGCACTGTGCACTGCCCACGTTCCCACGTCACACAAAAATCCACAGTGAAAGCAGACACCGGGGGCAATGAAATCTGGGCCTTGTATGCGTGTGCACCCCCACCCCACCAGGGACGTTGTAAGAGCTCTGGTTGCATAGCAACCATGACCTCGAGTCTTCAGACAGTGCAGACACAGTGGCGCCCGCCGCTCGCCCGGTTTGCACTTTTTAAAAATAGTTTGCTGTTTTTAACAGGGATCTGTCTCCTTTTGAAAACAACAAACTATTAGAGAAAACACAAACTAACGCAAGCTCCAGTTCTGGGGTCGCAGGGAGACGGAAGCGGTCGCAACTGTGACCCACAGGGGTCGCACTTGTGAACTCTGGCAACCCCAAAATTACGTCCTTGTGTATACCAAACGTTAAAGGCAAATGCATAAATAAACTTAAAATGAGACAAGCCCCAAACAACATTTTTGAGACAATGGGGTTTATGGATGCCTGGCAGATTAAACATCACCTAGATTAGAGATTTAGATTTTATTCAAATAGACGTAGATCACATTCACAAATGTACTGAAAGATGTAATCAAGATATTAGTCAGTTCAATCACAAGTATCTATAGAAATGTATAAAGAAATAGGTGATTTGCTGGCTAGTAGATGGATAGTAGAGGAATGCTTCAAGACCCCAATTTGATATACTTTCTCAAAGTGAAAATGGAGGATTTTTGTAAAAATAAATAAAAACTATGGTTATCTATTGTTAGTGTGGCACAACAACAATACAGTTATCACAAATGAGATAACATGTCAATCCTATCAATCAAATAGAGACATTCTAAATATAATTCTAAAATAGAGAGAAAAAAAGCCCAGAATATTACACATGTATTGGCAGTTACATCATGTCCCATGGAATGTACAACTATACTCTTAGTAACTAAACAAACGTTGTTATAAATCACTCAAGACATCCCTGTATGTTTATAGAGAGGTCATAGAGTAAATGGGATGGAAGAGGTGATAGGATTCTGGAATTGCACTCCAGACTCACCACTGACATAGCTGACTTTAGAATAAAGTTGTTTAGTTCTTATGAAAGACAATATGCACTCCCCCGCCCTAGAGGAAAACGTATCTACTACAAATGAGATAGTAATAATGATGGCAGGACAAATTAGAAACCTTCAGCTTCAAAATGAGAGGCTCATCCATTTTAGTTTCCAAACAAGAAAACCAGTCCTGGAGTAACACCATTTGTATTACTGTCTTTCCTGAAATTATTGAACAATGCAACTTTACGGAAGTTATCCATAAACGCCTGACCAGACTATTCTATGTAGATGCCAGACAGACTCTGGAAATTGAGAGAGCTCACAGATCGTTAGCCTCCAAAGCGCAGATGTGACAAAGACTTTGCCAAATTATAATAACATTCCTGAGCTTCCCAGTGAAATTCAGAAAAACACATATCAAAGATAACATACAATACCCTTGAATACCTCGAGAGACAAAGAGAATGCATCGAATTTTTTCATCAGTTTACATAAAAATATACCAATCAATGCAACACGGTTATAACTTTACAGTCCTCAGTTTCCAGACATTTGTCATATAATGAATGACACTAATTACAAACAAATTATGCTCAGTGGATTTACATGATCGTATTGCCTGAGATGACATTAAGATAGTATGTGAAATAAATAGGTGGTCAATACATAGATTTCCGTATCGAGAATCACTAGGACAAATGAGAAGAACATGCTTAATAACCTTTTCTTTGACATTATGGACATTATGCTGTTGGAAACAGTGACTTATCCGATTTGCAAAGTGAAATCATTGATGGGGAGAAGGTCCCATTATCATAATTAAGCACACGTTTTTATCATCAGAAGAATGTGCTTTGGCTAAGTACTTTTCAAGACCTAGTTGACTTTTTGAAAGCAAGTAGTCCATCAGTAATGTATGGAACATACTTGGGGTCAATATCACTTTATACATCCAGTAATAATAAGCTTTTTAATGACATTTTATTGCAGATATGTCAATTGAAATTGGGTCATCCCAAAAGTATCCTTAATAATCAAGGTGGATTTCAAATGTGTGAACCACTAGGTTGCTCAGAGCGTTGGGCCTTCTAAGCACCAAACAAGTGCTGTTCTATAATGGGTTAGATCTTGAGAGGGCCACAAACAAGCCCTATATAATAACAACTACATTTTTGCCAAATATTGGATATTTGTTAGACCCATTTCCAATTTCCTAAGGATAATTTGTGTAATTAGTGTCATTCCATAGAGGTTTTACCCATCCTATTTTCTGCTGTAGTTAAGGGTGAAACATCACCATGACCACACATTCCTTCACCATATACTCGAGCCGAAACTGCTTTAGCCCTGCAAACTTCAAGGACACTTGCAATAGATGTGCTCCTTAAAGCATTTAGAAAGAGCGCTTGACACACCCTCTTGCCTAAATAAAGTTAAACAATATAACTCTTCTGTTCCTGAGTTGACCATTTGTAATTAATGTCAATTCTAACACACAGATACTTATAAGATGGTCAGATAGCTCTTCTGGTTGAGTGCTCACTGCTACGATCTGTGTGTGATCTGCAGCTCGCATGTTTGAATCCCAGCAAGGCCGACTCAGCCTTCCATCCTTCCAATGTCAAATTCAATTGGGATGATTATTATATGTAAATAGGTTCTATGTGCAGTGCTTTGGCGAAAGCCCTATATAAATGCCAAATCATTATTATATGGTTGAGTCTGTCCCAAACACTTGCTATGGAGTTCAATCTTGATTTTGACTTCCTGGCCCAGTTTGCATGCCATACATTTGGTTATTGGGCCTCATTAGGACCCAGGCGGTAAGGGGTTTACGGCGGCGTAAACAGCGCCGACCCTTACCACCTGATTCCGAGGTCCCTTAGTGCCATGGAGGATTTAACACCTGCTTTTAGCAGGTGTTAAAATCCATGGCGCTAAAGGACCTTATTGTTAATTACGCCACCATAATTTACGGTGGCGTAATTAACGCCTTCCCCGCTCCCATTATGCCCTATGGGGCAAAAATGGGAATGGGGAAGGGTAAATGGGGATTGGGGACTTACCGCCCCGCCAACCTCGGAATGGGGCGGTAAGTCCGCCAACCACCATGGCGTAAACGTAGTTTACGCCATGGTGGTAAAGGTACGACCCAGGCGGTAACTTACCGCCTGGGTCGTAATGAGGCCCATTGTGTGTTATCAAAGTCAATTTTTGGCACTCTTGATTCAAACGCTTGATTAAAAGGATAAAACTTCTTTAGCAGGCCCGACAGCTGTTTTGGGAGATCAGGATGGTGTTGCCACCAAGTAAATAGATCCTCTGCTTTTGTTTTCTGATGTAATTAATGTTTTATGATATTTTGTTCTGAACCAGTAAATGTTCAAATTGTTTGAAAAACGAAAATACTAAAACTGTTCAAAACGACATGTGTAAGGCTTAATTCAAGTAAATACATGCCAGAGGGCATAAGGTTGCCGGAAAATAATCATTGCAAAATGATCAGCATAAAAACCGCTAAATAAGTTAAAAAAAATAATTAATAACATCAATTGGTCAAAAATAGAGAGTTACTAAAACTTTTATTTTTCATTGATTGAAGTATAAGGGCCTCATTACACGGACGGCGGTAAGGGTTAACGGCCACCGTTAATGGCAACGGTGACCGTTAACCCTTACCGCCGTACTACGAGGTCCCTTTGCGGGTTGGGGAATTTAATGCCTGCTTTTTGCAGGCGTTAAAACCCAACCCGCAAAGGGACCTTGGTGCTAATTACGGCACCGCAAATTTGCGGTACCGTAATTAGCACCTTCCCCATTCCCATTATGCCCTATGGGGCAAAAATGGGAATGGGGAAGGGCAATGGTGGAAAGGGGAATTACCGCCCCACCAACCTTGGAATAGGGCGGTAATTCCCTTTTCCACCAAGGTGGTGCCGGTATTTTACCGGCATGGACCAAGGTGCTAATAACACCTTGGTCCACCGCCTACCGTGTATTTGAAATCACTACTTACAAATGATACAAAGTGTTGGGCACATTTCTGTGAAGGTTTTTCGATTGAACCTATTGCTCCCAACATATTGGGTTCTCCCTTATGTAAAGGTCTCTGTATTACAACCTGGGCCTGCAGATTGATGATGAAATGTTAAATTGCTAATGTTGCATCTGCCAGAGTGGGATTAAAATTGGGGACACTGCATTGGAATGGGATAACAAGTGGTACCTTTTAAGGAGCTGTGAGAAAAATCTCATACAGATAGGCAGGAATTGGCTGAGTAAACACCCTCTGGGATCTAATGACAAACAGGGGTGGATCTGAAAAAGAAGCTTACATCTGTGTGGTTTGTTTGATTGCCCCCCGCGCCCCAAAATGCTCGCTACCTTAATTAATATTATAGCTGAGAAAAAGGCCCATGCTGATATGTGGGATCGACGGAGGCAGAAGTGGGCAAGGACCTGAATTGTAAGGTGCCCATTCAGCAGCAGCCGCAATAGCCAGGAGAATTCTTTCAATCCAAGCTAGATATTAATTTGGTCTTACCCAACCATAAAGTCTGTCTCCTATGCAGATGCATAAACTAGGCCTACTTGTCAGAAATCATTGATGGAGGTCCGTGAGTGACACGGGTGACATGCAGCACATACTCTGGGATGTGACATAATCAAAGGGTTATGGACATACTTTTTCAACAGGGGGTCAGTGAGTTAGTCAGGCAAAATCGTTGCTTTGGTTAAAACAATAAAAGAACCTAATACAAAGTATACGATTATGCAACAAGCAATTGAATCATTTGCAAACAAACTGTACGTTATAATCATATTTAAACTCTGTACCTAAAAAAACACGAAACATCTATGAAGATCAACATACTCTTCTTGGCGTGTCAAGTCAGCAGCACAATGTGTAAAGCAATATTTGCAGAAGTCAAATAAATTAGTAGTCAAAATATGAGAATATTATCTCAAAAACCCTTGATAAGTAAAGATATACAAACACAAATAGCTGCTGGCACTCACATGTAGCTGTACAGCACCTTTAATCAGATCCGACGAGCATTATTAAAGTATCTGTGCAGTGCCTGTGCCACACGTGGTTCATTGATCAAGCAAAGGAACAAAAGCTCTGGTTTACAAAATCTTAGACCATCGCTCTTTAGAAATGGTACAAGGGTCATCCTTCGATGATGAGGATATTTTAAAAAGCGTATCTCCTCCTCCAGCTGGCGGCAGAGATGGCACAAACTAAGCTGAACCGCCTGTTCAGAACAAGTGCCAAATATGCTGCCAATTAGTGACGAGTTAAATCTTAAACAGACATTTCCTCTATGCTCGGTTTGGCACCACAATAGATACAGTTCAATGGACCCAGAACTGCTAATCCTACATGTAATCTATTGTTGATTTTTGTAGCTATTGTGTTTCTCCATTATCCTCAAGATTTTGAAAAAATACGTCTTTACATTGATTAATATCTGACTTTTGAACGGAGGATGGGGCTACACACATACAGTTTTGAATCATTGCTTTAAACTGGGCAGAAATGTAGTGTAGTCAAGGTATATTCAGAGCGCAGTCACTAAACCTACTCCATATAGACAACCACAATGAAACTTGCCTAATCCTTGCAATGTATATAGTGGAGCTGATTCCTAACTGATAGCATATAGAACCATTAGGAGATGGTGTGGTAACCCAAAACAAGTCTCTTAAGAAACTGCTGTAACCTTTAGTTATTTAAGATTTTTCCACCTCCAAAATGTAGACTCATAGGGCACAACAGCACGTGATTTGGGCAGATCTACATGCAAGATTCCATCAATGGGCTATTTGTTCAAAGAGCATGTCATGGCCAGAGTTACACCTTTAACTTGCTTCGCGGTTGTCTGCTGCTTCTCAATATGTCTAAAGCCTCTCACATTTTCTAAAAATCTGACTCCCAAATAGCTGAAGGATTTGTCCCTCTCTAGCGGCCGAGTAGCAATGACTTTTTGCAACACCTACAACTAAAATCTTCGATTTAGCTTCATTAATTGAAAAATCTAAATTGTTCATGAATTTGGAACTAGAGTCAATATAACCGTTGCAAGGCATGGGATGTCATGGCTGCCACATAGCTGGCTGTTAGGGCAGTGCCATCGGCATAACTTAATAAATAAATGGGTTCCCCCTCACACTTTTGGGGCATCAACCCGTTCCTCTATCAGTTCTGAGTAAAATTGGATAGTTTGATAGTCTACAAATTAAAAGGCAAGAGTGATCAAATGCACCTTACTTAACACCTCTCCTGTTAGAAAAGGAATTTGTAGATTTGCCATAGATCCAAGCCACACATATTCTTCAGATGTTGAAAGCTGATGACAGGTCCATAAAGGCAAGATGCACAGCCTTCTTTATAAAATAGTACCCCTGCTCCATAGTGCCCAAACCTTCTTTCGTGCCGTAAACAATTGATATGGGCTGATACAAATTTGGCAATTACTAATTTCCTTTTATAAAGAGCAGTATAATTAGCTAAAAATGCCCAGAATGGGCAACTCTACCTGACACCAAATGGCACAAAAAGGACTCTAGCAAAGGAACTAAAAAGTCAATATTCTGGTTTAACAGATCTACAGGCACTGTGTCAGACCCAGCGATGTGTTTGCTTTCTGTGCAGCAATATAGTTTTCCTAACCTCAGACCCAGAAAATTCACACTCATGCAAATGGTTATCAAGCCCAGTACCTACATAGGGAATCTTTTCTTCTGTTTGGCTGTCATGAATGAGTGTAAAATGAGGCCAAGTGCCCACCCAGTTCCACAAATGTGATTTGGGTCCAGCAGAGCCTACTCTTGTTTGCCTTAGCCAGTTAATGATAATGATGTGTTATTTATATAGCGCCTTTATCCAAAGCGCTTTACAGAGCACATATTTACATACAATATCACCCAACCAAAATTGGTACTCATTTATCGATCTCAGAAGGATGAAAGGCTGAGTTGGCCTTGCCGGGATACAAGCCAGCGACCTGCAGATCACAGCAACGAGCCCTCAACCCACTGAGCTATCTTACCGGCTTTGCTTTAAGCATTGTTCCTCTCTTACAGGCTGTACCACAATATGTTTCCTTTGATGCTGTTAGCGCTACCTTAGATTGAGGCGGAAAGTGACCCTGAAAGCTGGAAAAACGGTCTCATGTATGCATCCTGAGCTCTCACAGATACCTCCAAGGGGAAGTGACAAACATACATAAATCTAAACCGGCATAAAAAATAGATGTCCCACAGTAATCACTGTTAATTACGGGTTTGGTTGTATTTCGGTTGTAAATCTGCCAAGATACCACCGAACTGTAATACTGTTAACATCAATTGGTCTCGCAGTGTTACCGCTGGATTACAAGTGATGGTAGTGGTGTAAGTGCCCATTTAATTGGAGTCCACTGGACTCCATGGTGGATTTCGGAGGAATTACTGTGGCGGTAATTCCACTGGCAGTAATTCCACAGAAATGTGTCAGAAACGTGGCGAATTTAGCTCCAGCTCATGGCTGGAGGTGAATCCTCCAACTTAAAGCCAAACTCATAGTTGGTCGGTGCGGTAATGCTGCAGTAAATGTATTACCGCTGCATTTTTCCCACACCGCCCAACTCATATTGAGGCCCATGTGTCTGCTAAATTAAAAGAAAAGTGAAGGATTCCCACTGAGATGACAGTTAAAGGTAATGTTTGATAAAGGTTGGGATAATGATACCTGAGATCCTATAGATATGAACTACCGTTTTTGTGGAGAGCTCCCCCATATAGTGGGCATTATTCACTTATAAATCTGGAGGTGAATATGTATATAATGGTGCCAGATGGACCGCACACATGCAACTAAGACGGCCAGTTTGCTTAAGGCCCATAAAGATGGAGAACCACTCTGGAAAGGGACTGGAGAGAATAGGGCCAATGCTCGAAGTGAGCGGGAACGGTTGGGAGCGGTGTTCCACTACTTTTATTTGTTACTGTTGACAGCTCCACTACTTTTTGCAAGCTTTTGCACCATTCCGGAACTGTTCTTTGTGAAGTTAAAGCACATTGCTCCACTTTCCCACAGGATATCAGTTGCAGCTAAACTGAAATCCATTTCAACTCAATTGGCTGTCAACCAGCATGACTGCAACCCTTGAAAAATGTTTCTCCCTTCTTTCCTACTCTGTCCCCCACGGGGGGTCACAGTTCCACTACTTTATTTGTAAAATTCTATCACTGAATTGGGGGGATTGACCATGCAGAGTAATTTAGGAGGGCTCTAACCCCACAAGGAGGCTCCTACTTAACCACAAAGGAAGCGCCTAGAAACAAGGAAACTTGGGTTGCAGTCACCTCTCCTGCCAACTGCCTTTTCCAAATGGCATTTCAAACGAACATTCGTCTTATCCACGGTGTACAGGTGCATTGTCTATTTTATATGACGTCATGAAATTGTGCGCCTGTGTGCTGGGTGGTAGCAGTCTTTCTACGCCTCCTTTCCGCTCATCTGCAGCTGCCTGCTCTGCACACATGGCCGGGCAATGAGAATGGCGTCATGGAGATGATTTGCACACTAGGCAGAGCACAGTCAGCAAATACAGAGCGACATTCGGTGAAATGCCGTCCTTTTATCACACTGGACCTAATCAGCGTGACACTGATTGATTCTGCTCAGTGGAATGATGAATGTTTGGTGCCGCGTTCTGTACTTCCTAGCTCCAAGATTTAGTGCCAGAAGGCATTTCATTCAGCATGCTGTGCCGGCAGCGGGAGAGGTCCTATGGGCATGCGAGGCAAAAGCAATGAATGAAATCCCAGTGTAATAACAGCTGTAAATGACCTTCTCTTTTCATTTGGTTCCAGTGATATCCAATGCATCCTGAGTTTGAGGTTTCTGACTCCATTCACAAGGCTGGCTATATTGAAATATTGTTTCTTTTCCAGGGCTGAGGTCATTCTTGGCAACATAATCAGAAAAAAAGGCTGGAGGTAATCTTTGGCATGCCATGTTGGTTGTTTTCAAATGCATACTATTTCAGTGTTTCATCAGTATAATATCTGCAAATGTAGTGCTTGCTCTTTATATGTTTATGTACGTTTTCTGGTTTTACATTTAAATGTTATATTATGAACAATGTATGATCTGCATTCTTGATGTAATGAGGGGAGAAACCTTAGTACCCTGCAGTATCATCCCGCTTTTTAGTGCTATAGTTGTGAAAGATACAAAACAATATTTTTGGTCATCACTTTTTGAAACATACAGTACTATTCAAAAGGGTGTGAGAGACAGGGCACCAAAGAAAGCCCCATTGGAGGCACTGGGTGGGATGGGCAGAGGAGGGGCTCTGGAAGGGGCGGAGTCTGAGGGACCTGGGAGGGGGTGACCTCTGGGGTACTTGGAGATGCTGGCGCACTGGCAGGGGCTGAGAGTGTTGAGGTGGACTCAGGGGGGTCTCAAGAGGAGTAAAAGGTTGTATGTGAAGTGGTAGGGGGGCAAGAGAGAAAAAGAGCACAGGGATGGGAGATGGAAGCGATGGGAACAGCATAGCGGGCCCTGGGAGCCGCAGCGGAAGAACTAGGGAGGCCAAAGCAGAACTGGAATGGGCTGATGGGACACTGAGAAGGGTTCTGGGGAACTGGAAGGTGGGCAGGGAGGACTGGTAGTGGGCAGAAGGGCACTGCGGGGGGTCTTATGCGAAAGGAATGCTCAGAGGTCAACTGAAGCAGCCCAAGGGCCACTGGTAAGTGTGACGGGATCACTGAGAGGAGTGCAACGGGCATCCGGTCAAGGGGCAGAGGGAGGCTATGGGAGCACCAAGGGAGCACTGAAGGGTACATATTGGGAATTCTAGAATCCTAGGGGAGCTTGGCTTGGGGGTAGGCAGTATTCATCGTCTCACCATCAGCTGCTAGGTTGCAGTTTCTTTTCAGAGCAGATCCGGTTGCAGCACTTCTGGGAGCCCCCTCCTAGGAACCACTAATGGCGGTGTGGCACTGGAGAGTGCAGTCTTAGGTTTCCTCCTGCCAATGCAGCCATCTGCAGTGCAGCTTCCAGGACTCAGATTGCCCTCAGGCCTCCCTTTTAATGGTACTCCATTGAGGTGAATTTAGCCACCTATATGAGAAACAGCTGATGCTTTAGATATCAGATGCCCTATTATGATATTTTCTGTCTTTTGTGTAGGGTAGCATATATATCAGTAGCATGTTCTCCTTGATGTCTAAATCATTGTTACATGAAAGTGTGTTAGAAGAGCCATTTGTCATCCTGTGTGCCGTTTACAATGTTTTCACATTAATATGATTTATGGCATCACCATCTGCCTGCAAATGCATCTGTTTAAAAAGTGATAGGTTAATTGTAGTTATTAAACTGTTCCTGGTGCGATCCAACTTCATCACAAATCATGCCTTCAAAATGCTTGATGTGTGTTAGGAATGCTTCCCAGCTCACAGCACTGAAGTTAAGGTGTCCCATTTTGGTGAAAATCTTTGCACTTCTAATTTATGGTTGAATTTATCTTTGTAATATATGAGTGAAAAATACACTCTTTTCCTGTATAATCTGGAAAACGTTTTTATCTCAAATCCGTCAAAATGCAGATATGCTGGATGTTTCCCTTGGATTGCAAGATAGACACGTTATTATGTCCAGTCAGTCGATTGCATCCAATATATAGTGTAAAGGAAGTACTCCAAAGTAATATGAAGAACCCCAATGTAAACAAAAGTGGTCCAAAGAAATCCAAAGTATGAAGATATAATGTAATTTGAAATAATCATACGTAACCTGGAATTATTCCAAAATAACCAGAAGTAATCCAAAAATAAATGGGGGTAATCTTAATTTAATCCGAGATAATCACACCAATTAGAAATAATCAGTAAATAACCTGACGTCATTCGGAATTAATCTGTATCTGTAGTCATTTGAATTCATTTGAAGTTATCCAAAGTAGTCTGCAGTGATATTGATTAATCTGAAGTAATACAGACACTTATTTCAATTCAAAATGTGGTGTCCCTTTCCCAGGCTCCATTTGACTGCACTTGACAATTTACTTCTGCTAACTCAGGGTTGACCTGTAAATAATAACAATTTTTGATAAAGCCAATATTTTTGCCTTTGGTATTAGTAAATATCCAGATTTAGGGGGTAATTCATGAATTATTTGCGCCGAAAAAAACGGGATTTGTGCGCCATTCTGCCCACAAATCCCTGTTTAACAAATGGGGATTTGCGGGCCGAATGGCGCACAAAACCATTTTTTTTTTCGGCGCAAATAATCCATGAATTACCCCCAAAATGGTAAGAGAAGGTCATTTTGTTTGTTTTTCTTTTGCATAGAAATGGTAAAGGGAAGTAGTAACATGTTTTTTTGTTGTAATGAAAAGGTAAAGACAAATAGTAATTTACAGTTTTATTGGGTTGATTTTTGGGTGGAGTGTTTCCAGAGTGTGCAGCTGTGAGGAGTTTCTGCTGCTGGATAGCCTTTCTTTTGAGACTGCGTGAGTCTCTTTTCACTGGACATACTCACAGACTGCTTATAACCACCGATCCTGATGCAGAGTGTCGCAGAGTGTTTGCAGAGTGTTCGCGGATGTGTGGAGCCGTGACATCAAGGCTCACACCACCCGCGAACAAAGAAGATACTTTACTGTGCTTGCCAATTGAATGGAATTAGAAGCTGAACCGAGCCCCCTGCAAAGAACAAGAAGCAAGGTATGTGCAAGCACGCTACCTAAGGTAATGGACGTCATTATGAGTGTCATAAATCACCAAAGTATCAACTGAAAAGGATACGGTAACCAAAAAAGGATACAATTTGGTAGGGCTTTTCCGGATCCTATCTTCACACGACTTGATTGTAGGCAGGTCAAATTAGACCTTCCAAATGATACAACTCTCTGACTGAATAAAACAGGCAGAGAGATGGATCACTGGAAAGGGCGTGGGAATTGTATAGGAAGTATGCCTAGAATAGATAAGTATCATAAGACACTGTCCCAAGTCAAATACTAAGAAACACAGAATTGGGATTAATTCAGACACTGACCTTAAGGCTAAACTGAAGAATTCCAGGACAGTTTCTTGAAGAGTCCCAAGAGTTGAACAAACGACAAAGGAAGGGAACATTAGTAAGAGAGACTTATCCCGAACGGCACGAGGCTCTCGCTAGATACCGGGTTGTTGCACCACAGGATAGCGTCCAATGTACTGTGCACAATCACCGTCGAATAGTTCATGAAATACTTCCTTTCCCACGAAGAACAAAATAAGAATCTCACCTGTTGACTGTCACAGGTATCAAAAGTTCGAAGTAGTTCAGAAAAACACATGCAGGATTGCACACGACAGAATACACACAGCCAAGCCAGCCGCGCTTGTAAACAGCGTTTCCGCGTGAAGATTTTGAGACGCGAACAGGATTCACGCAGCTCTGGACAGCCGCGCTTGAAGACAGCATCCGCGTGGAGATTTGGCACGCGAACTGGATTCACGCAGCTCAAGACAGCCGCGCTTGCAGACAGCGTCCGCGTGGAGATTTGGCATGCGAACAGGATTCACGCAGCTCAGGACAGCCGCGCTTGCAGACAGCGTCCGCGTGGAGATTTGGCACGCAAACTGGATTCACGCAGCTCAGGACAGCCGCGCTTGCAGACAGCGTCCGCGTGGAGATTTGGCACGCGAACAGGATTCACGCAGCTCAGGACAGCCACGCTTGCAGACACCGTCCTCATGGAGATTTGGCACGCAAACAGGATTCACGCAGCTCAGGACAGCCGCGCTTGCAGACAGCATCCGTGTGGAGATTTGGCACGCGAACAGGATTCACGCAGCTCAGGACAGCCGCGCTTGCAGACAGCGTCCGCGTGGAGAATTGGCACGCGAACAGGATTCACACAGCTCAGGACAGCCGCGCTTGCAGACAGCGTCCGCGTGGAGAATTGGCACGCGAACAAGATTCATGCAGCTCAGGACCGCCGCGTTTGCAGACAGCGTCCGCGTGGAAATTTGGCACGCGAACTGGATACATGCAGCCCAGGAATTAGCGTGTGGAGGAAAACAGGCTCAAATTAGGCCAAAGAAGTTTGCTGAAAAGAATGCGAGAACGCAGGTCTGGAGTTCAGCTACAAACGCCAAAATTGATTTAATCAGAAGCAGCGAATGGAGTTTCCACGCTGCTTATGTACGCACTGCCGCGATACACGTGACGGACCTAAGTCACGTGAAAATTAACGACGTGAAAAATGCAGACGTCGTTTTCCGGGCAATGTATCGAACAACCTCCATTTTGAGTAAAAAGGTCTACTGGTTCTATGGGCGTAACTCATCTTGTATGGAGAAGTTGTTCCTGGTCCAGAGGTATGTCCAGCAGGCATGACAATGAGGTCAGCAGTAAGGGGTTAACGGCAACAGTAAGGGTGCCATTGCCGTTAACCCCTTACCACCACATTACGAGGTCCCTTAGCGGGAGCCGCTAAGGGACCAGGGAACTAATAACGGGCTTGCTATTAGCGGGCCCGTTATTAGCTCCGTCCCCATTCCCATTGAACCGTATGGGGGCCCGAATGGGAATGGGGAATGGTTCTCAGAATGGGGACTTACCGGGTCCTCCAAGGTTGGAATGACCCGGTAAGTCCCTATTCCGAGAACCCGGACCCGGAATGCGGTAAGGGAGTAGCCATAGTGCTAATAGCACCATGGCTACCTCCAACCTCGTAATTAGGCCCAATGACTGTTAACTGTGAAGGTACAGTGGGAGGGGAAGCTGGAATGGGGGCGCAAGGAAAGGCGTTAAAAATTTCAAAAGCGAACTGTAGTGAGCACAAGTGAACTGAATGATATACAGAACCTTGCAAACCAAGCAAACATCTCCTCGCCCCCGACCCCGGCCCATACCCCCACCTAGCTGAACTCACCAAAAGCAGCGACACGGTATGCGTGGATGAGTGGGACCAAGCCGTTGTGTGCGTGGAGTCCCCCATTCGCCTGGTGCTGGATTTGAATCTAGTGCGGAGGATGAAAAATCTTTGATCAACGCGTTAAGAGGAGAAGCTGTGGGAAACCCCTGCATTGTAATAGACCCAGATGTAATTTCAATTGAAAACGAAAGTGAAAGCTGTGAATGTATAAAAAATGAACCAGCAGTCTTACAAGTACAAGGGGGCGACATGAAACAAAGAGACACAGAAACTCACAATCACTCTTCCCAAGCCGCCAAAACAGTGATAAGGGGGAAGGAAGAAGATGGTACATTTAGAGAACTGATTTCCCTACATGAAAAGGAGGGGTTGCCAAGAGGGCAGTTTTTATTGTATCACAGAATTTAACATGCAGCTAGGACGAACTGGGACGAGTGGCCAGAAGAACCAGTAGCTCATCCTCTGATAACGGAAATGTATAATCTGAGCGATGAATAGAGCCCAGTGTCGAGATGATATGCCCTACTGAATGACAGGCCTAACCTCCGCACCACCACGTTAAAAGCTAAATGGGAAAAAGATCTGGGAGTAGATATCACAGAGAAAGAATGGGAGAGAGCAATGTCGCGCCCCAAGGAGGTGTCTAGAAATGCCAGATTTTGACTGATACAAATGAAGGTTTTATACAGAATTTATATGACCCCTAAGAGGGTGGCAAGTTTCAACAAACAAAACAGCTCAGTGTGCCCATGGTGTGATAGAGGGGAGGCCGAACTGATACACATGTTTTGGCAGTGTGATAAAACACAACTTCTTTGGGCAAAAATTGAGCAGGAATGCAGGAAGGCTGGAATTACCATATATGAATGGTCCCCTAAAGAATGCCTTCTGGGCACATACCCCAAACTGAGTAAGAGCAAACACATTGCCAAATTCATGAGTATGGCGTGTATATTGGCAAAAAGAACCATAGCAATGGCATGGAAATCAAAGGCGGGCCCACAATATCTGATGTGGAAGAGGGAAATGGAAACGTGAGCCGCGGTGGAAACAGAAGCTTAGGGTGCGGGCACAGTTGGAAATGCTGGAGACATTAGTGTCACATTCGAAGCATGGAAAGCCCTTATTAGAGATATGTTTCTCCCATCCGATGACATGCCCCCCTAAACAGTCAAACTTAAATGAAAACATACTGAATAATAGAAACTGCAAGTAAACCCCTGCCCAGATCACGCTGTCCCCCTAGGACTTGGCGAAACGAACTTGAAATATACCCCCCACAGTGTCAAGTAGAGCAATGTGATGTAACAATATGAAGACAGTTGTTGTTCCTTTTTTTTTTCTCTGTTTATATGATGTTGACAGTTACAATATGAAAAAAATGGCAATGTGATGATAAATATGAAGAAGTAACCTGTAATGCGCAATTAATAAATGCCAATAAAAAATGTTTTTAAAAAAATAAATAAAAAATAAGGGGGAAGGAAACTATCCAACAAAATAGCACAAAGTTGTGCCCCCCAGTAACTTTTAACTGTAGGACAAAAGAGGATGAACAACTAAAACTGAAAAACATGGAGCTGCCAACAAAAAAAATAAATTATTCCACATCTGATCTGGGCACCTTGAAGTGGCATTTTAAACCTTGTGATACTAAAAAGGATTCCCCATATGATAATATTACTAGAAGTACCGGAACTGAAACAAATATAATGGAAAATACAAAGGAGTGGAAGAAATCACGGACGAGGATTTATTGTCTGGAGTTGCCAGTACATTTCTGGAATTTCCATCAGTATTTTCTCCAGATATAACCGAAGGAACTGCATCTACTGCTACCCACTTGAGATCCTCTCACCTGGGGCTGGAGAGTGTACATGCACACCCGGGGTTGGACAGCACGCACAGTGATGAAATGCTGGCTGGCGCACCCCTTGCAAAAAGCGCTTGCCAAATGGAAGCTGAAATGGAATCTTCGCAGAAGCACTGTGAAACCACGACCGAAAAAGCGATCCCGTATGAAAAACAGACTGAGCGCTTAAAAGAGAGCAAAGTGAATCTTCCATAAATTCAAGTGCATGACTCACTACAAGATCTCCAAACGAGCGAAACGAGCCCACACAGTAGTAAGATAGAGCCTGGGAAAAGCAGGTTACCCAATGAAAATGACAATTACGCTACAAGGGTGACAGACAGAGGAAGAAGGGACGAGCCGGTACAACAGGCAAAGATGAATTGCACGAACAAATGTGTTGTAAGATTAAGAATTGAAAACAATCTAGGGTTGTTGATATCTTCAAGACTGAAAGAATCAGAATCAATGAGAATATACGAAGAACACCAGACCAAAACATTTGCGCACAAAACAAGAGAATGTGAGTCAATTGTGACAAATCAAGAGTTGCAAACTGAGTTAGATAAAAGAAGTAAACCTCAAATAAGTGCATCAACCAATGATTCTGATTCGACTGTTATCTCCAGCCCTTATCTGCCCTCTAAATTTCACAGTAATAAGATAAACCAAGGGAACAAAACCAACATCTACAAGAGGAACGCTCTAAATGAAATCACTATCCATCAAGAGTGGGAAAGAATACATACATATATCTGTGACTTCTGCAGTAGCCATAACAATTGCTCCATATTTAAAACTTTATGAATCATTGCACAACAATTATAATGATCAATCGATGTTAACTGCGCTTATGAACTCAAAATGAGTCTCCATATGAACTTGTATTGGGTCTCTGAGCAAAAAAAAAGAAAGAAAAAGGAAGTTGGATGGAATCATACTAAAAATATTTATTGACTCATTACAGGACGCTAAAGCTGATAAAAAAAAACGTTTTCCTGGAGAGAGTAAGAGAAATTGCATCTTGAAAATTCCTAAGGAATATAAAAGGAGGGGAAGAGAAAACTAATTCATATGAAGTGCTCAGTTCAGATGAAGAACCGGAGAGTCCCCCCACAGAAGTGGTATGCAAGCAGAAGAAAAAGACAAATTGCCCAAAGCAAGTACAAATGGAGAAACCTTTGCAAGAGGGCAATGACATGAGTATTACAGATTTACTAAATCTCTCAACTTATGAAGATGATACTGATCCATCCAATAACTTGCAAGAGAGAATTGTACTAATCAGTCCACTGAAAGAAAAGTCGAAAGATGAACCAAAATCGGAAAGTGTGATCGAAAGTTCTCCCAGATTTCGCAAATTAAATTAAAAAAAAGAAAATTAGCAAGACGGTCTGCTTCGAGAGAAAGCGTAGTTGAAATCTCAGAATCTCCAGATAAGTATCCGACAAAGAACCCAAATAAAGTGAACTTCAAACATGTGAGTAAACCAAAATACACCTCCCAACCACTCTTCCAGCGGAAAAACACTGGCAAAAAGGAACGGAGTGGAAAATGGAATCAAAAAAAGAATAGTGAAGGAAGTGATTGCATCACCCTCTAAAGGAAAAGGAAAGACAATGATAGTCTAATTCTAAATCGTTCGAGTTTGATCATCTTATTACATTATATTACAAAATTACGAGTTATAACATCAAAGGATATAAAAGTTGTACATTTTCCGGATGAGAACATCGACGATAAAGTCATACTTATAATGAGCTCACCAACTTCGTTAGTCACTGTGATGGAAGCAAGAGATGACTTCCAATTATTGGGGTTCGACGTCGAAGAATGAATATTGACGCATAGACTCGGTAGCATATCCATCGCCAATAGAGCATAAAAAGAAAGTATTAAAGAGCCATGATAGCGCCCGGCCGGAGAAAGTAAATGGGTTTTCCCCTTACTCTGATGGTCATCTGCAGGCATCAGAAACAATGCACCCCACAATGAGGGATACAAGAGAAAATAACAAGACAATCGACCACATGAATATAGAAAAACTGGCCTCCAAAGGATAAAAGTCACCTTAAGAGGCAGAAACCAGAAATATATATAATCAAACCATAGTGAAAAAAAACAATGAGCAGCCCTGGGATTGGCTGGCCAGAGCCCTTGCATCGAATAGTCACACCTAGAGCCAGAAGGAAAGACAACATGAAGAATGGAAAGTTGGAAGCTGGAACACTAGGAGTTACGAACACTAGGAGTTACGGACATACATTTAACAAGATGTTACCAATGCTTCTTGCATTGGATCTAATCTTCCTAGAAGAAACCTGGACAAAAGACACCCCTATGCTTGATGGTTTTACAGCTTTCCTCAATCCAGCGAGGAGAGGATCAAAAGGTAGACCATTGTCAGGCTTACTAACTTTAGTTAAGAACAACAGAAATCTTACTGTGGTGCAAACACTGAACCCAAACCCTTATGTGCAAGTGAATAAGATTCACAATAAAATCCCCTTAAAGAATGAGGAGGAGTTATTAATAATTAACCTCTACTTGAAGCCTGAAGAAAAAGACAATTTCCTATTCATTGAAATTATAACAGATCTAATTGATAAATATCTGGCAGAAAAACCCAATCACAAAATCCTTATCTGTGGAGCCCTGAACGCTAATTGTTTGGAAAATGAAAGAAAGACCCATTGCTAAAAGTATCAACTCCAACAAGAAAAAGCAAAGGGGTGTCGAATGGGTAGAGGAAATGACCCTGAGAGACTTACACTTAGTTAATGGAAATATGAATGGCGATATCCCCCCAGCCTTCACATGGTCGAATGGAAGTAGTCAAGTGACACTTGATTATTATTTTGTCTCTGGCAATTTACTGCCTGAGATAGAGAGAAGGGAAGTTGTGAAGGCACTTCACAGTGACCACGACCCCTTGATCATGACACTTAAAAGAGCATGAATTGATCTGCAAAAGAAATGGAATCACAGCATTGAAGTTGAGGGGGGCCTCAATCGTGGAAGAATAAAACCCAACGAAATGAAGGAAGTTAAAAAAATCTAATTGAAGTACTGAAAAAAGAGCCAGATTCAGTAGAATACAGCTGTACATTGATGGCCTTCAGAGCGACAAGGAAAGGTCACACAAAACCAACATTTAAAGACCTGCATATCTTTAACAAAGTTATACTAGCTAAGAAAAGACTTAAGGGAAATAAAGAAAACAAAGACCTCAAACGTCAATGATTTATTAAAAAAAAGAAAACAAAAATACAGAAATTGGATAAAAGCACAAAAAGCATAGATGGAAACAAAGGCTGCTGAAAGTCCTAATGGAATCATCTGGAAAGAACTTTTGGCAATTAAAGAAAGAAAAGGGGGAAGCATCAGAAGCAAATTGCCAATCCAATAATGAAGAAGCCTGGGTAAATCATTACAGAAGGCTATTTGATAAGCCCACCAACATCCCCAAAAGACCCAGAGAAACATGCAATAAATGAACTTCTCAAAGAACCACAGGGTGCACCACAGGCTTGCAGGGCCACCTGGCATGCGCAGATGACCATGCTGCCAATGGGAGAAGCTGAGCATTTCACTAGATGAAAGGGGTCCATTTTGTAATCAAACCCTACATCATTCACCTAGTGTAAGAACAAGTGGATGGAAGTGTTTGACACCTGGTGTTCCAAAGTACCCACCACCACTGTGCATGAACTAGTAACATTATTATACACTATACACATGCTAATGGTAAATGTAGCTTTTTGGTACCAAGAGGGTTGTTAAATCCTGAGGCGGCGCTGGCATTGTAGACAATTCAAGGTCAGTGGTGACAGGGGGAATCATGTTTAGTGGACGGGCATTAACATCTCTAACTAATTAGTGTGAGTGTCCAAGCGTAGTGAGGGTGCCCTAATAATGTAGGAGGCATGGGTGAGGTTCTCTCCCAGGAAAATGTTTAAAATAATGTATTGAAACGGTCCATTTTACAGCAACATATTTGAGAAAAATGGGATGAAAAGCCGAACGATTTACAATTGGTTCTCTAGGTTAAACCATGAAAAAATAGAGTGCATTTTATTTCACCAACAGTAAATCAAGAGTATTTACATTTTCATGATGCCACAACACAGGAGAGCACTGCCACTGTAAGCCAGCTTTATAAAGCATGGCTACAATCTATCCATGCCCATAATGGTCACTGTATATAATGTTTTTGAAGCTGGAGTCGCAATATATACCAGTATGGGTAATGCCAAATCACTTTCATGATCATTCAGACACAATACATGCTAGTGAGGTCTCTGTAAACCTCTCCTGAAGCTGCAAACACAATCTATGCCAGTAAAAGTCAATAAAAAGAAAAATCACTTTTATTTTTTCAACCTCCTCATGAACAAAAACATTAATGTATCTCTCCTGCAGGTAGGGACAGCGTCAGGCCCTTTTAACATTATCAGCTGAAATGGGCTGCAATCCTCAGGTGGGCCCCAGCAGGTGCCCCATGTTCGAAGTCTTATGACACAGCAACATACTCCTTTAATTCAGGACATTAAATATGCACTTTCCAGCATGCATGTTATAAGCATCATTTACTAGTACCCTAAGGCCAACACCTCCTTCGGGCCTCTTGCAATATCCAGCAATGTTTTCATCTCTTTGTTGCCTTTTTTACTGTGGTTTCCTCTACATTAGCACCATTCTGTCAATAAGTGATTAATAGCTTTTCAGTGGGCATTTAGTATTCCAGCTCCCCTCTGGCTGCCTTCCCCTTTATGATCTGCAGCGATTAACCCCAATGCTGCATTCTTTTGATCCCATTACAATAAGTACCACGCGCATGCCTCAGACTGTTTATCCAGTGCCTGCTGGGAACAGGCAGCTCCGCTGATCTATTAGTGAAGTCTGTGGAGGCTTGATTTAACAATAGGACACAAAATACTGCATCAAGAAAAACAAAGACAGCAGTATGCATATGTGTCTGCGCAGGAACACACACACACACACACACACACACACACACATTAGTATATATTCACCTACATAACCTTCTAGTTCCAGACACATTTTGTTTTGCTGATGTTATTTTAGCTGCTAATTGGTGACGTAAATTGGCAAGCAGGTGTCAGCTGGAGACTGTGAGAACTTCCACCCAGGAAGGTGAGAACAGGTCCTGCAATATGAAGTGCTGAGTTAAGAACAAATGCTAAAGCCCTTGCCTATATTTATTACACACATTAAAAGGCCAAACGGACAAATAAAGGAGTGGGACAGGTATTACAGATGCATGTTCTTTTTTGTTATTATTTAGAGTATGCATCAGCTGCAGGCCCGGCCTCCATTTAGGTACGGAGTTAGGGCATTGAAAAAGGCCCTAACCTTTAGGGGGACCCATGTATCTGCCTCCATGTTGCCTCAATGTTGGCAGCCGGTGGTCCTATGAAACTACAAGTTACTTCTTTCTTTCGGGACTATAAATGTGTGCTTTGCAGTGCACACATTACGGTCTGCATTTGCTGTAGCCCTTCAGGGACTGTCACATACCCTTGACCCCTGCAGTATCAAGCACCTCATTGCCTTTTTACTCTGGTTTACTCTACATTAGTCCCTTGATGACAAAGACTGGTTAATAGCAGTGGACATTTGGTGTTTACGCTCCTCACGGGCTGCACGTCCTGTGATAATCTGTGGCTATCTAACCCAGGCTACTGGCTATAGCCATTACAATATTTGTACTCCACAAGTGCCTAAGATTGTTTTTCCCAATCTCGGCAACCCCCTCCTCCAAAACATGTTGAAATGGAGGCTCCATCATGGTTTTAATTGGGCCGGGGCTAGGTGGAATAGGCCCAGAACCTAGCTCTCCAGCAAATAAACACCTGGCATCTGAGGGTGTGCACGGGGGACAACCCCCAACCCACCTGCGAGTAAGCAACCGGCACCTTAGCTCACACAGGTGATTAGAGTTACGAGCAGACAAATAGTTTGTGACAGAAATCTGTGCATGAAAGCTAGCACTTGACTCCAAAAGGTCGTGTGTATCCAAATAGTTGTATATCACTCCTGGTTTTACTATTAAGGGTATTATTATTGATGAAATAGCCAGGTAGGCCAGTGTTCATTATGAGCTCAGAAGGGGGTTGCAGGTTTGAAGCAATGGCATGGATATGTCATATTTAAAATGTGGTGCTTATTCTTGTGTTCCCAAACAACCTTTTGATATTATGCAAAGTAGCCAGTAGCTTTCATCCCAAGATGCATGTAGGCTCGTGGTGGCTGCGCCCAAGCCCCCCACCCCTTTACAATGCCCAGGGCAGTTTTGCCTCACCCCCTAGAGTCAGAATACACCAGGCCTGTACAGGATGTTAAGCAGCTTTACCGTTCTGTACACATGTGTACTGTAGCTCCTTGAAATGCTGAGTGTGGATGTCAGGGTGCTTGGATCCTGGATCCTTTGAAAACAAGAGAACTCTGTGTTGACTTAAATAGGACAAAAGATTGTGTATGTGTGCCTTTCTCTGTCTATCTCTATCTCCTTCTCTCTGCCTCACTCACTTTGCCTCTTCTCTATCGCTATCATTCTCTTTCTTCTGTCTCTCTCTCCAACTTTACGTCCATTTGATGTCTGTCTTAGTCCGCATCATCTGTGTGTCTATGCATAAGCTCTCTTTCTTGGACACTCTGGCAACGCACTGTAATCCATGCCATTTGTATCTATGGGCCTCATTACACGGATTGCGGTAAGCGCCTTGGTTGCTGCCGGAGTCCGGCATGGTGAATGGTGGAATTCCAAGGTTGGTGGGGGCAGTAATTCCCCATTCACCATGGCCCTTCCCCATTCCCATTGAGCCCCCATAGGGCTCAATGGGAATGGGGAAGGAGCAAATAACGGTACCGCAATTAGCGGTACCGTTATTTGCTCTGAAGTCCCTCAGCAGGTCCCGTCCTTAACGTGTGGTCTGACCACACGTTAAGGAAGGGACCCTCTGAGGGACATCATAGTAGGGCGGTAAGGGATTACCGGCACTGGTGCCCTTACCGGTGCCAGTAATCCCTTACCGCAATCCGTGTAATGAGGCCCTATCTCTTTGTGCTCAGAGAGGCACAGCTTCACCTCACTGATGAGGCCCAACAAGGCTGAAACACGTGTATGGGGTTGCTGTTGGTGCTCTTTTTCAGAGAGGAATTGCCATAGCATTTTGGTGCTGGACTGCCCATGTGGGCGGGACAAAGACTGATATGCAAATGAATATTTCCCATCTTTGAAAGGTACAGTGAGCAAAAAGCGTGAGCTGCAAACTCTCATCTCAGAACAGGTTATCATGCCATGTTCTTTCTAGAGAGGAGCGCCTGCTACCTTTTTTTTTGACATATCTCTTTAAACACAGCCTCATTGCTGTGTCTCTTTGCATTCCATTGTGTCTATACTGCAGGAACTGTCTCTTTCTGCACATTGTATTGGAACCCACCTTGAATCTGTACCCTAAATTAAAATGTGTAGTATGTTTGTGACTCAAATGAGCAATACCAATACATTGATCATAAATTCTATTTTTTGCAGTAGTAGCACTGCGAGCTATGTAAGGGGTCTGATACACAAACACATTGGCAATACTTGGGATCGTTTGTAGTGGCGCTGCTCGATTTCGTTTCTACTTTGAAGGGCACTTGCCCCCCACCATCCGTGACACATCTTCAGCCGGCCCTGCTCTCGTGCGGACACAAACACACACTGAAACACACACATACATGTACACACATTCCAAATCTTACACGCATACACACAAAGGTGCAAACACTGTTTCAAAAATAGTGAATCACTCATACACGACACCAACACGATTTTGAAACTGAGCTGTCCTTGGTGCTTCAACTTAAGGAAACGCGGCATCCCGTTTCCGACGTGGGCCCCGGGAGGGGGAATGATGCATCATGCCCGCTCTACGCCAGTTGGCATGTGCGTGGGGGTGCTCTAGGTTGCCCAGTACCCAATAGAGCTTGCTTCCTGATGCTAGCAGGACAATGGAATGAGCAAGCTCTGTACTGCAAAAACAAAATGAAAAGATGCCTTTGCGCCTTTTTCATTTTTTAAAGGCATAGTGGAGGTTGCGCTTCATTTTTTGTCCCCTTCCTTCCCCCGGGCATGGGACACAGGGCACCCCTCCTCACTGCGGGGCCTGCAGACCTCACGCTACACCACACCAGTGCTTATATACATAATCCGCAGCACAATGGTGGTTCCACCAACACAAGGATGAATTGCCTGTTTACTGGGTCCATTTTAGGCGAACTGGACATGCGGGAGCACAGTTTAAAACTAAAGCATACATCATTGTTCGGTGGTCACTGGGGGAATTAACTTTAGTGGTCTGAGAGAGGTGGGGTTGAGTGCTGGCTGTGGCAGGAAACCACGCTGACAGTTCTGACCACCAACGACGACATGCATTGTCCATTTTAAGCACTACAACATGTAGGGGGCATCAGCTTCAAAAGTACATCATTGTCCATGTTCAACAGGTTGGGGAAAAGACACTTCTTTGGTCAATTGTCCTGGGGCTGATTGCTAGGTCAGCGAGACCGGGGCTTCATTACAGATCTCGGGGGCGTAGCTTTGCACGCATGTAGGCAAAGCTGCACCCAGCGATGCCGGGGGGGCACATCTTCTGTGCGTTGGAAGTTTACTGGGGTAACCAGTTTCGTGTTGGTGAGATGGCAGTCTGAGGCTGTGCTGACTTGTGTCAACCTGAGGGCAGTGGCAGGCCCTGGGCAGGTGCCATCGCAGGCAGCAGTCTGGATTGCACAACATGCAGGCTCCGCCATGTGGGATTGTCTCCCCAAGGCAGGAGTGTCTCCCCCAGGAAGGAGTGTCTCCCCCAGGCAGGAGGGGACTGTGTCCCCCAAGCAGAAGTTAAGGCACGCTCGAGGGATTCTGGAATTGCGTGCCTGTGAAGCACAGGACCTCTACAGGAGGGCTGACGGTGGTGCGGGCTCGGGGGTCCTGGCTGCCACTCCAGCTCCGAGTTGTCTGACTCCAGTAGCGAGCTTTGCTGCATGCCGGGGGTGCCGGCAGCGCTAAGGGGTCAAGGCTATGTACCCTGTGTTCAGAGTCGGCAGGGGGCCGGGTTCCATCCTCGTCGCCAATATTAATGGGAGGGTGGGCCCAAGGGCCCAATGGTGGTAGTTACTCTGGGAGGCAGAGCGGCAGATCCGAGGCACGGCACAGCATAATGCTTTTTCATATATGGTAAGGCAGTCGATGCTTTGGCATTCAATGCTATGACTATAAACCCTCTAGCACACATATGCAATAAATACAGTCAGTCAGAAACACACATACACACGCATACAGATTACAAATGAATCTCAAACAAGCACGCAACACAATCAAACGTGTACGCTCCACTTTTTTTGTTTTAACTTACCTTGTTAGTTGTTTCACTCGTGCTGCTGCTGCATTGGTGACCTTGATGTCCGCTGGTGAGGCCATGAGAGCTGCAGCTGCCTGGCGGACTCCTGCCGCTCGAAAAATAATCACGCGCGTGTTTCAAAACAAAACTTGACAGTGTGCAGAGTCAATTACAGGGCCAGCGCGGAGCTTGCACTTTTTGTTAAATCAGATTTTATGTTTTTATAATTGAGATTTCTGTGACAGTTCTGATCTGAGTGTCTTCCTCCGCCCTGTACAGATCCACTGGGCCCCACAGACTGCGGGGGCAACAGGAGACCCCACTACTCCAGTGGCTAATACCAGCCACAGTACCAATATTATAATGCAGTAGTCACCACACTATAGTTAATGTGAATATCAAGTTCCATTGGAAACCATAAAAATTAATTGCTAATAATATTTGACTGAAGTGACGGATTTGGCTGAAAATGTGCAAATAAAATGGTTGTCACACCAGAAGGCTGTGATCACTGGCCAGTAGTGAGCCCAAATGACATGTATAGTGGCCACGGCCAAAGGCCATTGCCACCTACTGGGTCCATAAGAAACATATTGGGGGAACATGTACAGTGGGCACGGCCATGGCCAGTGAGCCGCACAAAAACTATGGTAGAGCCAAACCCTTGAAATTCAATGAAAACACTTTAGTTAAGGTGCAGTTAAATTAAGCAGATTTTTTGCAACAGAACCCTTGAAATTCAGATGTGGGAAGTCATGGCCAGCTTAACTCTACGCGTTCCCGTTGCAAAGCCCATGAGAACATAGATGTTATAAGAGAAGGGTTTCACAATGACATACCAAATTACATTATGCTGGACATATCATTATTTGGGACATAAACGGGAGCACGCTGAGTTCATCTGGTCATGACTTCTCACATCTGCAAAGTTTAAAGGTTTTGTTGTGTAAAGAAAATGCTACCATCTGGGTGGATGTCCAGCAAGCCCATTAACATCTGACACCCCCTAAAACACATCTAGACTGAGGTTTTCCAACTTTTTTGAGGCCCCTATTATGCTCAAGGACTCAACTTCAACATCATTTTCACCCACAACATGGATATCACCAATATGGAACTTGTCATGATCTCTGCTTCCAAAAGGTCAGGGTTTTCCCAACTCCCTTGGAAGCAGATCCATAACCCAGGTTCCGAGTGCCAACCAGTCCCAATTGGGACCTTTTGGACCAAGTCCTGGCGCCAGTGGCACCAGGCTCATAAATATGCCCAGTCCCAGCGCTGGAAGCGCCGGGCTCATAATGCTTGGGTGGACTTACCTGCAGCAGACCATGCTGCTTACTTGCCTGCCAGTTGAGCCTCTGATCCTCTTCTGTTTGGAACTACTTTTCCTGTTGGGTGGGGCTGGAGCCACTCCCTAGATTCAGAACACTGGAACTCTTCTGGAAGGCAGGAACTCTTTTCTTACTTAGGCGTGGCTGTGGAAGGAGACACCTAAGCACTACAGGAGGCTATTTAAACCACACCCGGTGGATGAATCTTGCTTTGCGTTATTCTGCACCCTCTGCAGCAGAACGCTCATCGTGTCTTCTGCATCCGGTCCTGGGCCTAAGGAAAAAGGCTTACCATCCTGAATCCAGTCTTCAGCAACACCTATAAAGACAAGAAAGAACAGGTTAGCATTCCGGCATCTGAAAGGCAAAGGCTTACCTACTCTTCGTGCACTCCGGAGGTCTTCACACTGCATTCTGGCATCTGAAAGACAAAAGCTTACCAACTCTTCGCACGCTCCGGAGGCCGTCGGCGCTGCATCTCGCATCTGAAAGACAAAACAAGGTACGTTTAAAGACATTGGGGAACTTTAATACTCACGTGCCATTACTCCTTTCCACATCTAACCCAGTGGGTATCCCGGCACCCTGCAGCCGCTCCGAACTTGTACCTGCAAAATAAAAAGACAGAGCGCTTCGTGAAGCTGGCAACAAGCGCTTACTTACGTGCTTCCAGGCGCTTCTATTCATCACACGGGCTCCATCTTCAACTCACTTCAGCCCGTCATCCGCCATCGCCGGAACCCTGCAAAACAAGAGACATCATTATTAAAGACTTTAAAGACATTTGAGTTACTCAAAACTTACCGTTCGTGCAGTAAACGACGGACAGCAGTCCTCTGAAGTCAAGAGGCCTGCGCTACCTATCCAGTGAAGAAACTGGTTACAGCACCCTGCCCCGAGGCAGATGGAGAGCTCGGCATTCACTTACCTAAGGTGAGAGCGTTAACCTGTGGGGGTCTACAGGAGAGGAGAAGAGGAAAGAGATAGGGACACCCCAATAACCCCAGTTCATTAACCCCGTATTTTCTATCTGCAGACATCTCACTCTGCACGTCAGGCATACAGGGCACAGAGGTCCAGCCCAAAGAGCCAACCGGGTGCTGCACATCACCTTTGAAGATACGGTAGTCGCCCAGTCAAGACCGGCGCCTCTGCGAGAATCAGGTGAGCGTTACAGAACGCAAAGCCTACCGCAAAACTCTCGCCCAGGCGCTATGGAAACCTCGGATACTGACCACCTAGCCCGGTTACTTGGGGAACTAAGGGCAGAAGTGCATGCAGCTCGTCAGGAAACGAACGCTCTAAGAAGGGAACTAATTATTTCCAAGGAGAGAACAGATGATCTTGCTAGACAATTGCTACAGTCACAAGCCGGACAGACCCCGCTACCCGCATCAGGGGCAAATCTTCCTTCAACATCCTCTATGAATCCAGTGCAGATCAACCTACCTGGGAATGTACCTCTGGCTCCGCCGAACGATTTTCTGGTGACCCAAAGAGGTTTGCGGTATTTATCAATCAGTGCCGGTTGCACTTCTTATGCCGGCCAGCAGCCTTTCCAACTGATCAAGCTAAAGTAGCTTTTGTACTTTCGTACCTTAGAGGCAATGCGGCAGACTGGTCGATCCCTCTAGTTAATCAAGATGATCCGGTTCTCCATGATTTTCAAGCCTTTCAGCTTAGTATGGAAAAACTGTTCGCAAGACATGCACAGGGGCAGGCCTTGGACAATGAGCTTCTTTCGTTGCGACAGGGTAATCAAGACCTTTTGGCTTATATTGCATCTTTCAATAGACTAATAGTGGAAACTCAATGGCCTGAGGACAAAAGGATTACGCTGTTTTATAGAGGTCTACGTGGAGAGCTCAAAGACGCTTTAGCCCAAGTAGTGAATCCCCCACAAGACTGTTCGGATTATATAGACTTGGTCGTTCAAATAGATCACAGACTGCAGAACAGGAAGGCCGATCGTTCCAAGTTTGATGCTCGAGTATTTTCCAAACCGCCCACTCGTTCCAAAGGAGTAGACTCCGGGGAACCCATGCAAATAGGGGGTCTGAAAGGTCCTCTAACACAAAGGGAGCGGGAAAGGAGAAAACAGTTGCAATTATGCCTATATTGCGGAAACTCAGGGCACTTTCTTCGAGACTGTCCGGTGAAACCTGCCAAGAAGGCAGTAGGAGCTGCAGTTACCACAGTTACAAACTCTGAGCAGGGAAACGACCTCGCCCGACAAGAATAGAGGTCCTCTTGCCGAGCGTGAAAACCAGTTCTGTGACCTCGCATTTCGTGATACCTATGGTCCTCATTAGCCCTGATAATCCGGGTCGATTACATGCAATTGAAGCTTACGTCGACAGCGGTGCCATCGGCAATTATGTGGATCATGAAATGGTTTTGAGGATGAATCTAACTCTTTGTCCGAAGGCTGTAAAGGACGTCATTACTACGGTGGATGGTACGGAGATAGCCTCCGGGCCAGTAACGCATACCACTCAAGAGGTGACGCTAGTAAGTCAAGATGGACACCATGAGAAGATCGTGTTCGATGTGATCAAGGCCCCTCAGTTCCAGATTAATCTAGGAATACCTTGGTTAGAGAAACACAATCCTCTGATCGATTGGCGAGCAAGAACGGTCCAGTTTCCAGAATGTGTCTCTACGTGTCACCCTCCACCTGGTGTTGCACTGGCAGCAATTTCTTCAGAGACTCCCCAGTTACCTCCCGAATACCTAGAATACCAAGATGTTTTCCGGAAGGAGCAGGCTAACTCTCTACCTCCTCATAGGTCTTATGACTGCCAGATAGACCTGATACCTGGATCTACTCCTCCTTGTAGTAGAATTTATGCCCTCACCGAGCCTGAGAACCTTCACCTTCGACAATACCTGGATCAATACCTGGCAAATGGGTTTATTCGTCCCTCCAAGTCCCCTGCCTCTTCAGCTTTGTTCTTCGTTCCAAAAAAGGAAGGAGACCTTAGAACTTGTATTGATTATCGCTCCCTGAACCAGATCACCGTTAAGAATAGATATCCGTTACCTTTGATCCCTGAACTCCTGGACCAAGTCAGAAAAGCATGCATATATACAAAGCTGGATCTTAGAGGAGCTTACCACTTGGTACGAGTAAAAGAGGGTGATGAATGGAAGACGGCCTTCCGCACCAAGTATGGGCTATTTGAATATCAGGTCATGCCCTTCGGACTCTGCAATGCCCCGGCCGCCTTTCAATATTTTATGAACGATGTCCTCAGAGAGCTCATAGATGTGTGTGTTGTTGTTTACATCGACGACATTCTCGTTTATTCTTCATCGGAATCTGAACATCGGAAACACGTGAAAATGGTCCTCGAAAGATTGCGTCAACACAAACTTTTCGCTAAGTTGGAAAAATGTGTTTTCAACGTGACTGAAGTTGAATTCTTGGGATTCATATTATCACCTGGCGGAGTGCGTATGGATTCAAAGAAGGTCGATGCAGTTCTCAAATGGCCATCACCATCCTCCGTAAAAGGTGTGCAAAGCATGTTAGGCTTCACTAACTTTTACCGCAGGTTTATCCCCGAGTTCTCTCGAATAGTCCAGCCCATCACTGCCTTGTTAAAGAAAAACAAACGTTTTGAATGGTCTACCGAGGCGGAACAAGCTTTCCAGGATTTGAAGACTAAATTTATCTCTGCACCAATCTTAAAACACCCTCGCCCCGAACTCCCCTATATCGTGGAAACTGATGCTTCAAGCCTTGCCATGGGGGCAGTTCTATCACAAAAGGACCCGGTAACCAATCAGTTGCATCCCGTGGCATTTTGGTCCCGCAAATTCTCGCCTCATGAAGTCAATTACACGATTACTGACAAGGAACTTCTGGCTATCAAGTCTGCCTTTAAGGCTTGGCGGCATTATCTGCTGGGGGCCCGACACACCGTTACTGTGATTACGGATCACCGAAACCTGCAATATTTGAAAACCGCAAAAGCCCAATCCTCTAGACAACTCCGTTGGGCATTATTCTTTGCCGAGTTTGACTTCATAATTACCTATCGACCTGGTACCAAGAACGGTAAAGCCGATGCCCTTTCTCGGATGGGAGTGGAAGAACACTTGATCAACCCTAAACCTGTACCAATCATTCCCGAACAGAGAATTCTGGGTGTAATCACCACAGAATCCATAGAGGAAGTTAAGGATAAAGCCAGGCAACTTGTAACTCCAGCAGACATACAGAATTGGCATCTGCAGGGAAAGGACTTTGCAGTAAAGGACAACTTATTGTATTCCCAAGAACGATTATACCTACCCAGCACAGATTTACAGAAAAAAGTAATCTCTTGTTATCACGACTCCTTAATGGAAGGTCATCCCGGTATAGCCAAGACCTCAGAAAAGATCAAGCGCTACTTCTGGTGGCCGTCTTGGAAAAAAGATATCAGAGACTTTATAATGTCCTGTGGAGTATGCGCCCAAAACAAGAGTCAAAAGGAAAGACCAGCAGGCCTCTTACGCCCTATTGACATCCAACCTCGCCCTTGGCATACGCTTTCTATGGACTTCATCACCGATCTACCTCCATGCTCCGGATACAATACGATTCTAGTAATCGTGGACTTATTCTCCAAGATGGCGCATTTCATTCCGCTCAAAGGCTTGCCAACAGCAGCAATTCTGGCCCGAGAATTTCTCGAAAACATCGTCCGACTGCACGGTTTTCCTTCGGTTCTAATTTCGGATCGAGGTAGTCAATTTATTTCTCATTTTTGGCGAAGTTGCTGTCGGTCGGCTCAAATTGATGTGAGACTATCGACCAGTCACCACCCTCAGACCGACGGACAAACCGAGAGGACCAATCAAACTCTGGAACAGTATTTACGCTGCATGCTGCAACAAACTGAAAAAACTTGGAAAGATATCCTTTGGATAGCCGAGTATGCCTACAATAACTCTGTCCATTCGGGAACTGGGAAAACCCCGTTTTTTCTTTTGTACGGCAGTCACCCTCGAACCTCGGAGTTGGATCCCCTCCAAGATCTTGAAACACCAGCAGTAGACTACCTGCATTCTACAATCACCCAAGCCTTTAAGGAAGCTGTTTCTCACCTTCAAAGGGCTAAAGAACAATACAAGAAAGGAGCAGATCAACATCGGAAGGAAGCCCCTCACTATCAAGTAGGGGATCAAGTCTGGTTATCCACCAAATATCTATCTCTAAAAGGGCCACGCACATTCAACCCAAGATACCTTGGTCCCTATTCCATCACTACCATAGTAAACCCAGTAGCGGTCAAGTTGGACTTGCCCCCGCACATGAAGATACATCCGGTCTTCCACATCTCTCTATTAAAACCCGTGCAACCTCAAACCCGACTAACCAAATCTCCAAAACCTATCCTAGTTGACGGAGAACTCGAGTTTGAAGTCAAAAGCATTCTGGACTCCAAGATCTCCAAATCTAAACTATTCTACCTAATTGACTGGAAAGGCTACGGCCCCCAAGAGAGATCCTGGGAACCTGCTGAATATGTCCACGCTCCTCGCCTAATCAAAAGATTTCACCGAACATTTCCTGACAAGCCAAAACCCCCGGAGAAGCCCGGTTTGGGAGGGGCCTTGAGGGGGGGTACTGTCATGATCTCTGCTTCCAAAAGGTCAGGGTTTTCCCAACTCCCTTGGAAGCAGATCCATAACCCAGGTTCCGAGTGCCAACCAGTCCCAATTGGGACCTTTTGGACCCAGTCCTGGCGCCAATGGCACCAGGCTCATAAATATGCCCAGTCCCAGCGCCGGGCTCATAATGCTTGGGTGGACTTACCTGCAGCAGACCATGCTTACTTGCCTGCCAGTTGAGCCTCTGATCCTCTTCTGTTTGGAACTACTTTTCCTGTTGGGTGGGGCTGGAGCCACTCCCTAGATTCAGAACACTGGAACTCTTCTGGAAGGCAGGAACTCTTTTCTTACTTAGGCGTGGCTGTGGAAGGAGACACCTAAGCACTACAGGAGGCTACTTAAACCACACCCGGTGGATGAATCTTGCTTTGCGTTATTCTGCACCCTCTGCAGCAGAACGCTCATCGTGTCTTCTGCATCCGGTCCTGGGCCTAAGGAAAAAGGCTTACCATCCTGAATCCAGTCTTCAGCAACACCTATAAAGACAAGAAAGAACAGGTTAGCATTCCGGCATCTGAAAGGCAAAGGCTTACCTACTCTTCGTGCACTCCGGAGGTCTTCACACTGCATTCCGGCATCTGAAAGACAAAAGCTTACCAACTCTTCGCACGCTCCGGAGGCCGTCGGCGCTGCATCTCGCATCTGAAAGACAAAACAAGGTGCGTTTAAAGACATTGGGGAACTTTAATACTCACGTGCCATTACTCCTTTCCACATCTAACCCAGTGGGTATCCCGGCACCCTGCAGCCGCTCCGAACTTGTACCTGCAAAATAAAAAGACAGAGCGCTTCGTGAAGCTGGCAACAAGCGCTTACTTACGTGCTTCCAGGCGCTTCTATTCATCACACGGGCTCCATCTTCAACTCACTTCAGCCCGTCATCCGCCATCGCCGGAACCCTGCAAAACAAGAGACATCATTATTAAAGACTTTAAAGACATTTGAGTTACTCAAAACTTACCGTTCGTGCAGTAAACGACGGACAGCAGTCCTCTGAAGTCAAGAGGCCTGCGCTACCTATCCAGTGAAGAAACTGGTTACAGCACCCTGCCCCGAGGCAGATGGAGAGCTCGGCATTCACTTACCTAAGGTGAGAGCGTTAACCTGTGGGGGTCTACAGGAGAGGAGAAGAGGAAAGAGATAGGGACACCCCAATAACCCCAGTTCATTAACCCCGTATTTTCTATCTGCAGACATCTCACTCTGCACGTCAGGCATACAGGGCACAGAGGTCCAGCCCAAAGAGCCAACCGGGTGCTGCACATCACCTTTGAAGATACGGTAGTCGCCCAGTCAAGACCGGCGCCTCTGCGAGAATCAGGTGAGCGTTACAGAACTCCACTCCTCCTGAAAGCACCAGCTCCTAAAGTAGTTCTAAATGTCTAAATGCAATTTCTCAGTCTCAACTCTCCATATCAGTGTTGGAAGCCTCCTAAATCAACAGTTAGAATGGTATTCTAATATTATTTATTTATTACAACATTAAGAGATCACTGGTGTTTACCTCCCATTAGTCCACTGGGTATTTCCAATGACTCTTTTCCATTCCACATTATTAAAACCTCATCAAGAGCTATTGTACAGTTTTGTTGCCCAGTATTAAATGCTTCATTGTCAGAGGGTACATTCCGATGCATTCAAAATTCTGGGTTGCACAGTCTTTAGTATAGAACGTCAATTAGATGGCACTACATTTTCAAATGTGCACCCGATTACAGTATTACCCTATGCAGTGTAGTTTGCCCCAGGAGTCAATGTTGTTGCCAATATTATTTAACATTTAAACGAAGATGTCCGGGGGGCGCTGTTGAGCTCTGACAAGATGGCCGCATGATCATTCGGCTCCGCAGCCTGCAGACAACCCACAGCAAAGTCATATCCTTACCGGGCACAGAAATCCTTCGGAACGGTCCCTGGAGCAGTTCAAATGGTGCCGCCATCGGATGCCCGCGCTGGACTTGCTTCAGTGCCTGAATTGTGGCTGATTGTGTTGCAGCCTGCATGACTTGTCCATTCCCTCTGCTGGAACCCTGCAGCGCAAATCGCAGCCTGCCCATTGTACATGTGTGGCGGGTGCCTGACGTCATTACTCCCGGCAGACCCGTTGAAATTCCTGAAAGGGGCGGATCGACGGGACGCCACAGGACCCCTGCAAGAACCACCACTGCAGAGTCCCCCCTACACCAGCATTACAGGCATTAACACTTTGGACCCTTCCTCCCTGCTCCTGGTTGAGCGAAGAACACAGGGATTCGGACATCTCCCTCCACATTGAGGCAGCACCCCAGACTAGGTGGCCGGGATTAGCCTTCAGACGGCCTGGGATTCTGCCAGATGTGCAGTGTTTGGCGTGGCCTGACTGCAGGCATGCATCCCAGCAGAAACACCTGCTGTGAGGTAGGCCGGTCAGAGGGCGGCAGCTACCTCGAGGTAGGTGTGCGGGAAGCAGCCGGTGGTGCGTCAGATGCGCTATTGAGGTGTTGCCTGGCTGCTCCTGCCCCCGGCACACACATTACCTGCTCCCTCTGTGATGGACCTGGCATCGGGAGCGGGCTGCGACCATCACGTGCTGTGTGGTCGTTGCACTCAGCTTGGATTTCCCTGATATTGCACACTAACCTGTGAGCCGCCCCGTGCCTGCACTGCATTGTGGTCCTGAACGCCCGCTTGGAACTGGCAGATCTTTTGGAACATCACCCCGTGCTTGGTGGGTGAACTGGCCGCGTTGGCAGAAGAGCTGCCTTATTGCCACATTATTAACAGGGGTTTCTTGGGTTGGCTACACCCGGTTGGACTGTCCCAGGGGTGACTTTCAGGACTACGTGCCTAGGGCCCAGCCAGCCCTGGTTAAAACCAATTTCAGTGTCTACCTGGGAGTGTGCCATGAGGTTTCAATACACGCCTTTCAAACTCCTTCCTCCTTGTGTAGGGATCTCTGATCTGTTACCCTAACCTTTACTACTGTGATAGATACCTGCAGGCCTTGTCTCTGGAGTCTCACACATGATTACCCCCAGAAGCTCTGCTCGCCCCATAATACTTTGCCAGTAGACCTGTTGTCGCCCATGCTACTGGTCTCATAAGCCCTCTGAAATGCTTGCTACAAACCACGATGGTGTGAATCGTTCCCTATAGCAGTGGCAGACTCCGCTCCTCTTGGCCTTGTGTGGCTGCCCCCTGTGCTCTCAAGGTATGACCAGGTTGAATCAACACGCAATGCAACCCTGATGTCTCTGTCCACGTAGTCGGTTATTGGTGCTTCCTTGTGGTCTTTGGTAGTGGCCCCAGCACTCCTCAACATTCTCTCCATTATCCTCCTGGACTGGTGCTGCCGCTGTCCCCCCCCCCCAGTGCTTCCCCACAACTAGGGGTGCAGAATTGTCATGACCAAACGGGGAGGCAAGAAACAAAGTACCATGAGAATGTTTGCTAAAACTAACCCCAGAGACCCGAAGGGCCCGGAGGAACCCACGCTGGACGCAGTCCCCTCTGGCAGCGAGGAGACTACCGAGATGCAGAAAATCTTGGATTACATTTGTGAGGGATTTAAAACCCTCAACACTAAGCTTGATGATATGAGTGGGATGATCAGTGCAATGAAAGCCTATATGGAGAAGACGGATACCAGGGTGACTAAAGTTGAGTCCAGAGTTGGGGTGGCTGAGGATGATGTCACAGCAATCAGGTCTGACCTCACTACGCTGATCAGACGGGTGCAGGAGATCAACAAAAAGAATGAGGATCTTGAGTCAAAGTCCCGGCATAACAACATATAAATGATTGGGATGCCTGGACAAAGTACCCAGTGATATGGAGGACTTCATGGAGCACACTCGCCTTTCCATGCTAGATGGCCCCAAGCTATGGCCCCACTTCACGATAGAGCAAGCCCACCACCATTCTCCTATGATGAAGCCTAAACCTGGTGCACCCCCTCACCCTATCATCGCCAAAGTATTAAATTACCATGACAGGGATGCCCTGCTATGTGCCGCAAGAGCCAAAGGGGAGCTACTGCTTGGTTTAAATAAAATCCATCTCCACCTGGAGTTCCCTGTGGGGGTACAAAATTAGTGAAAATCCTTCCTCACAGTGAAGAGGAGGCTCTGTGATGTCAATGTCAAATACCCAATAATGTTCCTTGCCAGGCTCTGCATTGAACATTCTGGAAAGGTATTTCTTTTCACACTCCCAGAGGAGACCATGAAGTTTATAGAACAGACCTTTCCTGGCTGACCCAACCCTTACAGTCGCTATAACTCAGTTCCAGATTGATATCACGGTTTCTAAGCTGGCGTAGCACAGGTTGCTACCTTCTACGTGGTCCTGTGCAGTTTTGATTTTGCTTCACAGTGTTTCACTAATGCTTGATGATGTGCCTAAATTAGACATATTCCGATACTGCTGTGGGTTGAGGGGGGTGCTTGGCACAATCAGCCTCCCCATGCCAATTGCAATGCTGTTTGTTATGGTCGTTCTGGGGATGTCATCCCCCTTATTGGGAGGAGGGGTGGGTGGGTGTTACATTAAAAGGGTTCCGAAAATGCTTGACACAGGTTGCTGGGATATCAGACTGCGAAAAGGCATTGTGACACTAATCAGAGGGCAGCGTTGATTCGGCCCGACTTCGGTCTTGGTCTATCCAACTGTCAGGTTTCGATTATGGTTGACACAATTAAATGTATGAACTGGAATATTGGGGATTGGGCACTTACTCCAAGATGCATAAACTGCAGCTGTATGTTGAGCAACACAAGGTACACATCCTCTATTTGCAGGAGACACATTCACAGGCTGCTGGTTGTGAGAGGTTTGCCAAAAGTTGGTGGGGCCCAGCTTTTTACACGAACTACTCAACTCAGAGCCGCGGGAGGATGACCCTGATCAATAGGTCAATCCAATACACTCCCAAAGACACTCATATCGATCCCCTTGGGCAGTATGTGCTCCTGTATGGTGTATGGTATACTGGTGGGGAGGGAGGTGGTATTACTCAATTATTATGGACCTAACACTGTCGATCTTGAGTATTATGCACAGTTCGCAGATTTTCTTGGCATATCCCCTTGATTCCGGTCCTTTGGGGTGGGGATTGGACAGATCTGGCAGCAGGGCTTGGCTATTGTCTGGAGTGGCCCGCACTGTCCTTGGCAGGATGAGTGGCCTTGGAGCAGTTTATGCTTGGCGGTTGCTGCATCCGCAGTCCCGGAATTATTCGTTCTACTCCACTGCACACGATACCCATTCTAGGATAGATCTTTGGCTAATATCTGGGTGGCTGATTAATTGTGCAGCTGATACTCCCGAGAACATACTCGGACCACTCCCCAATCACCCTGTCCCTGACTTGGCTGGAAGGGCTGCCCTTCAGCCGAACCTGGAGATTTAAACCCCACTCACTGCTATACGCGGTGTTCTATGCAGAGTTGAAGGAATGTAAACAAAACTATACAAAACTATTTTGAACTTAACACAGGCACAGTAGACTCCCTGGCCATCCTCTGGGATGCTTTTAAAGCTTACATCCGGGGTATGGCCATGGCCAAGGAGGCAGGAATACTTAAGGCAATAAAAAGGAACATTCACACATGAGAAAACTCTCTGAAGCAACTTGAAAACTCTTATGCACTAAAACCTGTAATTACAACACTAGGCACTAAAAAAGAGGCTCTTGACGGATTCAAGGAGGCGGCAGAGAGGGAGCGCAAATTCTTTGACGGCCCAATGGCTGCTATGCAATACTGGGAGGGTGAGCACCCGGGCTCCCTACTAGCTAAGCTGGTTCCGCAGGAGGGGGGCAGGTGTCACATTCCACTTATTGAAGACTCTGATGGGAAGCTAGTCCATACTGCAGAAGACATTAATGCAGTATTCCCTCCTTCTATGCAAAGCTGTATACCAGTGGTAATGAAGGCCCGGCTACTGATATTGGGTCCTTTCTGGATGGATTACCGTTATCCTTTCCAACAACAGTAGGGATGCACTAGACAGGCTATTGAGGCCTTACCACCCAGAAAGGCCTGATGGAATTGCCATCGATTTCTAGAAGAACTACAAAAATCTCCTTGCCCCTCTTTACGGAATGAGTCATGTGTTAAAAAAGAACTGCCCCCCACGCTGAGGGAGGCAGTGATAACGGTACTGCTGAAGCCTGGGAAACCGGCAACACAGAGCGGATCATATCGTCCCTTATCTTTAATACAGTGATGTTAAGATATTCGCCAAAGTGCTGGACCTCCAATTGTCACTGTACATGGTACACATGATACCCTCCGATCAATCTAGCTTTGTGCCTGCCCGCTCTACGTCTCTCAATCTGTGTCGGTTATTTAACGTCCTTTCCCAGATTGAGCCCGTAGCTAGTGCTGTTGTGGCCATGCTGGACGTACTTAAATCATTTCACTCCGTATCCTGGAGTTTTTTGTTGGCGGTATTGGAGAGGTGCAATTTCGGCCCTTGCTTTGTGCCCTGGATAGAGCTACTGTAACTCATTCAAAACCGAGCTGCACACCTTTTGATGGGCTTCTCAAAGCATGAACACACGTCCAAGGCACCATACAATAAATGTTTGCTACTTGTCCAGCCAGCAACTCACACTCTTCAAAACCCTTTGCCTCCGTTACAGAACTTTGTGACACAAATGCCCAAAGTATCTTCTAAAGAAAATTAACCATTACGTCCTTCAAGGAATCGGCACTCAGCCTTTGGGAACAAACCCATTAAGTGTCTTATTGTGCAAAAAGAAATGGAAGAGCGACCATCACCAACTAGAGCTTTGAAGAGTGGAATATGCTGCCACTGAAGCTCAGATTAGTGTCTGGGCATTTAAATGACAGAATAGAGGTGGGGTGCTATATGGGGTCACACACGCAGAGTGTCCTTGAATGCCAAGTTCCGTCTGGTTCACTTTAAGGTATTGCATAGGTACCATTACACACGGGCTAGACTGCACATCATATCTCAGGATCACTCATCTCTCTGCTCCAGATGCTGTGCTGAAGGGGCAGGATACCTTCACATGGTCAGAGCTTGCCCTAAACTATCAGAATACTGGGTTGAGGTTTGCACTGCCATATCAGCGATGCTTGAGCAAACTGTTGAGTCGACCCCTTTTAACTGCCTGTTCCATGAGTCCGTGTTGATCCAGGGGACCAGCAGAAAGCTGGCTTCGCTTTGTATGCTGTTAGCAATGCGATGTTTTCTATTGTTATGGCTCCATCCTTCTATACCTACCATTGAGCCGTGGCTCTGAGCCGTCACTTCGGCGGCAGACACACAGGAGCGTTGGATATCCATGCAGCCACTTAAATGCAGACCCCGAGATATGTGGCCACCCTTCCAGGCATATTTACAGAATCTAGCTAACGCAGGAGAGGAACAGGCACATGGTTCAGCACCAGCAAACATTATTGATCTGCCTGCTGTGGTGTGACTCAACCGGTCCTTCCGAACTGATGATATGCCCCATGATATACTGTATTCCAAGTAATGCAATGCGTGCAACTCTACAACCATATCAATGTATCTATTGATGTTCTGATACTGCCTGTATTCCCTGTCAATGAAGCTGCTGCAGGCTCTGGTTAAGGAGACACTGAAATATATCTAAATGTGTAAACCTTAGCCTATATCCATCACCTAGGATCTATCAAATGTCCATGGGGTACTGAATGACACTACATTTCCTTAAATCAAATTCTTTAAAAAACTGAATTTGCATTGATCCATTCACCCCCTTGTTTATTGTATTCCATTCTACTCTGTCTCTCGCCTTCAGTTTCCTTTGCAAAGTCCCAAAACCATTCTTATTCTGTCCATTCATTCATTCGTTCGATTTGACTTTGGATTCTTCTTTTAATTTCTGACTCAGGTCTGCAAACGAACTCAGCCTTGATAATTGTCTATCATGAAACCGATAAAAAAAATTACTGATAGTGGAAACACTCTGAGTTGTAGTCTTTCTAGGGTCCCTTTCCCGCTATTGGAGTTTTAAGAAGTGTTCAGATCATATGTCTTGAGGCATGCCTTCCTAATTTGGGTTTAAGCTGTGGTTATGTGGGTTCATTGACATGTATGTTGAATCTGCATTTCAATCCGGAAATGCTTTTTTCTGATTGCCACTCAGTAATGCGAACCCACGTGCGTCACCATCTGCATTAATATTTTGATGGGGGATTGGAATGGCGTGGACCCCCATGGGTTCTGGACACTCTTTTTGTATGAAAAGGGGAGACGGAGCCAGCAAGGATCCTTAATAATGCTGGATATCATGCATTCAAATGCCGGACTCCACCACTGACCACCACTGTGTGCGAATGTGTGCACAGCGATCATTCAAGACGACTATCCTCATGGAGATTGTTTCCATGGATTTGTGAGGGGCACCCAGATTACAGTGGAAAGTTCTACTTTATATGGATAATCTCCAATATCTGGTGGGGCAGACCATGGAAGTCGATGTTGTCTTCACCCGCTCTACCTATCCGACTCCCTGCAACTGCACCAACATGAACACATCAGAGTTTAGTCTTGTGACCATGGAGGACCTTATGAAGGCGATAAACAAAAATATAGAATCTAATGCCCGAAAAAGCTCCTCCTGTTCGGCTAATGTAAGGAAAGATGTTTTCTGACTCCTCGACACACAGTGCACCTCATTTTTAGAGTCTGGTTCACTCTCCAACCTTCTAAACAAGTCCACAGTCATTTCTTTATTTAAGAAAAATAATCACTGACAGCATTACACACATAGCCAATTACAGACCTAGAAAATTCACCAACTAGAGATTACGTTTTATTTACTTATTTATTTTATTGTGCATTTGTAAGGCACCCATCAAGTGAATTGTGTTTCAAGTTAAATGAATGAATAAACATTATGCTGGCATTGGAGTTCAGCAAATCCAACCACATTCTTCATAACAGACAGAGCATCTGGTCGAAGTGTATGAAAAGAACTAGTCGAACTATGTTCACTACTGGCCTACCCCCGCTCCCCAAAAACCCCATCGCCACGCCCCCTCCAACACAGAATACAAACACATCTGCCTGCTGTTTAAGGGAACGTTTAGTGCAGTGCACTGAAAGTGCAAGTTTCAACTTCTTCCTACAATTTTATTTTAAAACGAAACCATTCCAGAATGATTATTTTTTAAAATAAAAGCATGGGAACATTAAAACTTAATTTAAAAAAGTAGAGGCGCACCACTCCCAACTACTCCCTCCCACTTTCACCACTGGAGCAACACTGCATTTTGAAGATAGCTCAAGGTCTACGCGTCTGTTTTGGAAGCAAGACAAAACACAGCAGCAGAGATTCGAATCCTGGTCCCTCACATGAAGACTGGTCTCCGGGATTAAGTGCATTATAAAAGATGATTTAATTCATTTAAAATTGAGTGCAACTAACAACATTGCTACTTGATTCTGCGTAGACTCTCTGTGGTGTGCAACACGGTTTGTCATGCAGTTCTCGTGGCATAATTAAAGCAGCTCATGGGCATACAAGGATCGGTCTCATATGGATCTGCCCTACCTGAAAGGCCAAACAACCCAGGTAAAGGTTAGGAAGAAGTTCTCTACATCAATACAAAGAGGTACTACGGGTTCCCCCAAGGCTCATCTTTGCCTTCTTGGTTATTTAATGTCTGTCTCAAAATACAAATCATAAGTTATTACAAATTAAAAATTCCGTCTACCTTTAAGCCAATGACTCTCAGTTGGTCGATGGCATTAAAGAAACCACACTGATGTACTGTCTCAAAATGATACAAACTAGATAATTAACTGTAGTGTCTGTCAAAGACCATTAAACACAGCTATCCTGCCTTCAGGAACTTGCCATGCCTCGTTGCTTCCTTTCACTTGACCATTGCCATTGTCATTCCTCCCTGCATGATGCCTGCAGGCAATTGCAAGACTCTCTGCGTTATCTTTGATGCCAATCTCTCACTCAACTCTGTAACTTAGACACAAATGCAACTTTCAAACTCATGCCCTGCAGAACTCTCTTCCTACCCTTGAAATGAACAACCAGGTACACATTAAAAATGCCCTCATGACCTCAGGAATCAACTATTGCTGTAGCATTTGTGTGGGACTCCTCAGGAAGGATTTGCATAAACTGTCACTCATTCAAAACAGAGCTGCACACCATTTCATGGGCTTCTCAAAGCATGAACAGATGGCCAAGGCATCACAAAATCAATGTTTGCTACTGGTCCAGCAATTCACACTGTTCAAAACCCTGTGACTCCGTCACAGACCTTTGCGACACAAATGCCCAACGTATCCTCTAAAGAAAATTAACCACTACGTCCATCAAGGAATCTTCACTCAGCCTTTGGGAACAAACTTATTGGGCCTCATTACGAGGTTGGAGGTAGCCATGGTGCGATTAGCACCATGGCTACTCCCTTACCGCATTCCGGGTCCGGGTTCCCGAAATAGGGTCTTACCGGGTCATTCCAACCTTGGAGGACCCGGTAAGTCCCCATTCCAGAACCATTCCCCATTCCCATTCAAGCCCCCATAGGGCTCAATGGGAATGGGGATGGTGCTATAACGGTACTGCAATTTACTGTGCCGTTATTAGCTCTGAAGTCCCTTAACGGTCCCATCCATGACGCCTGGTAAAACCAGGCGTTGAGGAAGGGACCCGCTAAGGGACCTCGGAATAGGGTGGTAAGGGATTACCGGCACCAGATACCTTACTGGTGCCGGTAATCCCTTACCACCTACCGCGTAATGAGGCCCAATATTGTCTTATGGTGCAAAAATAAATGGAAGAAAGACCATCACCACCTAGAGCTTTGAGCAGTGGAATATGCTGCCACTGAAACTCAGATTAGAGCCTGGACATTTCAGAATCTGTTCTGCAAAGTCTTCATAACCTCATGAACCATGTGAACCATTGCATGTAGTTTGTTGGTCAGAAATGCCTTCTCTCTTTCTAGGTACTTTAACAGTCTGCCTTTAATGATACACCCACACATTCTCTTCCCATGCACACCCTTTATCTTCTGTATTTTTAAAAATATATAAAAATATAAATATATAAATATTTATAAATATCTATAAACATATAAATATATAATCGAAAAACATGCCTTCCAGCAATGCGAAAAAACAAGGAGCACAACATTTTATTAACTCTCTGTTTTCACAGAGTGCAGTGAAGGCAGCCTTGTCCCAGCTAGAGTGGGCAGGTCCCTCGACTGTCTCAAAGTGGCAAGCCTTAGGGCAAGCCACTACACAGAGCTCACAAGTTGAAGGTGTAAAGGGACTGCCCCGGTTGTCGAGGTTGCTTTATATGCATCAAAGGTGCCTCCTCAAGTGGCTGTGGAAATTCCCTCTGTGGTGGCCGCCATCCCGCCTCTGCTTGCGACCTCAAATAGAAATCTGCAGGATCAGGGAAGGGTTCTTTTGATCCTCCCAAGGGCTCAGTCGCCACACACCTGTTCTAGGGATGCAGAGGTGAGCAAACAGGAATGCCTTCCGGAGGGTCCATTGGGCCTGCAAATGCTGCATTACACATCTCAGAAGAAAGTACTGGAGCACCTCCTTACAGTCCTGATTGAAAGCATAATTCCAGAAGCCTGCCCCTCCATTTTAAATTGCCCAAACATCTTGTCTTTGCTACAAGAAATACTATCATTGGGAGGCATTAGAACTGGAGACTTGGACAGAATACTCTTCCCGGATCGCTCCAGATTAGATCAAGCAGTGATCTATCTAAAATCCAAACTGGTCATGGACACACTTCTGAAGGAATGAGACAATTTCAGATGCTAGGGCTATGGCCTTCTGCCATTGCATGTTACGCACTGGAAAATAAACAGTGTGGATAATTGTTACTAGATTGAGATTCATGGACCCGACAGGCAGAATAAGGGAGACTTTAAAGAACAGATTATTCTAGTGAGGCGTCCACAAATTAGAGGAAGTGTCTGACGCTGCCCAACCAACATTGAATTGCACATTATTAGCAACTTTGCACTTTATTATTGTATTGTTAATAGATTTGTGATAGCACAACACTATTGGTTTTAGTTTTGTATAGGAAGGGTGTTATCTAATGATTATTTTATGTATGGTTTTACGCTTTGAATCATTTTAGGATGAATTTTAGAATATGTAACATGCTAATCTTGTAAAAATGTGTCTTGTATAGCGGTTTGTATAAGGGGTTTGTAATATTCTTTGTATGTATTAATTTTTACAATATATGTGTGTTTTTTTTGACAAAATAAAGAAGATATTATTTAAGTATAAATGAACGACTCAGGACCTATTTGGTACATGGCCCTAGTCATTTAAACAATGGATTAAAGCAAAAGAAAATGAAAGACTGCGTGGTTCCTTAGTTTCTGATTGTCCCTAGGCAGAAAGAGGACCGAACCTAGCAGTCTATAAAATAGCCCGATCTAGTCTCTTTTTTGTTTGATATTCCATGTTAACCTCCAGCAGGGAGAGGGTTCCTTTGGGGGTCTCCAACAAGGCAATAAAGGAAAAACATCACAACAATTGGGACAATGTGTAACAGTGGAAGATCAAGTCATGGCCTTAAAGAGAAAGATCCTGAACTCTGTGAATTCTAAAGACTGGCCCTGGCTGCTGGCATCCTCCTCAAGTGAGACTCCTAGGTTTCAACTTGGGGAGCAAGGGCTGTCTGTCAGGGCTTCGAATGGAAAGACTGGTTTGCTTTCGGTTGCCTCTTTTAAATCAAGAGGGCATGTCCATCTGTTTAATAATTAATCTTTGGTCAATTTACTTAGGTCTCACATGGTAATTGCTATACAAGAGAGTTGATTGAAGGTGGCACTCACCTTTGATGGCTACTGTGTTGGTCACAAGCCCATGAAACAAGGTGTCAGTGGCCTCCCATATGGTGGTCTGTTAACCCTTGCTAAATCCTCTCCAGCAATGAAGGTGGTTTCTAACCTTGACAATGGTTTTAGGGTGTTGGCCACCCACATCAGATTTACAACTGTTATTGATGTGAATGTGCTGATTGTTAACATCTACTGGCACCATGGTATGGGGTCTATAACAAAGGTTATTGAATCCATCTCCCTTCATGTTGCAGATTGAAATAATAATATGCCTACAGGGCATATCCTGGTTGCAGAGGACCTAAATTCAGATTGTCTTGTTGCCTTGGAATCGAAAGAAGGTGGCACACAAAAGAAAGTACCCACATTGGGGAATGGAAGAGTATGGGCTGCATGCTTTACAGGGATGGAGCTCTCACCCCTTAATGGTGCTGTGTTTGGAGACATCCCTGCCTCTGCCACATGGTCAAATGGGCAGAGTGTATCCATTACTGATTACGTGTTTGTGGGGCCTTAGTTACTGGATCACTGTTCTAGTTTCCTAATTCAGAAGACAGGTGCAAGTGATCACTCAATTCTGAAAGTTCATTTTGATTTTCTAGTTAATGTACCCGATCAGACTGTAATAAAACCATGTCAGCGTGCAGTGGCACCAAATGTGCAGGGCAACTGTCTACATTGGACACCCCATATTCTAGTAAGGGTGAATCAAGTGGCTGGGGAGGTTACAGCAGATAAATCTAACTCATAAATGTCCATCACGTTCAAAGTTGAGAATTTTGAGTGTATTGTAGAAAGTATAATAGCTCCCAACACCCTCAGGACTGGTACACTGACGTCTCGCTCACATCCCCACACACATACCTATAATGTCAATCTGGTTCCATTGCCAGAAGAAGAGAACTGAGATGTTTGCTTAGACATGTTAAAAATGGCATCCATCTCCCAGAAATACTAAAAGGAGCACAAATGAAAAAAGCTCAGCAAGGGTACAGAAACTGTCTTCACGCATCCAGAGCTCATCGTCAGCAGGTGGATGCTGAATCAATGCTATCTGTGCTTATAGATAAAGACTCTAGATGGTTTTGGTCAATGATAAATTCATCTGCTAACACACCAACTGGTAGGATGGTCAACAGAGTCGCAGAGGAAGACTGGTACATCATTTTGAGTCTCTCTACGCGCTGCCACCGCAGCAAGTAATACCCACAGTGGCAAATAAACTTGATGGGGGTACCCCTTTGTACATTATAATATCTTAGCAACATCTCATTTAATTAATAAGTAAAATGAGTAACTCAAGGGCACAAGGCCCGAACGGGCTTACTGATAGGTTGTTTAAATTGAATCCATCTCTCTGGGCATCAATTTTCGATCCTTTATTCACTGACATTATTAAATACAAGCAATTTCCTTCATCACAGGGTAGCACTCACATTATTCCAATTTATAAGAGAGGGGGCAGAGCGTCTCCTTCCAGGTATCGCCCAATTGCCATGCTTGATCCAGACTCCTTAAAATGTGGGCCAATAGTAAAAATGTAATACATAAGTGGCAAACAGGATTCAGGAAGGGTTTGGATACCACACTGAATGGCATGCTTCTTAAAAGCATAGAGGGTAAAGCATGGTCAAAGCGGAGAAACCCCATCTATCTGCCCACCATCAACCTGGCCACAGATTTTGATGCGCTAGATACATCACTGTTGTGGCTTGAAATTCATAAATTCGAAATTTCACCTGGCTTACTAAGACTATTAGTCGCTTTTCACAGCCAATCAACTGTACAAATAAGCTTGAATCATCATGGTCCACAGTCCCACCCAATTAAAACACACAGAGGCATAAGTCAGGGGTGCGTTCTACCCCTTTGACTATATAACCTGTATATGGCAGATTTAGACCAGCACTTACAGCCGATGGCCCTTGCAACACCTAAAATATCAATTTTAAGACCTCTATGGATGGGATATGCATGACTGTATAGTCTTTGACAAAACACCCATTGTACTAACGTGACTCCTGAATGGGTTTGCTGCCCTTGCAACGGCTAATTCTTTAACATTAAACCCAGCAAAGACCAAGGTTATGCAACTCTCTAACAACCGGAAATGGGTTACATTCAAAGAGAGGATACATTCTGAGGTGGTGGAGAGGATAGACTCTTTTCAATATCTAGGCTTCATAATCAATTCCAAACCCTCAAATTCGTCAATTCGAACATGGCTTTTATCCAAGGCCACTAAATTGGCCTATCAGCTTCGGAGGGTGGACTCCAAATTCGGTAAATTCTCTTTACTGCCTTGTAGGCTTTTCTACGAGGGTAAGCCTGTCCCGAAACTACTCTTTGGGATAGAAGTTTACGATTCAACACTGATTCAACACTGATAGACTAGTGGCGTTACCAATCTTTTTTTGGGGAAAATGTCTATTGCATCAGAGAATTCATTGATGGGGATCTTAAACAAGCATGTGAATGAGGAGATCTCCGTCCCCTGTTGGAGTTAAAGAGGTTAGCACAACTTCTTATGACTGAGTCTGGATGTTCCATGTTAGATCTGATTGGTAATCCAGACAAAGTAAAGAAAGTACTATCTTCAGCAGATTGTGCCAATCATATTGCAGAATTCCACACATACCCATCCTTAAGTCGTCTTGAATACGACCACAAAAAACAGCAAATATTGGCCCCATATGTATCAATCTATGCCAATAAACAGGTACAATCTACTTTTCTCAGATTTCGCTTGAATTTGGTTCAGACAAGGAATGTTTTATTGAGATATGGTCAATAGACACAGCTTTCTATAGATTCTGTAGAGAAGAATCACAGCCAGACACAGTTAGACATCTATTCTTCCATTGTTATGTGCTAAAACCCATTAGGACGCGTGCATTTTACAAAGACCATAATCAATACACAGTTTCAGCAGAATGTGTGCATAATTATTGTCTGTCAGAAACAACCGTATCAAGTGTTAATGCTGTCTCCTCTTTCTTTGATGCAATTTTAAAGGAACAGGACGGGTAGTTCCTTTAATATAAATTAAACATTTTATACAATTTTTCATAAAATAGGGTCAAATATAAATCTCAATAGTTTGAAGCGGTTTTATGTAATATGTTTGTATGAGTGTAAAGCATTTGCAGTTTCATTTGAGGTGTTTTATTTTTTTTGTATTGCGTTTACCTAATGTGAAAAATGAATTAATTATAGAAAGCTGTTCTTTTCATTTTTTCATGTTAATTTAGTATTTGTTGTATCCTCTGTATGGTGTGCTCGTTATAGTTCTGTTAAAGGTTGAATGGAATTTTAACCAATAAAACAAAACAAAACAAAACAAAACAAAAAATACATACATATTTTTCCTCCCTGGTACTTTGAACCCCCAGGGAAGAGAATACATATAGGTAGTATGTTACAACACTCCAAATAAACAACCAAACTAGTAGGGACTGAGAGGAAAATGAGAAGGGTCCAAGTGACTCAGAGAAGCCCTCTATGGGCTCCTCTGAGTCACTTGACGGTGGAAAAAGTGCAAGATACACTGAGAGGGGCCACAGATGTTCTGGTAGAGGTAAAGGGAATATGGGAGAGGGTAGGTGGCATTGAGAAGGGCCCACATGGCATTGAGAGTGGCAGAGGGGAAACTAGGACTCATTGGGGGAACTAAGTAGGATAACATGGAGGGGACAATAAGTACTGTGTGCCACTGAGAAGGCCATATGAGGCAGTGGGTGCTCGATGTAGAGTACTAGAGAGCACAATGGACGGCCGAGGGCAACTGGAGTCTCTAGTGTGTTATTTGGAAGCACTGGGGGAGAAGGGGAGACCAGGGTGAATCCAGAAGAACTCTTAAGGGCTAAGCAGTCACCGGGCAGTCCATGGAGGTCTAAGGGATTCCTTCTTTCTCTGGAGGCCTATTTGCATCCACCTGTTTTTGTATATTCAAAGGATTTCGAACGAATGACTGAGTAAATCAAAATCTAAATGTAAAATAGGCATTTAGTCTCAGGTTAGCCCTCCTCTATGTGGGATAAGAGCATAAACTAACAGGAGTTAGTGGCAATAACAAGAAATGACAACAACCATAGGAGAGCATATAGCTTTATATTTCGAAACACGTCCTACTGCAGCGGTGAAGCCAGTAGAAGCAGTTAGCTCAATGAGTGTAAAGAGGGCTCACCCAGTGGACCTCGGGAGAACCTAAAGGGGACATGATTAACAGGGTAGTTGTGGGCAAACAGGTATAACCCTAGAGGCTTCAAGAACAGAAAGGTCATTTTTAGGAAGGGGCCCTGAAAGATAACCCAAATGGAGGGAGTTGAGCCTCAAGACCACCAAGAGCAGGATACCCTGGTAGAAAATGCATCTGACTGCTAGTTTAACCCGACAGAATAATAGATAGTGAAAACGAGCTTAAGATTTGTTGTAACTACGGCACATGATCTCTTTAAATTTAGAATTTAAAACATAATTAGAAATACTTCCTCCCTTGGACCTAAGGGCAGAGAAACACTAATTCTGGGCAAACGTTAAGGTATCTGTTTTCCAAGCAACCTGTATAGATCATTGGTGTGCCTGCATGACTTGTTGTAGCGGAAATCACTCCGCTAGTTTGAAGCCTACTTTATGTTTAACTGGATTGCAACAACGCCTTGATGCCCGTGGGCTTAGGTGCTTCACAAATGAAAAAGAATAATAATAAATAAATAAATAATATTTCCATCCAGATAGCCTTTATCCTGCCACACTGTGGCTGCAAACCTGAAGCTTTAACAAGCAAAAGAAATGACATCAAAGACATTGAAAGGTTGAAAAAAGGCTAAGGACATATGAGTAAAAAGAAGACACAATGTAAGACTTACTGAGAAATGAAAATATTGTTGTAGGTAAAACAGACAAGAGAGGGGCAATTGAAATCCTCAGTCGGAAAGATTCTGTGAAGAAGTGTGCAAGACAACTAATTGTTGGACTTCATGTTAGGAGGTCAATGGCTGGCCAATTCATGTGCTATGGCATTATTCATATGCAGGTTGATAAATCCAAGCAAGACGCTTGAAGCTCAGGACACAGAGCTGATTTTCCCTCATTAACCGCCCCATGAACACTGGAGTTATATGATGTACCCATAATGAATAAGGATGCAGTGCAACCACTGTATAGGCTGATCACTTTTAGAACCACTGTATTAATACGCAGAATTCTTCCTATAAAATCTAGTTTCCAAAATGTGGTCGTGCAATATAGATAAAGCACACAGAATGAGAGACTTTTTGTGGGTATAGATATTGTATCGTTTTATACAGGGGTTCTTCAGTAGGCTACATTAGAGGTATATATGCCCCTCCCCCGACCGCCAAGATGCTCGGCGAGTGAAACGCCTGTTCTGCTTCTCTGAGTGTCACAAAAGGAATAACACACCCCCTGTAAATTCTCACACGGAAATAAGAACAATGTTCGGTAGGCTTAAATGGAGAAAGAGACGTTTCAAGTACTCCTGGAAGATAGGCATCAACACAATCGACACCTACCCATAATTATCTTTGAAGAGGAAAGAATACTCCAGATTAAAACATACCATAAATGAACAGACATAAATTCAGTACTTCTCTAGCATAGCTGTTGGCCATGACATATGTATAATAAGTTTTTTTCTTGGGCAATTTGAAAAACATTTTTTTAAACTCCAGCAGCCAAAATACAGCTTATGCAGAGGAGGGACGCAATATTGCAACTAAAGTGAGATGCAATAGATTCCCAGAATAAGTGTGAAGAGCGGCAGCAGAGCGGGCGCGGCGCAACAACAGAGGAGCACATCTGCCCTGTATATTACAGCACTGTAAAGATGGCGTCTGGTAGTATGTTCAGAAATCAGTCTTATAGGATCAAGAATATACTCATAAAAAATGAAAGATACTAGGTATCATTGCTTTTGAACCAGCAGTGTTTGCCGACCACCCTAGTGCAGACTTCAGACATGGAGTAATGCGGAGCAGTTCAAAGGAGAACAAAGGGACAAGAACAAATACGACCACCGTTACAGAATCACAGGGGCCACTTCCCATGCAGCACATCATTATAATTGTTCTTTTATGATGCGCTTAATACCAACGAGTGGTTTCTAAGCAAGGTATTGCTTCCACGACAAAAATGTTGCCCCTGAGCTATCCTTCCTCCCAGTGCATTATGTTTAAACAAACCAAAAAGACAGCAGAAGTAGAGCAAGGACTGAGGTGCCACTAGAGACTCAAAGGTTTGACCAATTATAATAGACAATAGACACATGATCCTATTTTGGATAAAGTGTCCATGCAATGTACAATACAGCTGCAAAATAGAGCACGCAGGGAAAACAAGAGTAATAGAACACAGAAGCTGCTTAATTTTAAGAAGTAGGCGCAGGTCATTTAGTCCAACAGTTCATATACAAAGGGGACAGACAAGATGTCATTAAATGGGTGATATTGTAAAAGGCTCAAAGACCTATCATGCAGGCAGTAAAGAAAAAGCTGTTTGAACAAAAGTAGAAGTCCATCTTCATGATCAAAAGTGACCAGCAGGGAATGAACGACAATCTGGAGTCTAGCAAAGTGAGATCTCAAAGGAGATCATTTGCACAGAAAAGAGGTTTTGCTTAGACAGGTGAGAGATAAGTGCATCCACTCCTGCACTCTGATAGGTAGTTGCATGGACATTATGTGCATTGTAATGTCTAGCAAAACAGGTGTTGAAGACACGGAAAAGATTGGAACTAAGGAGGTCTGGACTACTTCAATGACCACAATTCCTGATGACTGTGGAAGAAATAGGAAGGAATGCCTGCAATAATCTGATAAGAATAGAAATAGTTAAAAACATTAGGATATTTATGAGCAAAAGAGCCCCAAAAGGAAGGAGAAACCCCTAAACCCACACTGAATGTTTTGGTGATCAAATAACGTCATCTCTTGTAAGATATAGAAACATGCACAGCTGAAGGCTATACCATAGAAGACTGCAGAAACTCCCATAAGATATAGAGACATTCACAGTAGGATGCTGTACAATACAAGGACTTCTGAAGCTCCCATAATGTATAGAGACATTCACAGTAGGGTGCTGTAGAATAGGACTGCAGAAGCGCCCATAAGGTATGGAGACATTCACAGTAGGATGTTGCACAATAGACGGACAGCAGAAACTCACATAAGATATAGAGACATTCACAGGAGGATGCTGTACCATAGAAGGACTGCAGAAACTCCCTTAAGGTGTAGAGACCTTCACAGTAGGATGCTGTACCATAGAAGGACTGCAGAAGCTCCCTTAAGGTATAAAGACATTCACAGTAGGAAGCTGTAAAATAGAAGGACTGCAGAAGCTCCCTTAAGGTATACATACCTTCACAGTAGGATGCTGTACCGTAGAAGGACTGCAGAAGCTCCCTTAAGGTATAAAGACCTTCACAGTAGGAAGCTGTAAAATAGAAGGACTGCAGAAGCTCCCTTAAGGTATAGAGACATTCACAGTAGGAAGCTGTACAATAGAAGGACTTCTGAAGCTCCCATAATGTATAGAGACATTCACAGTAGGGTGCTGTAGAATAGGACTGCAGAAGCGCCCATGAGGTATAGAGACATTCACAGTAGGATGCTGTGCAATCGAAGGACTTCTGAAGCTCCCATAATGTATAGAGACATTCACAGTAGGGTGCTGTAGAATAGGACTGCAGAAGCGCCCATAAGGTATGGAGACATTCACAGTAGGATGTTGCACAATAGACGGACAGCAGAAACTCACATAAGATATAGAGACATTCACAGGAGGATGCTGTACCATAGAAGGACTGCAGAAACTCCCTTAAGGTATAAATACCTTCACAGTAGGATGCTGTACCTTAGAAGGACTGCAGAAGCTCCCTTAAGGTATAAAGATATTCACAGTAGGAAGCTGTAAAATAGAAGGACTACAGAAGCTCCCTTAAGGTATAGAGACATTCACAGTAGGAAGCTGTACAATAGAAGGACTGCAGAAACCCCCATGAGGTATAGAGACATTCACAGTAGGATGCTGTGCAATCGAAGGACTTCTGAAGCTCCCATAATGTATAGAGACATTCACAGTAGTGTGCTGTAGAATAGGACTGCAGAAGCGCCCATAAGGTATGGAGACATTCACAGTAGGATGTTGCACAATAGACGGACAGCAGAAACTCACATAAGATATAGAGACATTCACAGTAGGATGTTGCACAGTAGACGGACTGTAGAAACTCCCATAAGATATAGAGACATTTACAGTAGGATGTTGCACAATAGACGGACCGCAGAAGCTCCCATACGATATAGAGACCTTCACAGTAGGATGCTGTACCATAGAAGGACTGCAGAAACTCCCATACGATATAGAGACCTTCACAGTAGGATGCTGTACCATAGAAGGACTGCAGAAGCTCCCTTAAGGTATAGAGACCTTCACAGTAGGATGCTGTACAATAGAAGGACTGCAGCAGCTCCCTTCAGGTATAGAGACATTCACAGTAGGAAGCTGTACAATAGAAGGACTGCAGAAACTCCCATAAGGTGTAGAGACCTTCACAGTAGGAAGCTGTACAATAGAAGGACTGCAGAAGCTCCCATAAGGTATAAAGACATTCACAGCATAAGGCTGTACCATAGAAGGACTGCAGAAACTCCCACAACATATAGGGCCTGATCTCGAGTTGGGCGGTATCCTGGCTGAGATACTGCCCAACTATATTAGCATTTGCACCCATCGGTCTGGCGGTATTACCAACGGATCACAGGTTGGGCGCTGTTAATCCCCATTCCCCATTGAATCCATTGTACCCATTGGGGAATTTTCAGTGCAATTACCGTGCAGTAGTACCGCTAGTGGTAATTGCACCGAAAATGTGAATTTTTTCAGTGAATTTACCCCAGCTCAGAGCTGCAGGTAAATAATTCAGACTCGTAATAGGGCCAGCTCTTAAATGCGGCAGTAATACTGTTACCACCACATTTAAGGGCTTCCGCCCAACTCATGATGAGGTCCATAGAGTCCTGCATGGTAGGATGCTGTACAAGAGGAGGACTGCAGAAATGAAGGCTGTTTTTTTGCATGGCAGAATGTTAGAGAAACGTTTTTCAAGTCTGGGGCCAGACTCGGGCTGGTCTATAGGGCAATAGGGCAATGCCTGGACCAAAAACGCAAAATGCTAGTGTGGGCCCATTTTTTTGGGTCAAAGTCGGACACTTTGTTGGCCAACGTGGGCTAGTTTGATGAGTTACTCCACTATGCGACTAGTCGTTTTGACCATTGTTGCTGAATAAATATGATGCAAATTACACAATTTGGATCACATTTTATCATCAAAATAAGAAAACCTGGGTACTATTCAAACAGTGTGTCACAAAAGAAATGAATTGCCTTTTGCAATTTTATGCCCCAGTCTGACCCTGAGCGGGGCCAAACCAAAATAAATGGAGAGGCTAACAGCTAACTAAACAGTCAGTAAACTAATATATATATATTTGATTAAAGTAAAATGCAAAAGTGGTCAAGGGAGAGTGAATTTCTAATTCACTACATTAGTATCTGAAAGAATAGATACAAACAGGTAAGATTCGAAAATCAATGAGACATACAGCCCTGTCACAACATCTATTTAGAAATATCCATATGAGGCTTTGTGCTCTCCATAGCAGATTATCCTTAGTCAATATTCCACCTTTAAAGCTTGCCCACGTGATCCCTTACAATACGAGAAAAATGAGTTGTGGTAAGAGCTTCCTGGTGCCCCGCAGCTTAAGAAAGCTGTGAAATGTTCACACCATCAATTAAATAATTTAGTAATCCTACCATCCCTTTTTTTTTTTTTAAATGGGTCTGACCTCAATAAGAGACATCCTACACTGCAAGTTGATAGGGGAAGAGGACCAAGATGCAGTGTATCCTCTGAAAGTAACTCCATTTCCCTCTTATATCCTACTGCAAGATTATTATCACCACCATTGAGAGCAGCCATATCAATTGACTAGTTGGCCTTAACTGATTGTACATCTTGCAACTTCTGCTGATGGTTCTAGCCATCTGCTTCTCGTGACACCTTTTCCCTGATCCACTTTGCTCATCCTAACTCGCTGCATCTGGCCCGCTCTCCATGCATCTCTGCAGATCCTCCTCTCTTCTGCCCTCGGCTCATTGTTTGTGTGCCACTTTCTTTCTGTCTCTGCCTCTCTGCTCGTCCTTTTTTTGCCGAACTATCTGAGCCTGGCAATGCTCCCGTTCACATCCTGCCCTCCTCCTCCTGCCTCCTGATCTTAGTACCTGGGGACTCAATCCATCCTTTGCACTTGTCCTGGGGTACTAAGACTATAAACAACTCGGGGGGGGGGCGAAATTACTCACCCTAGATGGCACAGAGGAACGCTTTATGAAAAAAGATGCTATCAACCAAGCAGCAGGCACTGTTAGAATAAAAATATACCCCAGAAGAATGTTCCAGAATTTAATACAAGAGAAGAGGAACGCTGGAACAACTTAATGAGTGGAGAAACAACTCGATGGACCATAGCAGTGGCGTTTTGTTTTTTAAATCCTAGGGATACTGAAACGCCCTGAACAACGGGAAGGGAATAAATCATCCCCCAAGACTTGCAGAGGCTGGCCCGACCAGGACCACCTGCAAAGACAATAGACTGGGAACAAGCTCCTTTTTTTTTTCTCCTTTCACAGGAACCATGTGAAAAATGTTTTATTGCAATTGAATCAAGTGATTTAATGCACTAGAGAACAGAAGCACGTTAGGGGGATGGTGTGGATGTGTAACCCACAGTGGACAGAATGATAGAGATTAAGGCTTAAAACTAAGTATAGTGTCGCCTTGAGTCAACCACTAGTACATATTTAAAATGAATGGCGGCTACGATGATTGGGGATTGTGATCTGGAAGGGATGATATTAAGATACAAAGTTTATTCTGTATTAGAAAAGACACAAATATGAAATTAAAAAAAGGTATTTTCCTCTTCATCTCACTTTTTTTAATGTAATGGGAATTTTTGTCTATAGTTAAATGTAATTCAAAACAAAGTAAAAATATATTTTCTGGAATATCTATTCCAGGCAGCAGGGATTGCAGATACACCTTCACTGAGAGATGGGAGAGAATGTTACTTGTATGTTTATGGATTTACTGTTATTTGCATAAGGAAAGTGCAGTATGAAAAGGTAAAGGGGATTCACCTCAGGCCACTAATTACGTAGAGGGGTGTACAAAGTGAACACACTGAAAAAAACTACAAAACAAAATAAAAGGTCCTGTGAAATTTGCAGACGTCAAGATTTACAGATTGAATGACTGACTGACAGAGGTCAGTAATTAAACCTATTTCAAAAGGTTTCAACGGATATCTAGAGGAAAGCCTGCTCAAATACTTCGAGGACAACAGGGTGCAAGCATTCTGTAACATTAAATTACCTTCCAGGGGTCTGAAGTAGTCCGAACCGGTTTCTATAGTGAGGACCCTTTGCCATCTTGATTATATGTAGGTTTCTGTGAGCTATTCACTTTTCAGGATTCTCTTGAATCATTCCACATTCTGTTCTAGACTAGACTAAGTTAAGGTGTAGCTCTGTTCCCAGCTACTGATCCTTGTAAGATGAGGGAACTTCTCTTGAGGCTCTTCTTCAGGGTGAGGGTATGCATCTTTGAAACTGAGGAGGACCTCAATGATTGGCTTGGCTTGAAGTGTTTGAACTGTATAGTCTGATAATCTGTGCTTTTACTGCAAATGCTTTTAAGAGCGGTGAAGACAACTTTTAGTGCAATCCTTTTTTACCAATTTGTAGCCATTTATTACTTTTCAAGGCAACTAAAATGTGGATTCATCTATGAATACCATATTAGCTTGGCTGCCCTATTGTGGGGTCATTGCATGCTTTTCAGAAGGTACCTATGCACACCTATGTATACAGAATTGAAATTGCCTAACTTGCCAAAAACTATAGGGACCTACTATTTCTGCTTTGTGACCGGTGTTCAGGATAGGAAGAATTGTCTTGTCAGTATGTAATTGAAAGTGCACACTTTTTCATGGAACTTGAGTTTTGAGTTGAATGTGACACCAGGGTTCATAGTTCATTGAGGTAGGTCCTGCTGTGGTCCTTGAGTTGTTTGCCATTTGAACAGTAGGTCCCTCAGAGGTTTCAGCCCTACTTATAATAATGGCTTTAGATCTGGAATGATTGAGTAGAAGTATTGGATATGTGTTCTATAAGGTCATAATAGTATTAAGTAGCAGAACCGCACAGCTAAGCAATGTGTTACTGGAGGCAAATACAAATAATTCGACCTGAGGTGTTCTGTCTTGGAGGAAATATTATTTTGTTGCATCCACTTGTCAGGTTTTCTTGGAGTCTGTACAGGAGGATTTTATGATACACTTTATCAAAGGCAGCAGGTAGGTGTAAGTCGGTGAGGGCAGCTTTATTGGTAGAGTGCAAGATTTGTAGGAGGGATTATACAGAGAATAACCCCCAAAGGCAATCACTATCAAACATGGGGAGCGGGGGACACCCCTGCAACCTCCGCTCCCCATGTTCGGTAGTGATTAACCAAATTGATTGTTTCGAAACGACCAAATAGTACAGGACGAATTCGGTCAATTGTACTATTCGGCCAATTCGAAACGATCAGTTTGGGTAATACCAAAAAAAGACTTTTGAAGAAGGTTTAATGATTGTAGCCTGTATGGATGGTTTGTCAGAGTAGAAGATAATATATGTGGCTGTCAGTCCCATTGTCTAGTGTTGGTAGAAGTCTGCCAAGGGTATTTCTGGAGGATGCTGGCAGCATGTTTTTAAAAGCTCGTCTTTCATAAGTAGCTTTAATGTGAGCTGTGTAGACTATAAACAAACAATTTGGCCCACTTGGAGCTATATCCACAACAAATCATTCCTTTTATGCATGCCACGAGGTCAGTAGCATTCAATATGTAAATATTGCATTTCTCTGAACAGTAAAGCTTAAATACAGAATTGATGTATAACTTCTATCACAATCAAATGCTGCTTAAAGCACAATATTTTGGAAAAGAAGCCTATTTCTGTGACAACTCTAAAAATGCTCATTAGCCGATCCATGCAAACTACGTAACGTAATGTTATTGTTTATTAAGTATGAAGACATGGGCCTCATCACAAGTTGGGTGGTATGGTAGAAATGCAGCGGTAATAGCCTTAATGCTGCATTACCACACCGCCCAATCACGAGTTTGGCGGAAAGCTGGAGGATTCACGTCCAGCTCTGAGCTGGGGGTGAATGCACCAACTTTCCACACATTTCTGGCGTTATTACCATGGTGCAATTACCACCACAGCAATTGCGCTGAAAATGCCCCATCAAGTCCTATCGAAAAAATTGGGACTTAGGCCACCACCGTAATCTGGCAGTAATACCGCAGGACCAAGTGGCAGGAACAGTAATTGTGTTGGGCAGTATTCCAGCGGATTTACCGCAAGGATATCGCCCAAATTGTGATGAGGCCCATTATACTTTAATCAAGTTAGATGTGCAGTATGTCACATTGAACTAAAAGGATTCACAGCGTGGGTTGCTCAGAATGGTAACTCAGTGTTTCCCCTAATTAATAAACCAGCGTGGAAGAAAGTTGTTATTTTCAAGAAATACCACGGTAATCAGCCAGGCACATGGGAATTCTCGCTTAAACTTGAAAGACATCGGGCCTTATTACGAAGTTGGCGGAATGGATTTACCCGCACCAGTAATGGTGCCGGTGCTGGTAAACCCATTCCACCCTATTACGAGGTTCCCTTCCTGCAAGGGGACCAGAGAGCTAATAACGGGGCCCGCTATTAACTGGCCTGTTATTAGCTGCCTCCCCATTCCCATTGAGCCCTATGGGGGCTCAAATGGGGATGGGTTTTTTTCAATGAGGAATTACCGGGTCCTCCAAGGTTGGAATCGCCCGGTTACTCCTCATTGAAGGAACCCGGTCCTGGAACATGGTATGGAGGCAACTATGCCCTTATAAGGGCATGGCTGCCTCCATACTCGTAATGAGGCCCATCAAGTTCTCTATCTGTGCATCTGAGAAATGGCAAATATACACTTTAAAGTCATTCCCAGGCTTTGTTTGTTGTCACTAAAAAAGCCAACCATGAGTGATCATTGTCTTGAAATGTGCAGACATAGATCTAATGATGCTGCACACTACTAAAACCCACTTTTCATGTTTTTACATGTAATGTTGGGCTGCATTACAAGTTATGTCCAGAAATAAAGTGCTGGTAAAAACGTGTACCAGCACTTTTCCGGACCGGCCATCTCCAAGTTTGACGGTAGGGTGGTGGATATACCTCCAGCTCTGTGCTGGAGGTATATCCGCCACTATACTGGCAAAAAACTGCTGGTATTACTGGCCCGGTAACAACGGGCTAGTAATACCAGTATATCCCCCATGGAGTCCTATGGGACTTCACGGAATGGGGATTTACAAGGGGTTCTGCCACTTGGAATCTGCCGGTACTTCCGGCAGACCGAGTGGTGGAAACTGTACTACAGTTTGTCAGTATCCCGCCGGTAATCCTGGCATATATACCGGCTATCTTATAAGGAGGGCCATTGTCTGTCACAAGATGAAAGCTGCTTGCTAAGATATTAATATGCTCTTAAAGGTTTTGATTGTGAACTCTGAGAAGTTACATTTATGATACTTTCATTACACCAGACCACAAGCAAAGGGCAATTCTTATGTTCTAAAGCCAGGTGGCAACACAAACAGAAATAGCTAGTTGTCAAGGAAAATAATTAGCTTTACGTGGCAGATGTAAAGTCCGCCCTGACCTTTGGTTTCTGAGAACTTTTGTATATATTCCATAAAAGGGGACACCAGGCACACTAATGATCCGGGATACTTCAAGCAGTAACATATTTGGTATCTACAAAGAAACCAATGTCTAATTTATATAGCCATGTGACTGATCCGGGATACTTCAAGCAGTAACATATTTGGTATCTACAAAGAAACCGAAGTCTAATTTATATAGCCATGTGACTGACTTCCAGCTCCAATCTGTTGTGTGTTATAAATTAAATTACATCATTAAAACAGGAAGGCTTCAAAATGAGTTCTTTCAGCATTTAGAATTGTTCTTAACATTTCAATAGTAAATGCTACCAACATAATGAATGTAAACAGGAGAATGCCGACCTTTGAAAAGGTTAATGTTTTACATATTCCAGCACCTTTTGGTGTGCAGAAAACAGTTTCATATATTTGTTGTGACTCATCATAGAAAAAGTAAAAATTAATTCAAAGTCACAATTCTTTACAGTGTAAAATATCTACAAAACATGTTTTTAAAGATTCATTTTTATTTTCACAATATGGTCCTCTTGGTGATCTCATAGAAGGGGATGACTGGAAAGACCATATAGTAATCACCAAAGGAGAGGGGACTTTCGGTATACATATGAAGCTATATTGTATAGCCTCCCACAAAATCAACAGATTAGAGATGTGGGGGGTGGACCTAGTCATAACCCCAGAATGCAAACACTCGGACCCCATAGGGGGTAAGGCAACCAGGAATGCAGCCAGAAGATCCTGAGTCATGAGAAAGGAGAGGAGCTGAGCTGGAGAGGGATATAGAAGCTATTTTACAAGGGCCCCAATCCAGGCTGAAATACCAGCAGGGGCATTCCAATGTCTGCAAGCTGTACCTTTGATCCTCCAGGTGGGTTTGGTTTCTGATGTTCCGGATAGTGGGGAAAGATGTGGTCAGTTGCTTCTTCTTCTTCTTCTTCTTCTAAATTACCGAATGCGTGGGCGGACCCACGCAGGCGCTTCCCCATCCAATAGGATGATGTGCACCAACCCACCAATCAACACATAGCCCACATACACTCACAACTCCTCCCACGGTCAGTTGCTCAGTCTCTGCAGAGCTGTGTTGTCATGTCTTCACTAAAGAAATGTAAACCTAAGTTAACGTAAACCCTTAAAGGCTATTGAAAGTTGCATCCTAATAGAATCCAAAATAAAGTGCAAGGTATAGTTGCCAATGCAATTAGAAAATAATAAACTCACTTCCTGGGACCTTTCAGAATCAAAGGGTCTAGCCGGATGTGCGAATTCTGAGTGCTCAGCAGAATTCACACATTAATGTTGGGATTTTCAAATATGCAGTCCTGGGGAAGTCCTAATTTACACAAAAGTCATTAATGACCATATGTTGCATGCTCTATGGAAGAGCTGAAAGGGGTGTGTGGTACAGGGAACAGGACTCGTAGAAATGTGTGAGTGGGTCAGATTTTCTATATACATTGTTACTGAGAATTGCACTGATAACTGCACATCAGTGAACCCATTTTGAATTGTTTTTAATTTTAAAAGCACCATAAAATTCAAGCCTTGACAATATTTTAACCTATGTCCCCCATTGGTAATAATGTGTACATTATCTCACCATTCTGATTTTTCCTATCCACATGTTTTTGGAACATTTCAAATCTAATACATGTTCTCATTCAAGCCTTTGAAATAGAAAACATAACTATATACCATTATGATTATTGTTTTTTTCCATTTGAAGTGCGTGAACACGTTTAGATAATGGGCCTCATTACACGGAATGCGGTAACCATGGCGCTATTAGCGCCATGGTTGCCGCCGGTATTTTACCGTGTCCGCCTTGGTGGATGGCGGAATTACCGCCCTACTCCAAATTGAGCGGGGGCGGTAATTCCCCATTCACCATGGCACTTCTCCATTCCCATTTCTGCCCCCATAGGGCTCAATGGGAATGGGGAAGGAGCTAATTACGGTACCGCAAATTGCGGTACCGTAATTAGCACCAAGGTCCCTTTGCGGGCCCGTACCTAAACGGCTGCTAAAACCAGCCGTTGAGGTCGGGTCCGGCAAAGGGACCTCGTAGTAAAGCGCTAAGGGTTTACCGGTGCCCTTACTGGTACCGGTAAACCCTTACCGCATTCCGTGTAATGAGGCCCAATGTATTATTTGGAACAAACATTTGTTGATTTAAAATGAATGGTTGTTTTCAGTAAAGAATGCTATTTTAATTCTGATTTGTTTATTCAATTTTGCTAAAAAAGTAAGTATGGAGAACGGTAGGAGGGAGGTGATCCTTGTGCCGATATTGTGTAGAATGTTTTGTGTTTAGATTGAAATCTATTGAGTGGTGGTTACAATTTTTTAATGTTTCTTTCATTGGGACTAACCAGCTTGGCTGTCCTGACTTTGGTGTCCCAATAGGGCCCAATAATTCATGGTGTACCTCTTTGTATTAAGGTTGCAAGCTTCTCTTAGACAGTGGTTTGGCTTTTGTTGCTGGCAAATCAAAGATCCAGGTTTTTAGTGATTTCCTGAAGATCAGATGTTCCTCTATTGCTTGCCTTTGCTTGGGGAGTGAGTTCCAGAGTTTAATTGAGATGTATGAAAAGGCTAATCTACATATTTCATTTTCGAACATTGTCATTGCTAGATCTCGGGGTTCTTTTCGGTCTACAAATGGAGACTCTTTTCTTGCAGGTAGTCTGCTCCTTGGCCATGAATTTCTCTTGGGTATGCAGTCTGTTCTGTACAAACATCTCTTTCATGCTAGGTTTGGGCTCTGATGTGTCATTCTTTGTTAACGTGGGACTTGATTTAACTGAAAGAGTTTCAATGACAATATTTTTTTTTAATATCTACGATAGAATTGCACGGGCTACATAACGCCCTTGTTAACAGAGTTATTCCAAAGATTCACGTTATCATTGTTGGACACATGAAGGACTGGTCCTGCCATATCAGTGCATGGTTTTTGCAGTATAATGGGGGAAAGGATTGGTATGATTTGACCGGGGAATAATTGTTTGCGGCGGAATTGGCGGTAGTCAATTTCACTATGAACCCAATTTTGCTGCGAGCAAAATCATACCAATCCATCCCCCTTGCGTCCCCCCAATACATCCCCACCTCCCTCCACCCACTTACCTTTCACCATCCACTTTCCATGTTTCTCTGCGGCGTCAGTTCTGTCCCTGCAACTCAGGTCAGAATTGATGTTGCAGGGTTGCTTACTCTGTTTAAAAAAAAGAAATTATAATCCAGTGTCCTGGAAGCGGGCGACACCCTCGCAAACCCCGTTCCCATTATAGTGAGCAAAGTGTGCGGGGGACGCCCCGACAATCCCTTTTCCCCTTGTTCGCTATAATGGAACCATATGGGCCATTTGACCGAATTTCTGGTTGTACAATCATTTCGTACAGCCTAAATTCGGTCAAATGGGCCATACAGTAACAAATATTCAGTCATATTGGCCAATACCGGGCAAAAAGTATTCCAGCTGGGTTGCCCTTTTTGGTGAACAGGAGTACACAGGTGTTGCATAGACTGAACATTTATTGCTCCTCAAATGTGGATGTTAATTAATTTGGCCTAATGGTATACTCTGTAACTGGAAAACTACGCAGTCTTGTTCCTATTTACAAGCACTGGAATGCCCCGATCCAAAGTTCTGCTCACCAGCACAATAGCCTGCACAAATAATTTATTGAACTTGAGTTATTTGATTAAACATGCTTACACATTTTAAATGTTGGCCCCAAAGGGCCAGCAAAGTGCAGTTAAACTGAAAGTGGTGCTTTTCTGTGCTGCAATCCACTCATGCTGCACCCCCTGAAAAGATGTAAAATTCCCTACGGGGCTCAAATGGGAATGGGGATTGATTTTTACCAGGTCCAAGAAAAGGGCAATTAAAAAATCATTACCGGCGGCAGCCGTGCCCTTAATAAGGGCACGGCTACCGCCAGGGTCGTAATGAGGCCCATAGTCTCATTCACAAACACCATTAGTCTTGCTGCACACATTCTACTGATCTCACACAACCAAAGCATCATAGCTAGCACTGGTATGCAGCCACACACCACTTATTCCACTCTGGCTGCTCAGATACTGAGTGCAACCAAGCACGTTTACTACATTATACTCTCCACTGACCTGGACTGCGGGCCCCGAGGGTGTACAACCCACAGCGCTTTGAAATCATACCAATGGTAAATGGCGCTAAACAAATGCTGAATAACATAACATAACATAACAGGCATTCTCTACCCTCAAAGGGCTCTCTTTCCTCTTTATCATTACCTGACCTGTTGCACTGGGGGCTGCTAAAACTGGAGCCTTATTCTGTTAAAACCAACTGGACTTAATAACAAGAATGGCCATTGCATTGTTGAGCTTCTGAATCTTATATACGCTAATATTAGATTATACTAATAAATGGACTCGGCTAGCATAAAGCAAATGCTAGACTTCACAGGCCTAGGCAGTCACACATTGACCTATCTAAGTGCATCAATTAGCAATGCTAATCTGCAAATTTTTTAAACAGAAACTCTCCTTCAAGATAGTTTAACAGTTGCATTAAGAGCACCAGGGACCATGGGTTGCCACGCTCTCCATCTTTGTTATAGGTGCACTAGCAGCCAGTTGGTGGAAACTTGAAAAAGGCCCGTGCTCGTGGTGCCTATTGTATGTATCCGGAGAGAATTGATATAGTTTCCACTCATTTGGCGCGTGTGCAATTCCTTATGCTGGAATTTACCCCATTGCCTTTTGCTGTGCTTGAAAAATGTAGTTCCACAAGGTTTGTGATTTGCATTTTTTCCAATCTTTTATTGTTTCGAATTCATCAATTGATGATATAACAGGTGGTGCCGACACGTGTTTCGACCTAACAGGTCTTTTTCTAGGCTGGTAGGTAATATAGAGGGATTGTCTTGGTTCCTGCTTGTTGCAGGCAGGTCAGGTAGTTACTGAGTAGTTGTAATAGCAAGGGCTCAGTCCGCCCAGTGCCTGGTTTAGAAGAGGTCAATACCTCTCGTATTGTGTCTTTCTGCCTCCGGGTTCAGCTATCTCCTTCAAGATATATGCTATTTATTCAGAGGCTATTGGCCAATCAGAGCTGTGGTTAAAAAGGGTACTGCCTAAAGGAATTTAACTCACCAAGAGGAAGGCTAAACCTGTGGAGAAAAGTGGCCAACTATTTCAAACAGTTCAACATTTTGCAGGAAAACTGAAGCTATGGGCAAATATACTGAATGGAACATCTGCGAGCGACACCTCCATCCAACAAGATTCATCACAGAGTAATCAATGTGTATGGTACATTTACCCACCCAGCAGAATTCCCCTCATCACCAGTCTGCACTTCAGCAGTTACCAACAAAATGGCTGTGCAGGGACTTTTGAGCATTATTGCCTTGCCTTAAAAACTGCGTTTTGCAGTCACCAAAATAATGGCTGCGCTGTTGTTGCCAAGCACATGTGTGGCAAGATGGAACCGGGAGCACACCAAGAAAGGCTGCCAGTGTGTTTCCTGATGTGCACCAAAGAAGAGAGTTGAAAAGCAGCGCTGCTTGGCTGCTAGCTCCAAGATTTCCCATGAAAAAGGAAATATTTTGCATAAAATGATGGAGCCTGATGCCCTTTTTCATCTGTTCAACAATACACAGTCCTGATCCAGTGAGTCCCAGCTATGCCCAGCCATATTCAGGTTGTGCTCCAGCAAAAGCAAGCATTTTTCACTGAATGACAGGCTGTGTCAGGCAAAATCTGTGAAATCACAAACAACTTTACTCCCAGCCGTACAGGAAAAAGGCCTCAATTGGCAACAAAATATCACAGCTGAACTCTCAAAAGAAGCCCTATTTCTCTGTGCATATGTCAGTTCAGTGGACCTTTGCCTTGAACAGATGTCTGTGTATGAGAAAGTGACCAGGGCTACAAACGATGTTTAGAACTAGATGACCAGGAAAAGCCGCATTTGAAAGTGACATCCCAGCAGAAATCACCATGTATAAAAATTGTTGCTTTTTGCAAACAAAGAAAATGTTGTTTAAAAGTGAAATATGGGGTTAAGGCCCTGTCCTTGCATAGAAATGTGATTTTTTTTAATGTATTATAATGTTTTATTCGAACAGCCTTGCTTTTTGGCTCAGAAAAAAAATGCAATTGCTGTACTGGGGAACCAGAAAAACAGGTTTTCCTGATTGGCTTCAAAGGACATTTGTGTGCTGCAACAGGACTTGCCTTCCCCTAAGATGCCAGCCCTTTGAAAACTATGAATGGACCAGGAGGGAGCATCTGACACGCTCATCAGACTTTGCGTCTGGGCTTGAGCCTGTTACAGTAGAGTTCCAGGACACTTAGGTGGGAAATTGCAAAGAACACCTCCCCTCAACTTCAACTGGGGGGCTTCAAAGCTAGCTGCAGAGCAGCCTTGGAAGTTATGCCTTTATCTGGGAGACAATGCTGGCCATCTGGCTCAAAAAACTATTTTAATTAATAAACTTTAAGACTTCTATCTCTGCCACTGGACCACACAGGAATGTAAGAGTTGTACAGTTTAAATGCAATTTCTGTGGCTTTAAATTAAAAGGTGGTAGCCTTCACTAGCATTTTGGGGACGGAAATGATAGAAAATTGTATATTCTGAGGAAAGTGTATATGGTGCCACTTTGACATTCAATACTAACATGCCTTATGATAATATGTACACATGTATAAAGTTATAGAATTTTAGGTAAAATATTTCTCACTGAAAATGATGAAAAATTATTACAAGGACAAAACAAAGTCCTACAAACTTGGGAGTGGGAGTATTATGCTCTGTGCGGAATATGCAATTTGCCTGTATGATTTCTGAAAGCGCCACAACTGTAAAAAGGTGCAATTTATGTCAGAACTGATTTTTGGGAAACATGACTGGGTGGGTGGCTTTGTACCTCATAAAAACACACTGCATCAAACTCAGTCCCCTCCTTCAGTTCATTTTGCCCCTAAGGAGGAGGTGACATAACATAGGCTGACATATCTAATTCTTAGGGGTAGGTCTAGTTTAGTTCTGCCCAACCATAAATCCTGTGGCGTCACCCGCCTTATAAAAGGTAGAGACTCACAGAGACACAGGCTCTTCTGAATTTTGCAGCACCTGCATATCCAGACATTCCACGTTCACTCTGCAAGATTCCAGATCCACTGCAAGGCCAGAGCATAGTTGACCCTATCCAGGCAGAACCACCCTTAAGAACTAAACCCCATAACAGAATCCCACTAACTCAAGGAGAAAGGGGGAAAAGCTGTGGTACCCTTTTGAAGAGTATGCTGTGATCAGACCGGGTTTTCACCCCACTACCTGCATGCCGCTGTGCCGTGACCAGACCTTTGCCCAGCTGTTTTCTGTTAGGAGAGCCCACCGCTGTGACCAGTGACCAAATATTGCCTTGCTGTCCAGAAACTCCGTTGGCTATCCCAAAATCCCAAACTGAAGCGTTGATTGGGAGTATTACCCCATCCCATAGCAACACATAGCCTACCCCATCTTGATACCTTATCTTTGTCTCACCTTCTAAGTAATCCCATCCCTACCCTGAAAACTTGTTTAAGATAGTCGGAATCCTCTGTGTATTCTGTTCCTTGATTTTCTAATGTAAGCACAATTCTTCCACTCATTTCTGTCTTGCATAAGTCCTTAGTCATATTTTGAATAATTTAATTAATTCCCACATAGAGCTGATCGCAGGGTTAAAAGGTTAACCTTGCAAATTAACTTTGGATTGTACCGTGTCTTTCTTTAACAATCTAGCCACTAAATCTAGTTTAAGTGAAACTTGTCCTTTCCTTTTTTTAAACCGATTTTCTCCTTTAACTGCTTTTATTTTTTAAACCGAATTTCCTTTCACCATAAAAATCTCATCCAGTTATCCAGCTAGAGTCACTCTTTCACTTTTATATTATCCCTGTGATGTGCATCTATCCCCCAGCATAAAAACCGCATTCCGATTCTGTCTATTTCAAACCGTTTTCGACATTTAAACCTGTGTAATTTAGCAAATGCAAATTCTGTGCGTGTGATTCTGGCTGCACTGTGTTGTCACTTCGAAGTAGATTTTTGAATTGTATGCCCTTTGTTGGTACCTTGTCTTGTAGTTGCTAGTGTTATTACATCCCTGATACACCCGTTTATGCCTCCCATCTCGTGAGGGAAGGTCAGATTTTAATTTTGTTTTCTGCCTAGCATCCCTGACTCCTGGCTGCTCCTTTCTATCCACTCAAAATTCGATTAGATGGGGTTGGAGGGAGCATTGCATGGGGAAATCTTAACTCAGGTGCTATCTACCGAAACAGAAAAATTGCTCCTATTCATCTGTGCTTTGGATATGTTCTGGTAGAAGGTCAACCAAGTGTATTTCATCAGTTTACATTTTAATTATCACCCCATTGGTGATTGTTGCCCAATATTAAAATTATGTGATTTTCTTTGAATTTAAAATAAATAAATATTCTATTCCCATCAACCGGCCCGGTTCATGGTCCATTGTAACCCGGTGTCTTTGTAAAAGGGGGTGTGAGACAGGTTGGGTGCCAGCTCAATCTCAATTCTAGGAAATAAAGAAATGTATTCTAATTGAGCGCCACATCCTAGGCTAAGGGCAAGGGTCCGGGTCTGGTGTGTGACGCCCGATTAGTAACCTTTACAAATACCAGCTGGCTGAATTTGAAATAGACAGCCATTTTGTAAACGATGGCAGAGATTTTGCAGTTCCCATAGAGATTCATACTGAAAACCATAGCGATGAAGCATTGAAATGGGATGGGGGAGATTTCCACATTGCAGCTGCTGTAGCAATCTTCAAAAGAAATGGATCCCTTGAAATTATTAGCTAATCACAACCATATTATATCAATTTCTAGCATATTTACAAGTGTGGATCTATGCATTCAAAACCCCTAATAGAACATAAAGAAACAAACCCAGAAATCACCACAAAACGTATGGTCAAGGGACCTGCCCAAAATGATAAAATACTGAAACCTGTGCCTAAAGTAAAAAAACAAGCTAATGAAGTATTCAAATTGTTTCATCCTATCTAATAAAGGTGAGTTACTAACTTTCAATGATGGAAGGTTGTAGGGTAGAAGTGCCCGAACTAACAGCAGACATGAATATGCTAAGAGATTCAGCTGCTAAGGTTGCCATATCATTAAATGAGACATTAAAGGCAAATGCCCTTCCTGCAGAGAGTAAAAACCTGACTAAGATAAAGATGAAGTATTAGACAAATGTAATCCATATCCTGTAGATGCATTTCAATAGCTAGACATAAATTGAGCAACTCAGGAAACAGAAACCCCAAAATTGCTCTAGGACACGGGGAGCTAGCTTTTTAACATTATCTTATTAAGACTACTTTGGTAATCCTAAGGCGTTGATCTATATAATGAATGTCTCAAAACTGCCCAAAGGGGCAAAGGAAGGGACGCAGCCTTTAGGAAACAAGATCACCTATTGGTTGAGGGAAGTAAAAGGATGCTGCACCATAATACCTGAAGATATAGTGCAGTGCTTGAGTTGAAATTGTCCTAACGGGCACAACTATGACAATGTCCAGGTGTAATTAGCCAATGAATATCTAGTCCACGGTCTTCAATCCACAGAATACAGATCTCTCCCTCCAAAAGGCTTAGGTAGAAAACCTGAGTGCAACCCGTATTTAAAAACACAAGGTTTGGGTAGATTCCTCGATGACATCAAGACCACACCCCTCTTTGTCTTTAGAACTCCAAACTACATCTTGGTAGTTCAATACAATACATTGCCCAAGAGTGCCAGGCATAGCACAGTCCAAACCATAACTCAAAAGGCAGAGAGGCAGTTTAACAACAAGGACAAAGAAAACACAACCTCTGGTGTGGTCGATAATTCAATAGCCCTAGACGCATAGGATTGTTGTCAATTTTTAAATTCCGGATCCCAGAAGAGCTATACCAATGTGAGCAAGTTCAGGAGGGCATTCTAGCAACTGGTACTTTAAAAACCATGACATGTCTAGCATCTATGGAAGCATAGTGACAGTATAAATTGGCTCTATTCTGTTAGAGCCTCAGATGTAATCTGATTCTAAGAAACCTGGGCCTTGTAGGAGAACACTATTGTAGGGTATACTAGCTGCTCTGTACCAGCCATTAAAATCAAAAAAAGAAGACCTAGTGGAGGACTGTAAATCTGGATAAATGCTAAAGTCACAGGCCTCCAAACTGAGTTTTGTGATAACTAAGCAATAAATCCTGAAGATTGCGCTTCACGTTGCTATGTTGGTAGTTCGTATTTATAACAGACCCTATGGCTAAGAGGGCACATATAATAAATAGACTGGAGCTCTTAGTAGAAATGTGGGAATAAGAGTTTCAAACCAAATCTAGATTAATAAGAGTAGTGGTTGGCGATTTCAATTTCCAGGTTGAACCCCTTTTGTTGTTTGGAAGGAATAACTGTTGAAGAAGATCATATCCGGCGCATTCCCCAGAGATCATCAATCAAGCCGATTTTTCAACCTACCCTCAACTTTGAAACTCCACATACATTTATTACAGTTGGCTTACAGACACCCTGCTAATATAACTGCAAACCCAACCTATAATTATGGGTTTAAACAAAGACTAATTTACTTTGTATTGATCGACGTAAAAGAATGGGTTAACATGCAGACATTGGATGTGGTTCTCAGACTAGAGAGTGATGCCTATTCTGCAGCACTGCAGATGGATCTATGTTGGGCAGCACCGCAAACGAATATTCTGTACCTCTTGTAGGCTCAAACAACTGTAGACAAATGAGTTGTGATTCTTAATAAGAACATTGAATGTCCCAGAAATCTATAATAATGCTAAAATAATGCACACCCGAGCGTGAAATTGGCCTTCAAACATCTGATCCATTATCTGTGTGTTTAATCCCTTCAGAACACTACCACAGTTATAATCCCTCTGACCTCAAAACGTAGGCTGGTTCCCAGGAACAAAACTTTGAAACAGGCATCATGTTTTGACGTGGAAAGCAGAGAGCAGAAAACTAGTCTTCTCAATCTAGTCAAAAGTAAAGAAGGACACAATCATCATCAGGCAGCCAGTACACATCTCAACTATAGAAATCTAGAGAAGCCAAGAAATATGCATATACCGAAGGTAAATGGGAATTAGAAATGACAGCGGTCACCAATGAAAACAGCAAGGAATTCACAAGTGTAGGCTCTCTTAAAACAGACTCTAGCAGAAATGAGTTTGTGTTTTCAATCCTAGCCAATGAATAGCATAGTCATTTTTCCACATTAAATAAAGAAGACAGAGGTGGAGTCATCAAAACCCCTAATTTGATGGCTGACTGAACACTTGATCGACCAACTATGCCGTCCCCAATGATTTCATCATTTGAGACTGTGTTGGCTATAGACTTGCAGAAAGATTTTTTTTAAAGCCATTGACCCTGAATTGATTTCAGACCTTTAAAGCTCTGGATATTTGTGCGGTCATCATCATACTAATATTAATACAAAGGGAAAATAATGTAAAGCAAAGTTGTAGCTACGTCCACCAGTAAGTACAATCCTAACACACTGGGGTGAACAGGACTTGTGATTCGAAATGTGCCTAAAATAAGCTATCGCTATCCCTCAGGAAGGACTCACCTCTCCCTGAACAATGGCTGCCCCTAGCAAGAGCTGACGGGCCGTCTATCTAAAAGGGACAGGTAAAAAAGAGGTTCACCCTCCACTAAACTACTTCTAAAAATATGAAAATAATGCAGATAATCAACTGGGTTTTGCAGGAGCACACAGCCCTCAAGATTATAAACAACACAACATTATTCGTTATTGCTCCCTGCTAAGAGGAGCTTTCTCCTCTATTCCCAAGATGACCCCTAAGTGGAGAGGCTGACCAGATGAAGTTTCATTCAGAATGTGGAACCAAACCATGTTATATAAGAGTTGGCATAATCGTACTTAGACAGTTATAGGGGGGCTAAGGTGGATGCCTGGTAAGATAGCTCAGCGGGCTAAGTGGTCATTGCTGTGATCTGTAATTGAACTGCAGGTCGCAGGTTCAAATCCTGGAAAGGTCAACTCAGCCTTTCATCCTTCTGAGGTTGATAAACGGAGTACTGATTTCGGTTAGGTAATAAAAATGTATGTAAATATGTCCAATGTAATGCGCTTTGTATAAAAAAGGGCTATATAAATAGCAAATTATTATTATGTCCTAAACTTTCCAGGAGACAAGATTCAGCCACAGATAACACATATGAGGAATATGGCTGAAAAACATCGGTCTTCCAAATCAAATTCATGGAATTAAACATTTCCATAAATTCAGGCAAAATTGAGTTGGTCAACAGATATTTTCTGCACTAGGACTTAGAGAAAGCCATGTAGACTGTTCTAGCGTATATGTTTGGCAAGCCCAACAACGGATATGAGGCCCATTTTAATGATAAACTAGCAAAAAGTACCCGTTCTCCGAACGGGTTCTGCAGACAGACATAACACTCTAACCAATTGTTGAAGATCAATGATCCTGTAGGTCGCTGTTCCGATTCGCTTATTGCTTGATGTACTTTGCACCCTGAAGTTAACTGCACTGAGAATGGGCGTGTGTGACTGGCTGACATACCCCGGAGCAGACGTTGTGGGGGAGGCGAGAGTTGGTGTGCTGCTGCATACTGAGACCTTCTGTGCTCTCTCCCCATCTGCCACCTCACCCTGGCGTGGCACCGTTCGTTGCAGTGCATTGCAGTGCAAATATCTCGGAAACCGTGTATCCTAGGGCCTTAAAATGTGGTTTTCGAGGTGCTATAGGGACTTTGAGTTTTGTTCCTCGTGTTGAGACCAATACTTATACAACCACATTGATGTTTCACCAATTTCAGGCAACCGTCTCATGTGTGAAGTTGCTGAAATCCGGGAAAGGAGTAGGGTGTCCAAATGTCATGTAGCCAGTAATGTCTGAAGAGTCCTAACAGGTAACTATGCAAAATATGGTGCAGATTGGTGAAGTGGTGTGAAATTGTAACACTTTGCCAAGTCACAAACCCACAATTACATAATTGACTTTTGCTTAAAATTAGGGAAAGGGGTGGCGTGTCCAAATGTCATATAGCCAGTAATGTCCAGAGGGTCCTATCAGGTAACTATGAAAAATGTGGTGCAGATTGGTGAAACGGTGTACATTTGTTTAAGGAACAACGATTTGCCAAGCCACGACCTCACAAACAAATTTGGACATTTGCTGAAATCCGGAGAAAGGTGTGGGGAGTCCAAATGTCATGTAGCCAGTAATGTCCGGACGGTCCTAACAGGTAACTATGCAAAATTTGGTGCAGATTGGTGAAGCAGTTTGGAATTGTAACGCTTTGCCAAGCCACAAACGCACAATTACATTTTGACATTTGCTGTAATCTAGGGAAAGGGGTGGGGTGTCCATATGTCATGCAGCCAGTAATGTCCAGAGGGTCCTACCAGGTAACTATGCAAAATGTGGTGAGGATTGGTTAAACAGTGTGGAATTGTACAAGGGACAATGCTTCACCAAGTCACAAACGCACAAACAAATGTTCACTTTTGCTCAAATCTGGGGAAAGGGGTGGGGTGTCCAAATGTCATGTAGCCAGTAATGTCCGGAGGGTCCTAGCAGGCAACTATGCAAAGGTTGGTGCAGATTAGTGAAACAGTGAGGAATTGTATAAGGAACAAAGCTTCACCAAGCCACAAACCCACACATTTTTATTTTTATTCATATAGATATTCGGCTTCCCTGTTACAGCTTATAAGATAAAATGTGCTTTGGTATACTGCCTTTAGCATCGGTCAAAAAATCCTGGACCCCACGAATAAAAAGCCATTGGCATAACTGTGGTGAATACCAGGAAAGGGTATCCCATTGTTTCCATGAAGTAAATTACTTTGCATTAATTATTTCAAATGTCTTCAAATTAGTTATAGGTAGTTGTGGGTTAAGGGGTAAAAGGGGGATGCGGAAGGGTTTGTCCAAGGTCCGGCTGGCAGTGGCAGCTAAGCTTCCTCTCCCTAGGTGGGGGGGGGGAGTTGAGGTCGGCTAGGCTGGAGTATCGGAGATTACTGAAGGAAAAAAAGGGCGGTAGGTATGAGGGGTCCTGGTAGTTGATACTGGAAGCCATAGGATGAGGGGACTCAAAGGGTAATTGGGCATTGATGGGTGCAGGCCGTGGATCTGGTGCCAATGTTTTGTAGGGATTGGAAACAAAGGGGTAGCGTCCTGCCACATATATTTTCATACAGTAATTTTTTACTTTTCTGATTACTGTGAGACTTTTCTCATTTCACAAAATTGTGTATCCTAGAGACTGTGAAATTGTGCTATTTACAGTACAGAGGTACAAAGGAATAATGCACAAAAACACAGGTGACTCTTAGCTTATTTATTCAGCTAATATCACAAAATAGAAAAAATGGAAATCAATTGCCCGTGATATTACGGTAGTTTTGTAGAACAACACTTTTTCAGCAGTTTAGTGTGCATGTAAAAGTAGGAGTCTGAATACAGTAGAATAAAGCCACAGTGCAGAACTCTCATGACATGAACTTGAAAGTGCCCAAAAACCTTGTGCATAAAGTTAGTACAATAAACAAGTACAGTAGGGCACAGACAATATCGCATTTGTAGACATTACTTCTTTACAAACATCATCCTAATACTGGTATCAAATGGTATATTAGATGTCTTTCAAAGAGAAGAAAACCAAGTCTTTGGTCTACGTCAAGATGTTTATCAGATGTTTTTTGGAGGGACTTGCTTGCTGGCCTGGATGTAATAAGTGTCCCTGGACGTTTCGGCGTCAAAAAAGCCTTCTTCAAGGGTTTAGACCCAGTCTCCCTGTCAAACGGGAATAGAGTAAGGACGTAATTAGCGTTCAAGGAACACTCTGGTGTTGTCATAAAAACCAGGATACTGGTATGTGTAAAAACAACTTTAAAAATGGGGAGTATCCCCTGGACATAAAGAATATTGAACTGTAAATATTCAAGTATCGGGCTTGTACTGGTTCATACACTGACCTGAAAGGGTTGGCCTGAAGGAGGTGAAAGTGGTTAGACACCCTCCGTAAGTAATGGCGTGGATCTCAGTTTACTTGGTACCGGTTGTGCCTGGACCATGTGTCTGGGGAAGGAAATGGGAACAAAAGGATGGTTGACACACGGGAAATGAGTTTGGTGCATGCTTGCGTACTAGTTGTAAAAGTAGGTGGACACCTAAAAGAGGCTGGGAGGGCCACAGAGGGTCAGGGAGGATAGGAGTTACCTGATCCTGTGCTGGGGGTATTGAAGGACCCGGCAACTTGAGGCTTGAGGTGGCGGGATACCCCGGTGTGAATCCCAGCGGGGGCACCCGTCTGTTGCTGCAGTCAAAAAGTGCAGAATGTGCGGATGTATTCTGCAAGAAGGGGAGAGAAGACTTAGGACATGCCGGGAAGCGGTTTGGTTTGAAAAGAAGCCACTAGAGGTAATGCCGGTGTAGTGGCTACAAAAATTGGGAAAGGGAGTGAAAGGGGAGGGGCGGGGGGAAGGGAAAGGGGAAACAAAGGGGAAACACTAACTGACACTCAAGCCATTGCCTTTGAAATTCTGCCTGTTTGTCAGCAGCGGTCTGATCGAGTAGGGGTCGGGCGCGAAATGAAGCAGCGTCAGGATCCCATTACAGCTCGATGTATACTACACAGTGCAGCGTATATGACCGAAGGGGGCCGTGCAGTTACTCTCCCTGCGCATGCGCAGGGGTACGGGCCTACGTCCCTACGGCTTGTGCGCATGCGTGTGGTGTAGACGGGGCTCCACGATTTGCTTGCTAATGTGTGCGAGGGCGCGCCGTCCAGGCGCTTACTAGGGCGCATGTGTGGTAGTATAGTAGGCTCTTAGAACCACACGCATGCGCACAAGCCGTAGGGACGTAGGCCCGTACCCCTGCGCATGCGCAGGGAGAGTAACTGCACGGCCCCCTTCGGTCATATACGCTGCCCTGTGTAGTATACACCGAGCTGTAATGGGATCCTGACGCTGCTTCATTTCGCGCCCGACCCCTACTCGATCAGACCGCTGCTGACAAACAGCCAGAATTTCAAAGGTAATGGCTTGAGTGTCAGTTAGTGTTTCCCCTTTGTTTCCCCTTTCCCTTCCCCCCGCCGCCCCCCCCCCCCTTTCACTCCCTTTCCCAATTTTTGTAGCCACTACACCGGCATTACCTCTAGTGGCTTCTTTTCAAACCAAACCGCTTCCCGGCATGTCCTAAGTCTTCTCTCCCCTTCTTGCAGAATACATCCGCACATTCTGCACTTTTTGACTGCAGCAACAGACGGGTGCCCCCGCTGGGATTCACACCGGGGTATCCCGCCACCTCAAGCCTCAAGTTGCCGGGTCCTTCAATACCCCCAGCACAGGATCAGGTAACTCCTATCCTCCCTGACCCTCTGTGGCCCTCCCAGCCTCTTTTAGGTGTCCACCTACTTTTACAACTAGTACGCAAGCATGCACCAAACTCATTTCCCGTGTGTCAACCATCCTTTTGTTCCCATTTCCTTCCCCAGACACATGGTCCAGGCACAACCGGTACCAAGTAAACTGAGATCCATGCCATTACTTACGGAGGGTATCTAACCACTTTCACCTCCTTCAGGCCAACCCTTTCAGGTCAGTGTATGAACCAGTACAAGCCCGATACTTGAATATTTACAGTTCAATATTCTTTATGTCCAGGGGATACTCCCCATTTTTAAAGTTGTTTTTACACATACCAGTATCCTGGTTTTTATGACAACACCAGAGTGTTCCTTGAACGCTAATTACGTCCTTACTCTATTCCCGTTTGACAGGGAGACTGGGTCTAAACCCTTGAAGAAGGCTTTTTTGACGCCGAAACGTCCAGGGACACTTATTACATCCAGGCCAGCAAGCAAGTCCCTCCAAAAAACATCTGATAAACATCTTGACGTAGACCAAAGACTTGGTTTTCTTCTCTTTGAAAGACATCCAATATACCATTTGATACCAGTATTAGGATGATGTTTGTAAAGAAGTAATGTCTACAAATGCGATATTGTCTGTGCCCTACTGTACTTGTTTATTGTACTAACTTTATGCACAAGGTTTTTGGGCACTTTCAAGTTCATGTCATGAGAGTTCTGCACTGTGGCTTTATTCTACTGTATTCAGACTCCTACTTTTACATGCACACTAAACTGCTGGAAAAGTGTTGTTCTACAAAACTACCGTAATATCACGGGCAATTGATTTCCATTTTTTCTATTTTGTGATATTAGCTGAATAAATAAGCTAAGAGTCACCTGTGTTTTTGTGCATTATTCCTTTGTACCTCTGTACTGTAAATAGCACAATTTCACAGTCTCTAGGATACACAATTTTGTGAAATGAGAAAAGTCTCACAGTAATCAGAAAAGTAAAAAATTACTGTATGAAAATATATGTGGCAGGACGCTACCCCTTTGTTTCCAATTTCTACTGCTCCTAAGTCCTACCACTTACTTTGAGCAGTCCCTCCAGTTACGTAAATGTTTTGTAGGGAGGCATACCCGAGCAGACCTGGGTTGACCACTGCGGTAGTTTGTAACGTGCAGAGGGGATGCCATGCGCTGGGGCTAACTGCATGGGAACTTGGGCAGGAAAGGAGGAGGAAGGTAGCACTGCTCCATTGGTATTAACAAGGTGAAGAGGTGAAGAAGACTCTTTTAGGCCAGAAGTTAGGCAAGGCACCAGGCCCGGATAGGGTTCCCATTGATTTGTGTAGGGTCAAGCTTACAGTCTGGTTCCCTTACTTGACCAAGCTCTTCAAATCAATTCTGAGAAGAGGGATAATACTGGGGTCTTGGAGGAGCGTTGAATTGGTCCCAATCCACAAAAAGGGGTCACATGATGATCCGGCTAACTTCAGACCAATCTCTCTGTTAGATGCAGGAGGAAAAACATTTGCACAGGGACTCCTATACCATCTGGCTGAATGGGAAAGCAACAATAAGATCATTGACCACCGCCCAGCGGGCTTTCGCAAAGGGCTGGGCACAACTGACCAAAGCCTTTGGCTACCGTTAGTGTGTGATAAATATGCTGTTCTCAGGAAAACGAGTGTCTACCAGTGTTTGTACATTTACAAACTGCTTTTGACACTGTTCCTAGAGAGCGGCTATGGGAAGTCCTTGGAACTATGGTATTCCGGGTGCACTTCTGTCAGCCATCCAAAGTCTTTATTCAGACAACACCGCAGTGGTCCAATGGTGAACTGATGGTAGTACCTCGGGTAGCCTAAGCATCAAGAAGGGTGTCAGCCAAGGGTGTGTTCTGGTGGATATACTGTTCTGCCTGTTCATCAATGGTGTTATAAGGGAGCTCTTGGGTCCCCATACTGATGCCCCATCCCTGGCTAATCCCAGTCCTGCTGTTTGCAGATGATGCAATCTCAGGCGTCCACAAGCAGCTGGAGATCTTCATCTCCTTCTGCAGGGAAAATGGGCTATCGCTTAATATTAGCAAAACCAAGTTTAAGATCTTTAATACGATGGCTAGAATGAGAAAGAAGGGCATTAGGTTGCCACTGAGCGAAGGGAAAATTGAGCAGGTAGCAAGTTATGATTACCTGGGTGTGAGAGTTATGGAGTCGTGTGGGTGGGCACTTCATCTGGAGAAGGTAAAAATAACCCTGGCGAGGTATAGGGGGGCCCTTGCCCTATTTACAAGTGAACATGGTAATGGGGCTGTACGTGTCTCTCTTGAGGCATATGGAGCACAATCAAGGCAGGTTGCAGTGTTCGGCGTCAAGCTATGGGGCCAGTATAATTCCCAGGGGCCAGATTAATTCCCACCCAGATTAATTCCCACCCTCTAGCAATGGTCGGGAATACTTTTTTTCAAAAATATATTGGGGCTCCCAGTTAGCGCACCAAGTATCCCAGTCCTCCTAGAGACAGGCATGCGATCGATTGCTTCAATTTGTCAATTGCGACTTGTACTTAATTGGGTCAGCTTGTGGACCAATGAAAAATTGGTATTCAGAGAGGCACTAGGAGATGTTCTGGCCAACAAGGGGGCTGCTCATGAGATGGTTCATGCATGTCAAGACCCTATTGTGGGATCTGGGACTCGAAGAATACTGGTGTAACCCTCGTGCTCTAACATTTGCCTCTAGCACAGTGGTAAAGAGGGCAGCTTTGGTTAATGTGGAGATGTGATAATGTGCTGAGTTTGCAAGCTTCTGTAACCTTAGTTCATTATCTTGCCATCAAAGCCAAGTTGACTGTGAAGAATACCTAGATTATATTCCCTCCAAATATGAAAGATCTTTGTATGTAAAATTTTGTTTGGAGATTTTGCCAACGGCTGATCTGTTGCATAGGTCGGACAATGCTGTTTCTTTATCATGCTTGCATGCAAGGATCATAAAGAACATGTAACACACCTAATTGTGCTGTGTACGGCCTCTATGGGCCTAAGGAAACGATTTTCTGAAACCGCTATTCCTGAGCCGTGGCTGCAGGTCAGTTGCTGAAGCTATGGGCCTGTGCCTAAACGTAGCGGATATGTCTGCGGTCTTCGTGACCAGCAGTTATCTCAAATGGGTATGGAGAGCTCACATGAAAAAGTGAAAGGAGCATGATTAATTTGACTCCGAAAAGTGTTTGTAATGTAAGCGTTTTATATGGTACTGTTTTATAGTATTATATTTTTTTTTTATGTGATGAAATGATCTCCTTGGGTTTTATAAATACATTTTTCTTTATGTGTATTTCTGCTTTTATTACTGTTTTGTTGAAATAAAGCCTATGAACTGTGAACTGTGGTTTGGGGATCCCCCCATTAAAAAAATAAAAAAATCGAAGTGAATATTCAAAGCACTTACCAGGAAGTAAAGTACTACGAAGTTAGATTTTTGTTGAAGTAGCATGGAACCCAGGAAACCTAACAACACTTTTGTATTCATCCAGATGACAAAGGTATTGAATGTAACAACTCAAAGCTATATCTAAGACAATATGATATTCAAACAATGGTTGTAAATCTACCGGTCCGATAGCACAGCGAGAAGAGTGCTCGCTTTGAATCTGTGCAGAGCCTTCTGATGCAGGTTTGAATCCTGGCAGGGCCAAACTCAGCCTTTCATCTTTCCGAGGTCGATAAATGAGCACCACACACCCTGGGTAAGCAGCGCTCAGATGCCTGAGGGTTTGTAGCGCTATATAAATGGGAAAAAACAAAAAAACTCTACCTGATGTAGTTTTTGGCACTGGTCAGCTTTCTGTACAGGGAGGGATACTGAGACACAAGTTACTGAAACCTGCTTACCTAGTGGTTATCTGATTAAATAAAGTGCAAACTCCAGGTGTTCAAACTTTGGGGTACAATTGTATTTTGTCTAGTAATTCTTCCGTTTATCCTGATAAAGTTGGTTTAAACATTACATTAGTTATGCATTTTATGGACATTCATTTTTTTGTACAGCTTTTACTACTGTAGTTGAAGTAAAGCCTAATAAAAATAGGGATACAAATTGCAACTTTTTTGTTTCTGCAGGAGATCCAGTCTGGTCATCACAACCAAGTTATACTGGGGCGGAAAGTAAGTTATGAGATCTATAAAACATTTCTTTTATAAATAAGATGTTTGCAGTCTTGATTATCTGCTTGAGAGTATTTGTTTACTACACAAAATAACAACTATACTATTATTGTTAATTACAAGTCTATAGTGCACACCACAGTCTTAATTGGCTCTATGGGGATTATGGTGCATTGCACAATTGCAAGTGGTACTTGGTTATGCACATTCTCAATCTGGCAAAGATATAGTACAAATGTATTTGCGCTGACATTAATGCAATTATGCATGGCCAAAACAATTCATGAATTGTAAATAGTGTTTGCGCATCTGCAACATTTTCCATAATCCCACCCTTGGTGCTTAATAATACTTGTTGTTATTTATCATAACCATTTTACCCAGGTAATCTACCTCGGAATCATAAATACTGGTTGCTGGCCTGCAGATACTGGATTATAGGAGAGCATATTGCATGTAGCTTTCTCTAGCAACAATGTTTCCCCAAAGACTGTCTATTATAAAACCATGATGAGATTTTAATCAGAGTGTGATTATCCTGCACCTGCACTATTGTGATGGTTCTCCTAATACAACAGTATTTTAGAATCCTCAGCTGGAGCAGAGTTGCGAATGTATCAAAATACAAATGTTCCATGCTACCATGATCCAGACCCACAAGGCTCCCGTATATCCGATTTGTATCCCATTGAAGAGCGCAGCAGTGTGTGGGGATGAAGCACTCATGCCAGACGGCGGAATAAGCAAAAGGATAGTTGTGAGTTTGGCATCATAGAAGGAGACACAAACATCAGATTCAATGTAAAAATGTAATGATGGAGTAAGGCCTAACTTGCCCTATGCTAAGGTGGGAATTCCCTACCTAAAGAAAGTAAGGAAAGTCTGTGTCATTAGGTTAAAAAGAAAGAATGTCTGTGTCCAAAATCTATGCTTGCCCTGACGAGGAAGACAAAACAATGTGTAGGGATGTCAACCATACACTAAGCAGTGTTCCAAAAGTAAAGTTCGGGGCTATTTTCAGCTCAGGCTTATTCTTCAGCCTCTTTTCCCCATATATCAACTAGTTTATCACAATGTACAATTTGCCTTCTACTGGACTTGAACTAATAAAGTTCCACAGTTTTGTAAATTTCAGGATGCCCTTGCCCAAGTTCAATATCATTCCAGGGCAGTACGTCTCAGAGTTCCCTTCACAAAGTTCAATGTCAAAAGATGTCACAAAAAGAATTATCTTGAAGCTTTGTTCTTTAGACTGTGTTTCAACACTTCTTTACAGCCCAGGGTCCCTTTTGTGAGTCTGCTATACACCAATGGTAGCTTTCCTTCTGACATAACAGCAACTTTCCCTGTTAGTTTATAGGGGCGCTCTGATGTTGGCGCAGTTGTTAGACGACACGGTCCACCCATCACAGGTCACGCAACCAGGAACCTTGCATTCGCTTTCAACATTTCTTTATTCAACATGTAGGAGTTCTCTGGTCTAGGCACAGTTGTTGGATCACACAATCCACCCATTACAGGTCACGCAACCAGGAACTTCACGTTCTCTTTGAGTAGTTCAACATTCAGCCAAACCAGTGGTTTCATAAATGTAGCTCCACAACTTCACTAAACAAGTGGATTATCAAATGCAGTTCTACAGCATGCACTTGCTCAGCCTTGACTTAAACTCTGAAATTACAGTCCTTCATTCAACTTAGTTTCCTATTTTCTGTCAGTTCATAGTTTAAACTTAGCAGGTTTGATATTTGCATTCAGTTTGATGTTGAATGTAATCGTTTTTGCATTTTTCAATAAATGCAACTTAGCTTGTATTCGGTATTCAATAAATGCATCTTTACATGTTGCATTCAATGTGGTATTCAATAGGTTCAGTTTTGCTTGTTTCATTCAAATCAGTATTTAATAAATGCAGCTTTGCTTGGTTCATTCAATTCGGTATTCAATACGTGCAGTTTTGCTTGTTTCATTCAATTCAGTGTTCATTAAAGGCAACTTTGCTCACTGTCATGGACCACTATTGTATTTACGGTCCTTTGGAGCACCTGGATGGTACCAGTGTCCCTGACACTTACAAGGACCCGGCAGCTCTTCTGCGCGGATTCTCCCCAAGCGGGAAAGCCTGTATGCCGGGTACTTTGTTCAGCACACGCCGGCTCTCGTGTGTATCTCTGCCTCTGCTCCACGGTAGCGCTTGCTGCCGCCTTCCCTTCTTAGGGTTCTCTGTCCTGCCAAGTCCCACCAGCAGGACTCTTGGGTTCTAGGTCACTGTTTCAGCTTCTTGAACTCCTGCATGGCTCCTTCTGCTGTGTCTCACTCTTCCCCAGCTGCTGTTGCCCCCTTGTGCTTCTGCAGTCCACCTCTTGTACAACTCTGGTCCGTTAATGGGCTAGAGGTGTATTCCATTAATTAAGGCTGCCTGACTCTGATTATAAGGACACGCCGGACCTTCATGCACCATCTTTGTCCCAGTACCAAAGTGGTGAGAGTTAATGGTGTCCATTACTCTCAGTTGCTTCTTCTTCGTCTCAGTACTAGAGTGGGGGGAAAAGTGCTTAATGTTCCTAACTCTCAGTTGTTTCTTCAGCATCTCAGTACTGTTAGGTACCCCATGAGGAGAATAAAGGGGAACTGGCTTATAATGACCCATAAATGTCAGGCAGGGTTATGCTGGTTTTCATGAGGATACAGGGGATACCATGTTTCGCCTAAAGGTACCTCACTCCCAATCCCCAATGACCCTGCACCCAGGTGTTCCTCCCTCACTTGTTCACCCCCAGGGTCAGGATCCAACAGTGATGGCCTTTCCCTGGCCACCTGAATAGAGGATCCAAGGGGAGTAGGAGCGAGAATACCCTCAGGTTTCTCACTGAGTGCACAATGTGTCAGAAAGCAGAGTTGTTTGTGGCACACTAGGCCGCCAGTTAATAACACAATTTGTAGAAAACAAAAATACATAAATGTTTATCTGATTCTGAGCCTTTACTTGTAACAAAGATCATGCTTTCTTAAAATACATCACCACGCCTTTGGAGGGTTAGCATTGGTTTATCACAAGAGTCTGCTCTGTCAAAAAGTACCATGAGCCCTTTCAGCATCATATTTGCCCAAATGATGTTTATAGGTCCCCATGCATGTTAAATAGCCTTCTTCGACACATTCATCAAAACTAAAGGCTTTAACAAACATGATTATGGTATGATAGGACCTCAAACTTTGCATGGAGAATCCCTCCAACAAGCCAGCTCAAGACCTCATCATGAAAATGATAAAATCAGAATTTAACAAACTAAGATTTCCTCAATGTATAGATTTAGCCATGCACTTAACATTTTGCTCAGTGATTAAGATATAATACCAAAGGTCTATACATCAGATTTGGTTGGATCATTCCTTGTCCCTGCATCAAGTGAATGTCCTGGGCTGGAGACCCCACATAAACTCTCAGATCTTCTCTCTGGAATGCTGATTTGGCCATTGGTGCTGTGTTCTTGACCCGACTGTTCAAAATGTGTGTGGCACACAGAGAAAGAGGATGCACGGTAACCTTAACAGAACTCTCCCCACCTCTTGTTCCTCCACTGCCACATAAGGCACACCTCCAACAAGACAATTCAAGGAGCAGTGCAGTTACATATGAAGCCAGCACAAGGCACAAGAACTCTGGTGGAATTCTCCTCACCTAAACTCACACCCCACAGGTATGTAAGCCATGTTCCATCTGCTAGAATGGAAGGGGCAATGTTGTAGCGCACAGAGCAAGAGGAGGAACAAGTAGCATGACAGAACTTTCCAACAAGAGTGGCCACCCTCCCAGTACAGGGATTGAGTAAGATGTGCAGGGGAGCTGGTATATGTGGCACGTGAAGCAAGAGAAGGCACAAGAACCCTGCCAGAACCTTTCCCCACTTGAGTGCCTTGATACTGCTATATAAGCCATGCCCCAAGTGTGGGCACTGGGGCAGCTTTGTTGAGGCACACACAGCATGAGGAGGCACAAGCTCGCTGACAGAACTTCCCCCTGCCTGAGCAAATTCCCACGGCTACACAAACCACATTCCCAGTGGAGGCGAGTGCGCTGGAGACGTCTAGGACATGGTTCAGCAGTGTACCACTTTGTCATGGTTGCTCTTATTTTTTTTAAAAATCATATTGCCTTCCCGCAGTTATTTTTGATAAGCTGCTTCACATCACTGGACTGGCGGAACATAAACACCTGCTGGATTTCAAGGGGTGTACTTTGTACTAAGCCTAATTGTTTTCCTCAATGCTTTTTAAGTGATTGAAATGAGTGCTTAAATGGGTGGATTTAAGTTTGTTTTTTAAACATACTTATTTTAACATCCTGAGAGTGGGGACACATAAAATGCCCTCCTCACTTGCTAATTCTGGCATAACGAATAATAACTTTTAGCCAATAGAATTAAGCTGCAGCTACATTGGAACTCATTCAGACTAACTCCACCATGCTTGATAAGCTTCCTGCTAAGGATTCAAGAAATGCTGAGGCCCAAGCAGGAGCTGGATTGGGAAATTAAGCGCAAGCACAGTGGCTCCTCAGTGCTGCACAACATTGATTGCTGCTCCCTTTGGTCATGGTGTGCCTGATTTTCACAAACAGGCTGTTCCTATCGTAATGGATCCACACCCAAGAGCCAGCGACGGTTTATACAGTCTGTTTCTAGAACTACTTCTTTGACTCAGTATATGATAGAGAATAAATAATGATCCCTCTATTCTGCCTTCTCCTGGTCTAGTCCTTTCAAGTTCATCACACGGGGCAGGGGATTCTTAAAAGGTTGACCAAGTCCTTGAGTCTAAGTAAATGGTCATTGATGCAAAGGCAAATAGCAATTGGGCCCTCCATGTCTAACACAAATAGCCAAAATATGAGTATTCCACTAATTTCTGACCCTGACCTTGATCTGCTTTTACATAGGTGAACGCCAGGGACAGGTGTTGGGGAAATTGATCTGTAGCGTCTGCATCTGGAGGAAGTGATGTACAAATCCAGATTCTTGGGGCGATGCTTAGCGACAATATAGAGATTTTGGCTAATAGACCAATACAAATGTGTCTATTAGCAAACCCTGTAAGTGCAGCTGGGGCCAGACCAGGACGTTTTAATGCGCATCTGGTATCCAGCCCCTGAGAGGCAAAAAGGACTCTCATCACCCCGGCACAATTCAGTCTTGTAGGGGGTGCTTCGGGTCACTCCTGCAGGGCCAGGGAAGACATCTGCACACCCTTTGCGATAGCATCTACAGCGTTCTCTCCATTATGGTCCACCACCCTCTCTGTCATGCAGACACACACTGTTCATTATTTTTAATTGCACTACAACTGCAAAGCATTCATGCAAAGGAAACCTTTGTACAACTTCCTGAGGTTTAGCCTGTGCATCTGTGAAAATTAGCCATTTCTGCTATTTTTTGATGTACAGATCTAAGTGAATGTATTTACATTAACCATTCGTATACACAGTAAGCACATATGTGATATATAAAGTATGCATTCTTATTAAAAAGTCAAGGCAAATTAGAACCGCACGCCTGGGATTGATGTTGGTACTTTTGCTGAGAGGACAATTGCACAGAAATTCGATGCTGGATTGTCCTTGTGGATGGGACTGGACCGATTTACCTACAAATGGATAAGTTCTTATGATATTGCAAAATGTTATAAAAATTAACTGAAGACCCTGCTGACAGGCACTGTCCCATAGCAAATGTCATTTGGTCTTGTTCATCCTCAGTAGAGGGGCTTCCACATTTTTGGTAAATTAGGGATATACTTAAATGTGAGCCAGCTGATCTTATCCTATCCTTAACACACTCTATGAATGTGTGATACCATTTATCTTATGCTTATTTAATAGGGGATACAATCAAGTTCACTTTAATCTTGGATTCTTTCTTAACAAAATCACTGGGACCACTTTGCATAAAGGATACCCTCTTTTTGACAGGTGTCGGCAACCATAGGCTCTCTAAATGTTGTAACTCCCATCCGCCATTGCCAGCATAATTAATGTTGAGGGATAGAGAGCTGGAGGTAGCATCCCCCAAACCTAGAAAGCCAGTAAATGTTTCCACTTGAAGACAGTAAATGTTTCCACTTGGTGGTGATGATATTCCCACTCCACCCAGGTGGGAAGGAAAATGAACTTTCCACCTGCGTTTCAATGTTCACCAAGTGGTCATCGGGATGGTCAGATGGAAATGCCTCAAGTGGGTGAAGGGGGTTGTGTAATATCCCATCCCCCTCCCTGGCAGACCTTTGTGTCCCCCTCCCTGTTGCACAGAGAGCGAAACATGGCCCTACGTCTCACGCTATGATCTCAAGTAGATCTGGAGATATCTGCTCCCTCACACCTATGGAAATAGCTGAGAGTAAAGCAGCAAAGGCTCCTCTAAGTGTCTGTATGTTTCCTGATCTCCGTGGCAGGTCAACGATAATGATTCTTATATAGAGCCGGCAGTGATCGAGAGCATTCTGAAGGATATTATCGCAGACCACTGTCTGTATTTTTACAGGCGTCTGCCTGCAGGTATTTGTGACAGTGTTTCGATCCTTGAAAGAGAAGTAGTATGGCCAAACGCAAGCCACACCTACCGCCAAGCAAAAGATCCACTCCTTTCCATAAAACGGCCTAAAAGGTATAACAGCATCATTCGATACAGTTTCACAGGAGCATGCACAACAGCTCATTCTCTCACATTACCTTCGAGCCTGTATTCCGCACAAAGAGAATTGGCTGAACCTGAATGTGATATAGAGGAATGTTTAGATAGCTGCAATATAAGTCCCAGAAAGTCCTTGCTCTCAGCGTACTGCTGCTTTACTCACCCACCGTCCCTCATCCTTCCACGGCATTAGCTGTCCTTTAGTTTTTCTAGTGCTTTGGATTCTCCCAATAGTCAAGGAAGCCAACTTTGGCAAATTACCATTTAATGAATGCCTCACATCGGAGACTAGACAGGCTATGCAGAGAGAAGCTCCCACAGGAGTGCAATATAAATGAGGCTCATTGGTTGTTACCATTAGAAGTTGGCTCTCGGTCCATCACTGAAGCTATCATGGTTCAAAGGGCAAAGCACACCATGCATGGAACAGATAGACATGGTTCCACATATTATGGCAATTTGTTTAGGACTGAGCAGCAGGAATAAATTTGAGATAGTCACTGAGAGTGTTTAAATGTGTTGTCCCTATCCCTTCTTTTTGAGTATATATCCACTTATTATGCAAACATGACTGTTTAAAAAAATATTCTGGGGATGGTTCAAGTATGGATCTTGCTCCGGCTGTGCTGAATGGTTTGGTGAACATAGCTGCACATAAACGTTTGCATGGGTGTAGCGATGGACCAGACCCACCCTTCGATCCTTATTCTCCATAGGTATCAGCTCCCATCATTCAGTTATTGCAATCTTAATTGTCAACAAGTGACGTGTGGGATGTAACTGGTCAGTCGCATCAGGGGTCTAGTGTAGAACGTCTTGGGGCAGAAAGGATTTTTTTGTGTTTGTTTATTGTTGATGCTTTTTTAGGTCTTTCTGAAAGGTTGTCCTGGTCTTCTTGCTTTACATTTCAAGGGCCCACTTCATGGAATTTTTTGCATGGTTCAAAGTGACTTTGCACTGTTGAAAAGTGACTTTGCACTGCTGACACAAAACCAGATTCATAGAACTGTGCAAAGTGTATTTCTGCAGTGCAAAGTCAGTAAAAAGTCATTTTTGCAATACGAAATGAGTTTCCACTAACTTTTCAGTCACTTTGAACCAAGCAACAAATTCCATGAATCAGGCCCTAAGTATGAAAATGAGATTCCACTGAGGAAAAATAATAATTTGTCAAGCAATTTGATTAGATTTGGTAACCTGCTCTTTTTTTTGTGATTATTTTCAGACTTAAATTCTCTGTGTTTACGTGTATTTCGAAGTAGTGAATGCACTTTCTTGAAACCCTAGTTGTATTTTAATGATCTCTTAAATTCGCTCTTTTTATACATCCATAGTAACTATGGCAACGTTCCTAGTCCACAATGATCGATAAATAACCTGCAGCCATCAGAGGTTTGCTTGATCGTGGAACCCTTCTCATTAATACAGCATGTGAGTCTCACCAGTTGACCGAATGTTCCATGTTACGAAAGATTTCAATTATGTGCAATTTTCCCTCCATTTATGGACCCCCCAAACCTTTTGTTTTTATTTGGCTACCCTAACCTGACTTTTTCCAGTGGAGCCCAGCCTTCAGCTGAACTCCCCTGGGCTTTTGCTCTCTTGTTGTGGGGAAACTGACGCGTCCTTCAGACTGTCAGTACTGGGAAACTATGTTTCCCTTAGTCTTTGACTATGTTGCCATTTCTTGGGAACTTTTAAACAGTGCACAATGTACCTTCCAGTACCGTGCGCTGGGGTCCCTTTTTGTTTTATGACCCTAGACACCCTCAAAGGATTTTTTGGTGATTGTACGAGTGTGCCTGGGATGAGCTGGTAGCAGCAGTAACTTTTCATAATGTTTTACTTCTTTTTACTGAGTTACACCGCATTTACCGTTTTAGGCTCAAGTATGTGGCCAGGTCCAAAAATGGCTGAGTCACAACATCTTTTGTTCTGTCCCATGACCATTTTGTCCTTTGCCTTCATCCAGGTCGAGTAAACCGGGTTTTTCTTATTTGGGCATGCAGCCTCCCGTGAAAACCAATCTCTTTTGCAGGCTTCTGCCTGTCACGTATATGTGCCCAGGAAGAGGGCTGGAACTGTCTAGTTCCAATCCACACTGATGGTGTCAGGATGTCTGGAGTGCCTGCATGACTGAGACCACCGTGGGCTATGATTGTTCCACGTCTGGGATGCCTGCAGAGCAGCGGATATTCTATTGGAAGTCCTTGATTTTGGCACAAAGCTAATCTTGGATAAGAGAAGGGGCTCTGCAGCCATACTAGGTCAATCACCTGTGTTCTCACCAAACTACAGAAGGAGCCAAGTCTCTTAAAAAAGAAACAGACTTGTGAAACAGGTGGAGATGCTTTAGAAGGTATTAGCACCCTTTGCCCTCTGCAGTCCTTTCAGACCCCTGCTTTCTTCTTTGATCAAGAAGACCTGCCAAGTTGCTTCGCCCCTTTAGATGAGTGGGGACAACTATTCTCGGTGCCCCCTGCTTACCTACCAAATGAGCACCCTCTAAAGTGTTCCTGGGCCATCCAGCAAACTGTCAAGCTCTACATCAGGGTAACCCACAGCACTGCCACCCTCTCAAGTGCAGACTGGCGACATTACTTGCTTATGGTCCTGTGCATTCTTCCGCCACATTTTTCAGGCCTATCTCCTCTGGGTCCTGAATAAGGAGAGTGCGTAACACGGCCCGCATCCCCGATTCCTGCATCACTACGTGTTGGTGACGGTCGCTACAGATCCCCTGCTGTTCTGCTCTCCTGTGCCCTGAAGCCAGTTGCACCAAAATTTTCTCTGTACCTCCTTCGGAAGCTCAGAAAAGGCAACGGTCCCATCACGGTCAATCGTTCTCCACTGCAGCTGCTGAGAGCCAGAGCACTGCGAAACTGCAGGACTCGAACCTACTAGAGACCTTGACTAAACTGGTGAAGTTTGGTCTGGATTGTGCCGAGGGTCAGTGAGTACTTGCATAACTTACCAGTGGCCCCCTGGCACAGCCGATGGTTTTCACGCACGACTATCCCTTAAAGGTATTAGTTGGCCTGCGCTCCCTAGCTATTCCCCCCTTTTTAACACTGCTTTGCCGCTAAGGGCAGGGCCTACTCGAATAGTGGGAACCAATTCTTCATCAGCTCAAGCCCCTTCCTGACTTGCTGCAGCCCCTACAAGAAGACCTGCTTTTTCTTCACCTGCGCGATTGTGCTTTTTTACACACAACTGGACTGTTGAGCATAAGACTCCCCACTTCGTAGGGCTGGACACAAAAGTTAGGGAACAAACTCTGAAGAATTGCCTATTGCTATTTGTGTACTAAACTTAACCCTCTCTTCACAGGTTGTTGTTGTTGCTTGTAACTAAATTTCACTTGGAAATGTAATGTATATATACTGTATAGATTAAGTCGTTGTGTAATAACTGTTTTTCTCATTGAGAAAGTTACTTGTGCATATTTGGTCCGACCGACAATAAATGTATAGATATTTTTCATATACACTTGTCTAAGAGTAATTTGTGGTTTGTTGCTGTGTGTGATCATTGTGGGACAAAGAAATCATCTGCTATAAAAAAAGAAAAAAGTAATCTCTTCTAGTTATAATAGGTCTCTCGGGTGGAGATGTCCTGCTATCACGCTAGATCTGCATTGGGCTGGGTTTTAAAGTGCAGTTCTGCACTTCAATGCCCACTTGCACAGTGCCTGCGTTTAGAAATGATAAAATTGTACCGATGGAGATGTCCTGTGCACTATGCAGCCTCTGAACGCCCAATGAATCTGGAGGGCAGCACAACTCTGCACCCTCCACCTAGCTGGACCAGAACAAGGCAGGACTTCCATATACGTCCCATCTGTATGCTTTGCGCCAAAGTCACATGTGCAAACGAACAGGCTTTAAGCAGAAATGCAGTTAAAGCAAATATCACTAGGAATGGGATACCCCTTGACTTTCCTGTGCACAACAAATGCATACTCATGGGGGCATGGGTTGTCCTATACATCAACATACATCATTACATGCATGTAACCTGTGGCAAACGCACTCACTGAGTGCACAGTAGTATACAACTGGCCTGATATACAAAAACACTTTTGAATGGGAAAACCCCATTGAAACAGGCTTTGTAAATCAGGCCCCATGTGCTTGGAAATGTAGACACTCTGCTCAAAGGCACATCATTCGGTTTCTGTCGGGGCATTTAGACCCAACTGCATTTTTAAAGAAAGTTGGGTGTCACTTCTGGTGACATCAATTAACATGAAATCCAATAATAGTAAATCAAATAATAATCAATCAGACAGGTAAGCATTCTTAGTCCATTCTTTCCTGGTGCATCAGAACACTTGAGTGAGTGATACACGGGCACAATTACTAATGTTCAGTAGAGGAGATCCTGGCAAAGCTGTACAAAAGATGTCATTATTCTGCTCAAGGAAATACTAATTCAGGCCCTTGTTGGAAATGTGAGGGGAGGCGGGTGCACAAAGATGAAGTGGAGCCTTATTCCAGACTTTGTCTGTCTCCCTTCTCAACAAACGTTTCTTTTTTAACCCTAATTCAACTCCACTCCTAGGATCTTAAAGTTCTTTCTAGGAGATCCAATTGGATAACCAGCTCAATTCCTTGAAGAGCACATTGGAATGTGCTGTTTAGCACTGTGGGTGTTGGGTTGCTCTTGCCGCTAGGGTGTGTTCATATTTTCATAGCACTGCCACCAAGTGCACTTCTGCAATGTGTACTCTGTGCAGCTTATCTAGAAGGTTCTTGGAATATCCCTGTTAAAGTGCAATACAGTAATGTTCACATGCATAATCTCAAACACATATAGGGCATGATTCATGGACGTTTTAGTGCGGTGCAAAGTGACTTTGCACTGCCAACAAACTCCCTGATTCACAGAGCAGTGCAAAGTGTATTTTAGCAGAGGAAAGTCACTTTGCACTGCAAAAGTACTCTTTGCATCGCACTAAATGGTTGGTGCAAAGAGTACTTTTGCAATGCAAAGTAACTTTGATACGCAAAGATAAACTTTGCACAGCTCTGTGAATTAGGCCCAGTTCAACGTATTTGTTGGCAGTGTAAAGTCACTTTGATCACAAACTATAGGGATGTGAGCGCGTGAGCCCTACCCACCACCTTTTATTTGGATAAAGTCACTTTGCACCACACAAAAATGTCCATGAATTAGCCCCGAAAATGTCCACTTAAGAGCAATGCTTTTGCAGAGATTTGCAGGGCATAATTTTGATTAAAATTAAAAAAGCAACATAATTAGGTCAGTGACCACTTCTTAAACAGAGATGGGTGCATGTGTGGGTTTTGGCCAGTAGCATTTGGGTGAACCATGAATTTATTTATTTAAAATGTGTATATACCGCATCACATGCCCGAGGGCCTCAGAGCGCACAAATGAACAATACAAGACAGACAGGAACAAATGAGCATAAGAGCAGAGGATTCAGTGTCAGAGGTACAAAAGAAGACCAGCAAAATGCAGGGTTGAGTTAGTCAGGTGAAAGGTTGAAGAGATAGGTCTTCAGCCTTTTTTTAAACTCTGTAGTCGTGGGAGTAGCTCTGAGGCTATACGGAAGAGCCTTCCAGGCAATGAGGCTTTGAACGTCAATGCTACGACTGCCAGGTTTGACCATTTTAAATCTTGGCGGTACAAGTTTGAGTTGGTTCTTAAACCTGAGAATGCGAGAGGGGACATAGTGCAGACGGTGTTCCACAAGATATTTCGGTGCTATATTGAGTACACATTTGTGGGTCAGTGTGAGGAGCTTGTGAGTAACTCTGTTCTTCACAGGAAGACAATGAAGATTCAAAATGGCATATTCATCTGCCATTTTGGGCTCCCTAATTATGCCACAAACTTGATGTAGGAGTAGGGGATCCTAGAACCCAATGGGCCCTGGTATTGCGTAGTGTACATAAAAAAAGTCTGCATATGCTAGAAACAGCATTGCTCTATGTCTGGTGTCAGTCGCTTTGTGTTTATCCTGCATTAGTTGGCCTGAAAAACCAATAGAATGTATTGTATTCCTCGATTGGATGTGACCATGCTAGAAATAGAAAACAGAACATTTCTATCAGGGTTCCACCTCTATAGAGAAATGCATTTTGCCTGTTTTCAACGTGAGCCTTTCCTGTGCTAGAAATAATATTTGTTCAGTTCCTAGCACAGCTCTGTTAATGCTAGACATAGATATTAAACGATTCCTCGTGACTTGTTTGAGAAATAGTAGTTTTTCCAATGCTACTTATTGCCGAGAGTTACTCCTGACACTGCCAGAGTTCGAACATAAATATATATATATTTCTAGTGCCTCTAGACTGCCATGCTTGCCCCAGTGCTATGCAGGGACCCGTCGTATGATTGCAGTATTCAGTGCAGTGTTATGTGTTTCAATGCCCCTCGGGTCGTGGCAGCATACCGGGCCCTCCCCACAGGGTCCTCTTGAGTGAACTTTTTCAGCTGGATCTTTGCAGATTCTTGGTGTTTTGGGGTCCCCAAATCAGCCATATTCAGGTGCAAATTGATATCTGGGCACATAGGCTCGCCCACGACTAAACATAGGAAGTTTGCAACCACCCATGCTTTATTAGAAAAACATACTGTGCCCAGCAGATGGGGTGGCACATACCCATTGCACAAATCGGTACTCATAGGTATTGTACTAATATATTCTATTTTTCTTGTAAAGCCTTCAGGCCACTGGTTGGTCAAGTGAAGGGCTGCAATTGTCGCGGTGAAATTATTATTTTTATTAAATTGGAAAGAACATTTCTCCACATATCTCTATTTTAGTTTATATTGTGAGCTTCAAGTCGAGACGGAAAAGGAAAGGGGGTGCTTTGGGAGTTTGGGCTATTATTGAGCAGTGAAATAATCCCCCCGTTACATTTGCTCTGTAGCATTCCCTACACATCCATCCATAATAGAATATGCTCACTTTTGTTAAATCCGTGACAGAACTGCACATAGGCAGGACACACCCATGGGGCTAGATTACAAAACGTTTTCATCAGTGCAAGTGAAATTCGCCCTAGAGCAAACATTGCTGAAATGCACAAACATGTGTTTCAATGCATCTATGCACGTACCACTAGTGCCAGGACTGGGGCAAACATTAACAAGGTGCACACATTCATTGAAAGAATGTGCTTCATGCATTTGGGCAATGTATGCTCTACTGCTAAGTGCACTTGCACTGATGCAAGGTTTCTGTAATAATGCCCCTGACCCACACATTTCTGCATACAGTGGAATAGGAGTGTGCTGGCTTACCTTTGTGCTGTATGCCTGATATGATTACAAAAGGGATGTGTAGCTTCCAACATTGTGGAATCAGAAAAATACAATATTAAGGCATTTACACCATGCAAAGAGAAATATACCAACACAGGTTTGTAAAGATTTCCAGAATCTTTATTGCAATTCTGTACAGTTTACAAAACAAAGTGCACAAATAGCTATTTGGCCGTCAGTACATCACAGAGACCACCAGAAGGTTCAATGTGAGCAGTGAACAGGAATTGCTAGCTGGACATCAGCGTATTTATACAATTTCTTCATAACGATGTCCAGCCTCCTACAAGTTAATCATGTACTGGGCTAGGGTCACGCCAGGTTCATTCCTAATTTACATATCTCGTGCATGCGGTTTACTTTTTAATAGATTTACTAACAAGCACTATTATTCCCTGGGTTTAACTTTACACGCTTTACACATTGCTTTAATGCAGGTCAAACAGATGTTTTGCATGACATGTTTTATCAGTGTTATTGTTCTTATATACTTGTAGGTTAACATCACCGATTCAAGTAACCCCCTGATCCCGAGGACAAGGTCTACATGACCCTAACATGTAGCCTGCAGGCAGGTTGGACATTAACTCTCCTACAAAGGCTGAAGAGGTTAAGTTAGAACAAGAGAACACAGGTCGGCCATTTTAGGCCACGGGGTGACTCTGCACGAATAACTGAAATGGCAGCTTTGACCTAAAATGGAGGCTCGATTAACTTAAGGTTATGACCTTGCAACGCAGATTTTCTCGCAGAGTGACTGGGCATAGGCCAACATATACAATGAGGACGAAACAATACGATATCAGTTTTAACAACATGTCACATATGTATTGAAGGTCATCTGACAATGAAATGCTGGTCCAACTTAAACTTACCATGCATGAGCTTGGTTCGAAAATCACATAGTCAATTGGATGGCAACACATAATCTTCTTCTGGACTAAAGACATCTTGGAAGTCTTGGTATTACAAAGTTTGGCCGTCTGTAGTGGTAGTAGTAATGTTCCTTCACATTATACCAACAAATAGTTTTCCAATAGTTGTTTTTTGTAGATTCATAACCTTGGCTCATAGACATAATACTGTGTAGAAATGACAGGCTAACAGAAGAATGTGTGGAGCCAACCATGGCCCCACACATTCTTCTGTTAGCCTGTTATTTAGTCCAGAAGAATATTATGTGTTGCCATCCAATTGACTATGTGATTTTTGAAGCAAGCTCATGCAATCGGCATCTTTCACTTGTGGAAGTGAATTCACTTTGCCTGATTTTAGGAATTTTTAGCACAGTGCAAACAAACACCCTGATTTAGAGAACAGTGCAAAGTGAATTTTTGCACGGTTCTGTGAATCACTTTGCACAGAAAAACTATTATTTGTACAGTGCTAAATGCGTCGCGCTCAGTGGGGGTGCCTCGAGGGCTAATCAGGTGGTCCCATGGTCTAGGATGGCCTTTGCACAGGATTATCCAGTGCAGGTGGAGATGGCACCTTCGAGGCACCACCACTGAGCGTGATGGGGGTACCAGACTTATCCACGGGGTGACAGGGACTGGGGAGCCAGAGGTGGTGGTCAGCAGGGAGGCCTGTGGGTGCTTGGGGCACAATTGATAAGGAGAAGGTGGGTGACATGGGTAAAGCTTGTGCCAATTGTACCATGCACAGCAGTACACTAGCCATCTGTGCCATGATGTGGCACACCTACTAATGGTGACATATGTGCATATGATTGGTACATGTATTTGTGCTGTGTACAGACTGTCATGTGCATCTGAGGGTGGTGGTAGTGGTGGTGGGGGTGGGGTATTGTTATGGTTCATCATTGTGGTAGTCAAGGTTGTCCTACACAGCATTCCATGCACACATGGTCATGGAGCCATGTATGTTGGCTGTGCAGATATCTGTTTACCTATGTGGTACAATTATGACTGTACCTTGCAGTACACATGCATGTTGCACTGTACATGCCTGTGATCATGAGATGTGGTTGGTGAATATGGCCCCACTAGTCATTCGGGGTTGTGTTTTGGATGTGGGTGTACTTTTATGGGTGATATTACTACTGGCAAGACTTTATCGATGTCTTGTGTGTGTCACGGGTGTGTTGTGATGTTGCCAGTGATGGTGTTTGTTGCTCTGTGATTTTGGTAATCGCAGTGATGATCACTGTCATGCTCAGTATATGTAATGTGAATGCCTGTGCTGCCTGATTTGGCTATTTGTGCAGAGTTGCATTCATTTCTTGCAGCATGACTGCTAATGCATGTGTTACACACCAGACGTCACACCGACATCTGTAGGACAGATGAATGTGTGCGTAAGGGTGTTTATAGCTGTACATGTGCATCAGGTGAATGCTTGTCAACAGCACCTCGGGTGCCTCCGAGGTACGTAGTCATTGATGTCTCCATGGCGTACATCATGGGAGACACATCTGTGTAGGATTTGAATCCAAACAAAAGGTGTACAAGGGTGAGTGGGGATGTGATATCCCACGGAACACTCACATGTCTAGGGACAGTGAGACAACGCATTCATGTGGATCTACAGGTACACTCCAGTGGTATTCCTCTACCATTTTTGATGTGGCAGGCCATGTAGAGTGGGTTTCCTCAGGAGGGTTGAAATGGTGAACCAGTAGTTACACAGACCATACAGTGTAACTGTCGGTAATTGAGGTAGTGCCCAATTTGGGTTCCAACAACTATTGTGGTCACTCATTTTGTACACACCACCCAGAGGTTGAAGTTGGAATGATGTGTGCCCAATGTCCTTCTACAAGATACAGTAGGATGTTGTGGCTACACACTGGAGGTGGTGACACTTCTGATGGATTATGATGGGGTATTGGACTGAGTACTGACATGCAGAGGTTTGGAAATTTGGGAACAGGGCTTAGTTCTTGTGCATGTGTGGGGCGTAAATTCAGCCCCCGAGTGACAGAGACTGAGAGGCCATGCAATGACCTATTATGAGAAGAGAGTTGGCTGATGTTGAAACCCATTGGAATATGCAGGCCAGTTCAAACATTGATTTCTGATATAAGGTCTAGTGAAGGAACAAAAATGGGCCTTGTTCAACTTTCCCAAAATGGGCAGCCGTTCAAGTGGATGAAAATGTGCCTGCGAAATGAAAACTGCTGGATGTGCCCAATACATTGCAAAAGACAGTTTTGGCTGAAAATGCTGTTTTCATAAAATATGAAAAGCTACCATTTCATTTAAGGAGACAGATAGCAGCATGTCACATTGACTTCAATTCAGCGCACGGCTGTGATTGAGAAATCTAAAGTGAAGCCAAGCACTTTGCATTTGTCACAAATAAAACACTTATTGTTCAACATTCAAAATGACATAATTTAAAAGGAGAGGCCTACGTCTTGTCAAAGTGAACACTAGTTTCCTATGTCAACTGTGGCCTATGTGTGAATAATACTGAAAGTGAGACTCATATCTTTTTAATTATTGTATTTAAGAAAGATTTCATTCCTGGACAGTAGGCCCAGATGCAATACAAAATATTACATGGTAAACACATTTTTTCAATTTAAAATGCTATCCTGTTAGAAAATGTATATATCGTGTTTTCCCCACTGAACTGAGCCTCTGAAACTTTGACCTCAAGACCTTTGGGCTGGGCCCAACTGGAAAAGCAGGTCTGGTTTGCAGGTTGAAATGCAAAATGAATACAAAGAGATCAAAATTGTGGAAGGTTAGATGGCCACCTGAATTGACCTCTTGGACAAACTTAACCCCAATAAAGTGCCTCTCAGATCCACTAATGGATCTTCAAAGACTGTGCAGGAACAGGCATTACTGATAAGCAGCTGTTGAAGTCATGTGACTTGTGAGAAATGAAACTGCCTGGATTTTCTGAAATGTGAAACTGAGGCTTCTATATTAATGTCTTCCAATCCAAATAACATGGGACAGATTTTCCTTAATAACAGGAGAACTGTATGTTGCAATGAGCTCATCTAGGACTTGTATTAAAGATCACAAAATGACTGTCAGTTCTATGTAAATAATAGAATTCGATTTAGGAAGTTGGTGAACTGATAGAATACAACATTTATTTTGGGGTTGTACAGTGTCATATGTGTGACTATTTCAGCTCAGGAACAAACCACAAAAAATAATAGCTTCTCCCAGGAAGGTTGTGACGAAATAAAATTAGTATTACAAGATTTGCCATAAAATGGAGAATTCAAAAATATATGTGTTTATGCAGTTATAGCTGCCATGTAGTTAGATTTTGAGAAAACATATATAAAAACATGTCATTTGAACTGATGCATTTCTCTGCTCCCTTCATCATCCATAATCCAGACCTCTAAACTCCTTTCCCTATCAACTGGCAGTGGGCAGATTAGTGGGAGTGGGAGAAAGAGAGATGTCTCATCCGTAGCTTGGGAATATTCATAATATGTAAGTGTCATCAGCACAATATAATATCAGTTTTCAATCTAAAGGGAGACAGAAGAGCAAACTGACAACAACAGAGAGCTGACAGACAGGAAGGCTAACACCTAGGAGAGCAGATAGACAGGAGACGCGACCCTGGGACACTTGGTGGGGACTTTTGTCTGAAAGCTAGGAGCCCTCTTTTAGAGAGGGGCCTAAAATCTGGCTGTAGGGACCTTGCTGTGAATAGAGACAGACCAGAGGTGTGAGCTGCCTACCTATTCCTGAAAGAGGTTCTAAAATCTTGATAGCTGCAGAGATAAGAACACAGATCTCCCATGTAAGTAGATATATTCCAAAGCTATCAATTGTGTGAGGAGCTACCTGCCTTAATCCCTTTCCATTAGTGGGTGTTGAGGCATAAATATGTAGACCCAGACCATATTTAATAAGAAATATCACTTAATTAATTCCCTTAGAGAAAAACACCATATCCATTTTAACCAGAAGTGTGAGGGGACGCTGTCTATTTTAACCCATTCCTTATCATTAGTGGGCACTTTTCCATTAGTGGGGGGGATACAAGTGTGCAGACCCTTAGCTTATTTAACTAAAAATATAATATATTAATTCCAATACGGTCAGTTACTATGGGTTGCTGTTTTTGTGAAAAAATTGAAATTGACAAAGATTAACCCAGTGCACAGTAATTGACTATAGTCTTTAATGTAATTAGGTAACCCTGCTGTTCATCTGAAGGGCCAGTGTCCCCAAAAATGAAAATTCCCACACCCTGCATTGCCTCTGAAAACTAATTGTCCCAAACAATTTTCCCCATTCATTCCAAATTTCCCAAACCCTGCATTTTATTTTAATGTTTGTTCCCCAAATGATTTTCCTATTGAATTAATTTCCAAACCTTGCATTTCAAATAAAAAGCCCAAATTAAATTCCCATTATATTCCCCCTCCCTGTACATTGCCTTCAAACCAAAGGGGTCATATATAACTGATGCCTGAGGTGAGGGGTTGCTGGGAAAGAAGAGCATTGCGATAACCCAAGCAATCACAGTGGGTTTTTTTAAAATGTCCTATCTGTTAATTTGCAAAGAAATTCAAGGTGTGTTTTGATTTCAAATCTTCAAATTCAACTTTTGTTTGTTGTGGTAACTGAAAGTCTGTTAAGAAATACATGTCAGTCAAATGATGCAAGTAATTTGCATTTGTGCTCATTGTGTTGTGCCACGGAGTTGGTGGCTGGTGTTCTTGTGCTTTGTTTATTCATTGAAGACATTTAAATAAATATACACTATTATTTCTATACACCAGCCTGGTTTCTAGCTTGTGATACAGAGGGTATCTGCTGAATGGTGTTATACAGTTTGGAGGACTAACCAAATTTTAATCCGCTAAGCGCTTTGTTGTGCGACACATTGGTCAGGGGGGAGAAACTCCATTGGTTGATAGTGACCATCCAATAAATCGTGAGCATTGCAGACCCAGGAGGTGTAGCCCTGTCCATGCCCCAAGACCCACCATCACTGCTTTCTCCACCCCTGTGCATCCAGCTGCTGTGCATTGTTGGGACTCACAATCCACTCTGGCCATTTTGTTCAGCTTGGTGGGTGGCCAATGGTCAGGATTGATGGCACAGTGTGTCATGGTCCACCTCACGGTGCCCAGCCAGCTCTTCCACTGGGACCCCTGCCAGGGGCAGGGTCTCACATGGCCCACAGCTTCCAGTCTCTCTTCAGCGTCACTCTGGCCTCAGGGCAATTGGGCAACACCTGCACTAGGGGAACCCAAGCCAGCTGTCAGGTGGTTGGCTTCCTGCCTTCCTGCTGCATGCATACAGGTGCAGGGGGGGCATTCATCAGCTGCACCACACAACCGCTACCTGAGGTGGACAGTTCCCATCCACCATTGTGCCTCCTCTGAGTGGGTGCTAATGGAGATTGCCAACCAAGTGACAAAAATATGAGTGAACCATGTGCCCTATTTTTCAATTCTAGGTGGATGCATGGGTGCAGCGTTGTAGGGATTGGGGTGCACATTGTGTGTGCTGGTCCTTTGAGGGGGATGCATGGCTGTGGGGTTATGTGTGAGGTGTGCTTTTTGGTGGTTGTACAGCGAGTAGGATTAGTGGGTGTAGGTGCACTATGCATGTGGGGTGCTCAGATTGGTGGGTGTACAGGGTGTGTGAATATTGGGTGTAGGCGAACTTGCATTTGGGGGCTCAGATTGGTGGGTGTACAGGGTGTAGGAATAGTGGGTCTAGTTGCACTTTGCATGTGGTGGGCTGACATTGGTAGTTTGACAGGGAGTTGGGATGGTGGGTGTAGGTGCACATTGCATGTGTGGGGCTGTACAGGGTGTGGGAATATTGGTTGTAGGTGCACTTGCATGTGGGGGGCTCCGAGTGAGTGTACAGGGTGTAGGAATAGTGGGTGTAGGTGCACTTTGCATGTGGGGGCCTCAGATTGATGGGTGTACAGAGAATAGGAATGGCGGGTGCAGGTGCACTTTGCATGTGGGGGGCTCAGATTGGTGGGTGGACACAGTATTGGAATAGTGGGTGTAAGTGCACTTTGAATTTGGGGCGCAGATTGGTGGCACTCTTGTGGCTTTTAATGGTTGATATGGGTGCAAGTAATAGTGATTAGTTGTGGTTGTTCAACATGTAATTTGTCATTTGTTTGCTGCATCTGGTGTCACGGGTCACATGCTGTGCAAAACAGTCTATTTTAGTGGGTCCTTTGTTTGCACTAGGTGCGTGTTGTGGGCGTGTCAGGTGCAATCCTATTTTCTTTGCACTGTAGGTCTCTGATACCACTTATTTCTGTAAATGAAATCCTTGAGCGGTGCATTTGCACCACACACACCTAGCGGATGCGCTGGTACTTACGCAGCCACTTTACACGTCTTTCTGTAAATCAAGCCCATTATAAACGCTGGCCTTCTGTGATTTTCTCTGGAATTAAAACTTTTAACCACAACATTAGCATTGTTATTTCTTTGTAGATGGGAATGTACAAAATGCATACACTACACCTACTTGAGTGGAGGGATTGCCCCGTCCCCATGGATTTGGCGATCCAATTTATTTGGGTAAAGAGACAGGAGAAGAAAAGAAAATTAAGACCACAATGTTTAAAGGACATGTTCTTAAGGTTGCATACAGGATTACAATGACCTAACCAGTCTCTAAGGCCCAAAGATGGGGCAGGGAGGCAGATATAAGTCATTAATACCTTTCCAAAGGCATTTGTGGTTCGACAGCATTGAACCTGCCTTCTCAGCATTGAACAAGGGTTCTTTACACTTGAAGATACGGAAGGCACGGTGCTCCATCAGCAAGCTGGTGTTCAGTTGGGATCGAATGGAAGGTGGCTGCAGTCTCGAATCGTCTACTCACACTGTTCGGATAAGGATGTCCCCAAAAAGATGATTCTAAGCAGAGGTTTGGAGGTCACTGTTCGGGAGATACCGGGCTTGGGTTGATTTACAAGCAAGGCAATGAGAAGGCTGGCACTTCGGATGGAGAATCGAGCAATGCAAGGCAGCACTACTTCGTTGGTATGACTCAAGGCAACAAGACACTTCAGCAAGCGTGGTGCGGCAATGAACAGAGTTAAGTAGGCAATGGTGGTTCAAAGAATAATGAATGCCAAAGGCAGCATCAAAGGGTCCTGATAGTTTGCTCGGTGTCCAACATGCGTGAGTCACAGCTCGCAGCGGGTCAACATTGAAAACAAGCATCTCAGCTTCTGACTTCCAGGTGGTGTAAGTCCCATTCCAGGGTCTCAAGGGTCATGATTAGTCCTTTTTAAGGGCCCCCAAACATGGCAGAGACTGTCACACACCTTTTGGGGTCCTGCAACATGGTGAGGTCCCAGGCAACAGGATGGTTGGCCGAGAAGATGTCTTGGCCCTGCAGCAAAGATCACCCCCAATGGTTCCTGGGGATGGATCGGGACAGAGCTCACATTTGCCTTGGAAAAACCCACCATCACCTCACAACTGGAGGGCTCTGGAAAGGACCTCTTTGCCAGTAGGGTCCATCGAAATATTCTTTCAGGACTGGAGCCTAAAGGATGATTTAAAGAAGTGGTGAGAGACCCCTTTTTTAAAAGTAAAGATCCACATGTGATTGGACTAAAGATAGCCTGCTTTAGGGTCCAATTCCGGCTCTTGAAATTAGTGGACTTGCCCTTCTAGCATCACACCAAAAGTGCTTTTTGCACAGGAAAGGGAGTGGACAAGAAAAAGAAAGACAGAGAGAATCAAGATGGCTGAAGCCTTCTGAAACTGTACAGATCACTATCTGGCTAAAGTATCCCTACCCCTTCCCTTCTCAATGGAGTGAAAGGCCTTTAGATGTGCAGCACCCTGATGTGAGGCCTAGCCCTTGGTGAATAGGTGTGCCCCTTTATTACTGTTACCAGGCCAGCTTCCTGTGAAGTGGCTGTCTCTGGGGAATGGTTGTTGCCAGCCTTCACAAAGGAACAAAGATAGGCAATCCCCCAAGGCTATAGTCATGCCGGTGGGCAGGCGTAAGCCTTGTCTGGATTGAAAAAACATAGATCTTCCACAACTGAACAGGGCCCACATAGCTGACACATGTCTGATATCAGTTTAATCTAGCAGGGGTAACTATGAGAGATGCCTGCCACCATACCCTATCTCAGGTATGGCTATATTTATAGTTTACCATGCCACCAGGCCAGGATCCCCAGAGTTATGTAGTTTTTGGAATAGGGATAGATATCTTAAATGCAACCTCTGTGTGGCAGAGAATTGGCTGTCACTGCAGCTGTTAAGAGGGCACACGTGACCTCGGAACCTGCTCTATGCCACTGATAGAGCATGTGCTGCGAATCAGGATACTGATGCAATGAGGGCATCAAGGACCCACTATGCTTTTCGCATGGGGCTTATGAAAGGGGAATGTGATCAGCAGATGTCCCTTTAAGAGATGGAATTATCAGTATAATGTATTATTTAATAACAAATAAAAAAAGACTGGCTCCTACATCCTTGCCAGTTGGTAATTCAACACAGGGATAGCCTCTGCCCCTCACCCACTTGGGTGCACATTTACAGTGCAAATCCTAGTGTGGGGCACTCGCCAGTAATGTACTCATGCGTGGCAAGTCGAGCAGTGTTGCACTTGTGTTCGCAGCCCATCCTTCCCCCTGCATTTGGGTCCCCTTTGTGGATAAAGAGACCTACAAGCAGTCAATGCTAGTTTAAAATTGTGAGGAACTGTTTGTTCATTGCATTCTGTAGCCACCGTTAAGTGCAGCCTTAGGACAACGCTAGGCTCTGATGATAAGAATTAGCTCTAAGTAATAGCAAGGTCTCACTTCATAATATCTTTTCAGTACATTAAACCTGCATCCCTAGGTAGAAAAATGCCATCAGCAAGTATGTAATAGCTTCTGGTGACATGAGCAGGGATAACAGATGGGTTTGTGCTAGTAATTCCCCATGCTTAGAAAGGCCGGGGATAGTGGAGCCTGCCGTGTCCGCAAGACATGTTAAGTAACTGGGAAGATCTATAGCTGCCTATTGATAGAAGAATTCTGCCCTATGGGCTTAAAAATGTAATTCACATTGGGGAAAGTCTTTTTTTGGTTGCTTCATTATGATGCGTGGAAGGGGAGGTGAAAGCTACAATAGGCCTATCTAGTAGCCCTGGACTCAGTTTGAGATCCAACCAATGTGCCCTAGACCTAACCACAAAGTAGTGAAATCATATTTCTAGGTGCCCTCATGAGGATCCCTTCACCCACGTCGGTATTAAAATATGCTATAGCCACTGGGCCTGACAGATTTGTTATTTTGTAATTTGGGATATTAGGTGATGTATGCACTGCCTATAAGCTGACAACCATTGCTTTAGATTACAGATAAGTAGAAATGGCATATTAGGAGGGACACACAGCTTGTTGGTGTTATTTCGTTATTTGCCCGCCCATTGACTGGGCATGGCCATGCTGATCAAAATGGCCAGTCCCACACAATTCCTACCCCTACCTCCCCAGAACACCTTCTCTTGGGAACCCTTTGAGCTTGCTTTAATCAAGCCTTACCATTAAACGTTGCACTCGCAGTGCCTGGCAGTGTTTTTTCAAAACAGTCTAATGGGGCATATGACCTGAGGGGGCAGGCCAAACCTGCCGGAAATGGTGCGACACCCAGGTTAAGGGCCTGAGCGAAGCGAGGGTCCCTTAACATGGGTGGTGGGCTGTTACTGGCAGTTGTTGGCCTGCCGCCGAGGGTTATATCGCCATTAGCACCCATGTAGAGCCTACGCGGGTGTTGATGGTCAGTATAACCAATAAAAAAAGAAATGTTATCTTCATGAGCAGCACTGTGCTCCATTTTGGGAGTCCGTTTTTGGTGTTGATGGCTGTGATGTCATCAACACGGAAAACGTACTCCGAAAAAGAACCGCAGCGCCGCAACTGAAGGTAAGAGTTTTTTTGTTTTGCTTTTCTAACCCTGTGCACCCATATATGACCTAAACGGATGCTAATGGGTGTAGGGGAAGTGAGGAAGGGAAGGAGGAGCGGGGAAGGGAAGGGTGTGCTGGCCAGCAGCACTCAAGCTACTGGGAACGCAGGCTTGGACCAGACAATTCAACCCGTGTTCCGAGCATCTTGATTAGCCAGCACCCCCTTCGAGGGTGCTAATGAGATTTAATGGGCCTCATTACGACCTCGGCGGTAGCCATGCCGCTATTGGCGGCATTGCCGCCGAAATCGCAACTGGGTCCGAGTTCCCAGAATGAGGAATTACCGGGCCATTCCGAGTTCGGAGGGCCCGGTAATTCCTCCCTCCAAGGACCCGGACCTTCCCCATTCCCATTCAGCCCCAAGAGGGCTGAATGGGAATGGGAGAGGGAGCAAACAACGGGCCGATTACGAGTGGACAGTTGTTTGCTCCCTCTTCCCCTCGCAGAACCCGGTAAGCATGCCTGGTTTTACCAGGCGTGCTTACCGTGTCCCACGAGGGGACCTCGTAATGTGGCGGAACGGGTTTAACGGGTCCGCATCCTTTTGCAGCGCCCGTTAACCCGTTCCGCCAGGGTCGTAATGAGGCCCAATGACTTAATTGGAGTTTTAAACCTGCTACTCGAAGTATAAGCATTATGCATGTCCTTTACTGAAGTCCTGTTAAAAACAAACATTGCCAAAGCCTAGACTTTTGGCATGTGCGTAAGAATTAGATATTCGAAAGGCACTGCTATTAGATGCCCTGGTAATTGCAGCATTGTGCACCTGCTCCCATCAATGGCTACTTAATACCACTATGGAAGTGCCTGGCAAGTGCCTTTCCCATGCCTACACAAAAGCCCAAACTGTTGGTATTGCCAATGCTTGTACTACATATGCCAGTGTACACTTCTTATATAATGGAAAGGACCCGGACTTCACAAACAATCTTATTTGTGTAACAGTTAGGTATTCTTGCCTATGACGAAAATTATGACAATAAGCTGCACAAGTGGTGCAAAAAAAATTCCTGTCCAAATTAAATCATACATCAATAGTGTTGGCGCTTACAGAGCAACCAGAGCATGCATTCTTTGTTTACGTGAAACAAGGGAAAATATACACACTTGATTAAGTACTAAAGAAGAGTTTCCAACCGGTGTCTGGACATTCACTGGCCCCAAATATTGTATAATACCCAGGTGTCATATAAAACGTACCATACTCCTCTCACACAATTTTTGCTTCTTGAATGCAGTGGTGAGGGCTGATGTGTGTGCAGTAAAATCCCCTAAGTGCAGGTGTGTAATATTAATGATCCGACTAAAGATGCTCCCACTAAATGCACCAAGGAAATAGGACGAGTTGTTTTTGTGAAATGAGGACCTGAAAACATTAGATATTTCTGACTGATTTGTAAAGGATTTATTGATTTGTGGCAGAAGTGGTAAAAACATATTTTATTATGTTTAATATTATAGATTTATAGACTGAGGAATGGGTCATTATCAGTGGATAATGACCCGTCACCAAGTTATGGACTGAGATTAAGCCAAATGCCATAAGAAGGGGAAGTGATAATGATCCCTCCCAAGGGCTATAGAGCTAATAGCAAAAGGTGGTAGTGGCAATAAATGTCTTGGAGCTTTTGTGATGAAGTTAAAAATGGTGCTTAAAGATTGAGTAACGTAAATAGGCAAACTGAGTTAGTAAATTAAATGTATTATTATTTTGCATTATTTACATAACATGGTGGTCTTCATAAGTTAAGCATTTTAATTGCAACTGGGCAGAACTAGAACAAGTTTAACCTGAGGAAGCATTTCGTGCCACGTAAAAGTTAACGGTTTCTCTGTAATAAAGTACAAGCACTGTCCAATGTTTAATCTTTCTCTTTCATGTATTAAATAGCATGTGGCAGCTAAAAAAAGGTCCCTCCCAGCGAGGAATGGACTTGTTGAAACAAATTCTTGCTTGAAAATTGCATTGTTGTTTCTAACGGAACCTGTCAAGTCCTGTGTGCTTCTAAAGATCGAAAGGTCAGAATGCAGTCCATACCAGTAGTTATTGAGTGCACTCTAAACATTCTGGTTGGCTAAGAGGAGGTCACTAACGATTTCCATTTACTAATCAAATATCACTTGTGAGAGGTAATTAGGACTTCTCAACTGAAAGAGGTGACATTATCGCAGAATGATGGCCATCTTCCAGTTATTCATGGAGGGGAATATGGTACAAGTTAGTTGGGAATGGGAATTTTCCCGTCATATTCTGCCCCCTCATGAGGTCTACAGATGAGGAGGAACATGTCATTAGACAGTGTGGCAGGCTGGCTCAGAGTGTTTTGCACGTTGTTTATAAAACCAATTATAGACTGCATTCTTAGCAGTCTGATTGGCTAAGCATCAGTCTTTAGTGGCGGATGGGGAGTAATTGAACCTGAAGCATAAGCAAAAGACTATTATCTCATGCATTCACAAAACATAGGCGAAATGGCCCCCAGTCATTGAAGTAACTAACGAATAGCACCCTAGTAAAAGAAGTTTGCATTGGCTTTAAAAAAAATCGAACTACATCCGTTGTCACCATTTTTGTTGTTAGTAAATGGAGCAAAATCGTGATCCAATGTACAATGATTTCTGCACTGGGTCTATTTGTAGCTCAAACACAGTGCAATCCTTCCTGTCTGAAAGGTGCAGTAAAATGTATTTGCACCATTTCTTATCACATAAACAGCAACAATACTGCAAAATCATTTGTTTGCCTAGGTGCAAGACCAAATAGAAGAAACACCTGAAGGTTCCATTCACTATATGAGAAGCATCAAATACTGTTGCAACATCCATTTGATCGCCTTTGGACTCCTGCAAACATTATTTTGGAATGTTCACATTCCATTCCCTACTAAGCAAGCAGCAGTTACAGTTTGTCGCATTATATTTAAGACCACCCTTAACCTGGGAAGTTCCTTCCCACCCCCAATCAAGGAGCCCTACAACACTTGCTTAAGTTTTTATTTTATTTTATTTTATTTTTTCATTTATTTAAGATCTATGGTTCAGACAAAAGTATAAACCTTTCACTTAATAGAAAGCATAGCAATAGCAAAAAGATCAAATTAGCATTCTCATACAAAACAAATTTTAAAATGTTCAACCAATTGCGTAAAACAAATTGCTTAAAACAATTTACTTAGAACATCACTTCCAGAAAGACAGAGAAGTCGATCAGTTTACTTCATTATAACTCCATTTTTATTTTTGTATCTGATCAAGAAAACCAGTTAAGGACAGTATCTGGATCTGGCCCTGGCCAATCAACCGGCTGGACCACACAAATTCACTAACAGTTTCCATCCCTAGATGTTTAACCCTTTCTGTTTGCAGAGCCGGGCAATCGACCACCATATGCTTAATGGTTTCTTTGGTAGCCAAGTTCTTACAAAATCTACAGCACTGGTTGGACATGCCTGGCCCCCATTTGCACGTCCTTTCCAAAGTCGGAAGTTGGTTTAACCGAAAACGTAGGTAAGTTGGTCTGCGTTTAGGGCAAGGGAAGATGTGAACGTACTTCGGAAGCACCTCTCTCTTAGGGAGCAATTTGCTATATTCGACGTACAAACTATAATTCCCCACCTGTTCTGAAGAGATCACGCAGTCGTGTTTGTGCAGTTTGTTCTTAACAATGCCGGGGTTATGACAGAGTTCTCCAGTAGATAACCCTATCGAGGTAAGCAGTTCGGCCATTTCTTCCTTACATTTTGTGATAGTTGCCCCAGATGCTCTGGTTTGCTCTGCCCCCCAACTCTGATAGAGAGACTCAGCAAGTGGATTTAGTAGTTCTGCATATTCCGCCACTTTTCTCCATTTGGCTCTCGTCCCCAGTGATATCAGCCCAAACTCTTGGCTTATGACGAAATTGGTAATGGCCATAGACAGGCCTAGGGTTTTCTTAAACAACATTCCCTGGATGGTGTTAAGGAAGATCACCAGTTCAAAAAACAAAGATCCAAGAGAAAAGTGACACAATTGCCTATATACCCTCTTCATTTTTGCCAGCAGTGGCATAGCCTTGCCCCTGACCAGGAGTTTTTCTTTTTGGTCTGGCCTTATTAAAGACTCATATAGAGCCGCATAAATCTCCCCTCTCTGCCCACAGTGGGCCAAGAACCAGGCCCGGGGTATAGAAAGAATATATATGTAACACTTTTCTACATATACTTTTGTCTCACAAACAAGGAAGACAGGCCAAATAAAATGGTCAAAACTCTTTTCTCTTGAACCAAGTGGAAAGTTGAATTTCAATAATAATAATAATATAGCACAATGCTAGGACATAATCTTCAGGTTTCTGTTAGTGTCAAACATAGGCACATATTTCATTTTTGGAAACTAGTTCACCTTCAAGGCTTGCTATATGGAGGCCCCTGCACACTCAAAATGCTAGCAGTTTAAATCAGAGATTTGTAAAAAGCATATGGCAAATATTACACCAAAATGTAGCTTAGAAACAAAGGATTAATTTAAAAACAAGAGATACATCACATGTTCAGGGTTGGCTACATGAGGTCTCACTTTTTCTGAGCACTTCTCCCCCAGCCGCAAAAACTCAAGCATCAATGAAATGCAGCACCCTTCTGTTCAAAGGCCAGGTCTAGAGAGTGGGGACAATTTAGGAATTTCATTTCACAGACCCCCCTCACCTAAAAGCCTGTGTCAGGGAAGTTGGATAGTAAAATGGGGATGATTATTCATTTTGTTTTTTCAAAACCCCTTCACTCAAAGGCCTTTGTTGGGGAACTTTGCCATTTTAAAATGTCCTTTTTTGTGGGGCTAAGAGCACCCCGTTGTTAAAGACAATGTGGAAACAATGGTGGCAGTTGGGAATTTCGGTTTTTTAGATGAGAATACTTTTTATTTAGAAAACAGTTTTGCGAATGGGTTTCAGTGGGGAATTTTCATTTTAGGGACTAGGATCTTTTGGTTTGAAAGGAAGGGTTTGATAATAGTGACCTTTATCAATTTCGTTTCGGTGGCAAGTATATCTTTTGTTTAAAAACAAGTTTTGGTAAGGGTTCATTGGGAATTTTCATTTTAGGAAGGGACACCCATTCTCATTAGAGAAGTCAGGGGTGAACAGGAAAATCAAGGCACCCCAATTACTTTAAATGACTATCCTCTATCTTCCCGCTAGGAGAGAGGGTGAAAGTTTTGAATTCTTCCAACCCCCCTGTGTTAAATCTATCTGGTAGTTAATTAAATTAATATACAGTAAAATATGCTAAGGGTCTATACAATTATACCCCCCACCCCACTAATGGAAGCAAACCCACTATGTAAGTGAATGAGTTAATTAAATAGATCCCCACACTGACAGTTGGGTGGACAATCTACTTACTTTTTGACATCTCTGGGTTCTGCACTCAGGGAGACTGAGCAGGACTTTGCTCTTAGGGAAAAACAGGAATCTGGCCAGCACTTCAGTCAATTGGGTTCCACAGCAATTCTCTATGACTCCAGTGAAGAATCACAGCCTCTGTTTTCTAGTCTCCCCAGCAATAGACAGCTCTAGCCTGCTTGAAGGATTTCCACCCAGAAGTGATTTCAGCAGATCTCATTTGGTGATTTCTGGCAGCTGTCTGTTGGTATTTTTTTGCAGTGCTTCTCTTTTTCCATGGCGCAAGTGCTTTTGACTACCCAAGCCCCTTCCCAGGCCAGTGAACATTAGGCAGTGCTAATTTATGATCTTGCAACTCAGATTGAGCATTTACATTTCTCTCCACCCCGAAGTCCAGCCTCTCTCTAAGGAATGGTTTAGGAGTCTAGGACAGAAATACTGCAACCCCCTTTTCTTGATGTCAAATGTTTGGCAAAAAGTACCTACATCGCAAAGGTTTGTAATTTACAAATGAATGCCATAATATGTATTTAATTAAATAAAAACCAGGAGGGTGAGGGGATGATGGCGGCCCATGGCGGGGGAGGCAGCCTGTGGGTTCAGTTGAACACAGGTTGAGATCAGAGATTTCAGCCTGTGATCCATTGAACCTGATTGGCTGTGTTCACCGACCCGGGTGTTAATAAGCACTAAGAGCGTGTATATTCATCCTGAATTCCCATAACAAATCATTGAAGGCTCCACCCACTCCTGCAATTAAGTAACACCATTTCAAGGGAGTCAATATATTATTATGAAATGATGCGCTTATGTGCTTATGTTTTTTGTCAAACTTTATGTGCCATAGTTAAACAGCACTTTCCACTGTACTGGAGGCTTGTAAAAAAGAAAGCTTAGCAAATTAAGCAATCTCCTGTTACATCTGTGAGCTACCTACAAATTCGATTGGAGTACTCTTAAATTAAGTAGTAATAATGACACCTCTGATTGCATCACTTCCATCACTTCAAAGTGGGGAGAATCTGGTATAAAACTCTATTATAACGTGATTGTTATTGTGGAAATGCACTGTATGGTTTTCACTCTTGCTTGTGACAGCAACATTGATATTCTGCTTTATTGGTCAGTCATGATGATGCACATTGATGACTATTTCTTAATGAGTGCCTTGTTTGGCGAAAAAAAGATGCTTCATGAAACAGTTATGTGACCAAATGTTTAAACATACGTATGACTCAAAGAAAAGAAACACACTGGGAAAATAATAGTTCTTTTCAGCTACTTATGAGCAAACTCAAAATAATTGAGGATTTGTTTAATTATTTAAACAAACTCCAGACCCAGAATATGTGGATACAGTGCTCGATAGTGGGAGAAAATATTATTGTATCATCAACAATGTTCTTTTCTTTCGCTATAATGACTGGATACCACGGTTGCACCAAGATGAAAGGGAATGGGAGATGGGTGAATTTGGATGGGTAGTTGACACTGAAAATGCAGTAGGGCAGAAGATGAATTGAGCCAAATAAGGCAGCTCAGTATTGGTCTGAAAAGGATGGCAAAGTGGTGTGCAGTGAAATGGTGGGGTAAGAGGAGGAGTGTGGCAGGGCACCACAGGGGAAAGCAGAATTGGGTGGGGGCATGACATAGAAAAGGTGGTGCTGGATGGCATACAGGAGCACATAGTTAGCAAATTGAAGTGTCATGAGGCAAGTCTGCAACACAGGAAACTGCAGTATTTGCGGGATCAGAACATTGTGGTTGAGAAACAGGGTTTACCTCTTAATGACATAGAACCACTCAAAAAGTATCTTACAACTTATGTAACAGGAAAAATATGCATTAATACCATAAAGAGATTCGTAACCCAAAACATGTGCAGTAAAAATAATCTAAGAGACCAAATGATCACTGCAACATTTTGCAAGGCAAAACAAAGTTTATAACATGCAAAAAGGTCCCAGGCGGTCCCGTAGAACCGAACTGACATGGAGCTTTTCACGCCCCAAGAAGTTAGAGGTTATATACCCGAAAACTGCATATTTCCCTACATAGGTTCCAAACGTTATCCAATCACCCTTACTGGCTACCACCTATATGACATGCTAATATCCCCTATAGTCACTGGTCGACCTGGCCACACATTATATAAGCCCATTTCCTATACATGTGGTCCACTACATTGTCACTATTGAATCCTCATACATGATTGGTGTGCAGCTACAAGGCTAGAATAATACATATTGACCATCACTTGATGTGCACCCCTCGGACCCAGCGCAATCAAAGTATGATGGTGGGGCCAACTCTGCTATGATTACACAATAGGCCTTCTCATTATACCAGATGCCACGGCAGACACAAGCTGCACCCTTGACCTTGTACTAAAATGACTGGCATCACCTCTGCTTCTCCTATCCCAAATCACAATACGTTCCAGACAATACTCCACCTTATCTCATTTAAACCCCAGATGCCCAATAATGATATAACCAGGACACCACTGTCGGGGAGAAGCTGGATCCCCCCCCCCACCCCCAGGGCAGTGGGGGGCCAGCAGCCATACCCTCACCAGCTATGGGAGGCCCCAACACCTCCCATATGGCCCCCAGAAATGCAACAGAGTGCCAAGCAGGCAGCAGCATGTTTTCAAACTGCATTTGTTTCTAGGCAAAAAAACACACAAAGCATCGTGCACACCGCGAATTCAGGCGCCGTCTCCCCCGGGGCTGTCTTGCAAGTAAGTTTTATAATCACACTGCAGGCTGACCTCACAGAATTGGATCAGCTCCCAGAAACCTATCTCCTCCTGTTATTGGCTGCAGAGTGGTGGGTTACATATGTAGCCCTTATAGAGAGCCTGATAATTGGATATTAACCTCCTGCGTCAGTGGGTTGATTTAGCTGTGCCAGCCCCCATTACCTAATTCTAATCTTGTTGCAATGTGACTTTTGTTCCCATAACTTTTAGCTGAACAAGCAGTTCGCACCTGGGCTCTGGCTTGTTACAAGTTATGTTTCAATGTTGTGCGTGTCCTTGAGAAAATGTCTTTCTTTCCCAGAAAGAAAAAAAAAAGCACACTGGGTTGCCGTGATTTACTCGCATTTGTGGATAAAAAAAATGTCTGTCTGCAGAAAGCAATTTTATCTTGAACTTGCGGCCTTGGCAGGTCGGACTTCTTTTGCGAGGAATGTTGATAAGGCTCCCGCAGCAAGTGTTCAGTGTTCAGTGAGTGAAATGAACTTAGCTGTAATTTTCCTGAAACATAGCTTTACACTGTGCATTTAGACCATGTTAGTTCATATAGGCATTTGCAAGCCTTTAAACAGGGATTTTTGTGTTTGTAGATTCTGATATTGCAGCATTGATTCAAATGTAGCATAGAAGTTGCACTGTTGGTGAAGTGGGTGTGTTTCAGCATATTTGTCACCCATGGGTGCGCTGGGGCGCTTGGGGTGCGGGGGCATGGATTTGGTCTCCATTTTCCCTCTTCAGTCCCCCCTCTGGTCGACTTTTGTCGACCACACCACCAAGCAACATTCACCTCCTTCCGGTCTGCATATCTTTGCCAATTCCTTGAAGTGTCCATAATTTTCTGCATTGTTGTTGATCAACAGTACATATAGGAGTGTTCCCCTTCTGTGTTCCACCACACTCACTTCCCTTCGTACTTCCTCTGATCACAGGGAGTGGCCACCTTTATTACTGCTGGAACCATGTTGCGCACCGCTATCTTAGTCCGGCTCTTCCTTTCACCATGTCTCTTATTTGCATTCCGATAACTTCTTCTGTTGTTCTTTTGCAATGTATCTCTATCTTGCACAATGGTGCTGTGCTCGGTAGTCGTCCTTCCGTTATCACCTTCAAGCAACCAGGCAGTCATGATGTCGTCCATCACCATGCAAGCACTAGCTAGTTCTTTGCTTTCTCTTTTCAGATGCATTTTTTGCTGATCATTCTTTGGTATGCTGGTACTTCACCCACTCATCCTTCTGTCTCGCTCGAGAAGTAATTCCCCCCTCTTTTTACTTCTCTGTCTGTTTCTCTTCTTCCGTTGTTTTCCACCTTGGTGAATGTGTCACTCTTCACATCTTCCTTGGTCATCACCAACAAGGGCATGCTGATGCGCACCAATCAACACTCTCCTCCCCAATTCAGTGGTAGTTTCTCTTGACCTTTGGATGCATGTGCTCAATAGTAGTCCATAAGCAGTGATGTTCCTGCTCTCATCTCGCAACTTCTCTCATCCTTCTTGCATCCAGCATTATTGTCCACTTCTTGTCACTGTTGTGCTGGTAACATAACGTTGGTACCTTAACAGTATACGTCCTTCTTCAGTGACCATCTTTGCTCTTTTCTCCCACACTGTTAGGCACTTATCATATTTTTGTCTCTTATTATTTTATTTTTTCTTCTCTCCTTTTGTTTTTCTTTCTTCTTTTATTATTTATTTATTTATTTATTTTCTTTTTCTTTTTTTTTTTCAATCTCAATGTTGCTGTCTTCCCTTGCAATCTTCTTCGCACCTTGTCATACATGGGCGTCGTGCTCTGCTGTAGTAATTTCTGTTGTAATCAATTCTCTTCCGGCATATGTTAAAGAACAGTCAGGACAGCTCTCTCCAGTGGTGTCCCTACCAATTTTGTACATGTGGGCATGTTGTTGGTCACTTCTGATATGTGTGTTATGTGTATGTTTTACTCCCCTTGTGTCTGCCTTTAACTCTCCTTACTTTAGCAGCAGCTTTTCCTTACCCACTGACGCCGTAACTCTTCCTGCTTAGGTTAGGGAATGTTAGCAGGGGATACAGCGGTAATGCTCATTATTACAAATAATTTTCAAGGTACCACCCCCATAATTTCGTTCATCATTAATAGTCCCATCGTGAAGGTAAAAGTCCTTATTTGCGTGCCCATAACCACTTACGCTGCTGGGTCCTTGCAGCTGATGAGATGATAAAGTTGCCCGCCTGAAAATCGCAAGAAAAGCGTTAATACGTTAGTACATGTTAGTAACATCAAGCTCCGCGAACTAAACAATCACTAAGGGCAAAATCAAACCTCCCCCTGGACATTTCGTGTTTTCAAAATTTCTCAATATGGGTAGGGAAAATCTTGGGCTGTTTATTCAATGGAAGCAAGGAAATATACTTCAGGGAAACATGCTCTAAGGGGTCTGAGGTTCTTGATAGGGTGGGCAATTGAGTGGGGAATGCTACACAATGTTTTAATCAGTAGGCCTCACAGTTTCTAATGGAAGATAACATTAAGGAAATTTCCTACACATTTCTAACATCATACATACGCAACAACCTGCATGTGCGGGGAAAAGAGAAGAAACAAAACAGTGTTACAGCTGTAGGTGCACAAAATGTAATATGAAACTCAATTAAACTTTGGAAATGCGTGTGTCAGTCCCTATTCTAGTTGCTAGTGTGCGTTGGACCATGGGATGGCCATGTTTCCCTAACTCGGGAGAGTTCGTGCTATTTTGCAGTTCATGAAAATCTCTTGCGTTGGCCCTGTTGATCGTTGCTCCCTCGTTGCCAGGGTGGCCACCGCTTTGTAGGGCTTGACGCCTTACACTTCTGACAAAGTCTGTCAGGAGGGGAAAATGTCCCACTGTAGTCCATAGCCATTGGGTGTTGGTTGTCCGTTGTCTTCAGGCCTGCCCTGGGTCCTTTGTATCTGGCGAGAAATGAAATGGAAGCGCTTGAGACCTGAGAATTTACATATTCTTCATTTTCTTGACCTAATCTCTCTGCACTACTCTCACACTATTCAGTGTCCTAGTGGGAGGAGCCAATGGTACACCTATGCACCATCCTGTCACCACCTGGTGGCGTTCAATGGCGGTCTGACTGTAAATTATTACACAATTCGGAATGTACCCAGAAAATGGGTAGGCACTTAATTTTTGTGAAGATACTCATTACACACTTGGATCATATATATGCAATTTGGGTGCTAGTGTACAAATGGGCCTTTGGATCTTTGTATTTACTGTGCTTTTGTTATAAGCTGTTTATAGTGCGTGCCTTTGTCCCGTGGGGCATCAGGCACTGACAAGCTAAATAGGGAAACATCAGGGTGGTAAATTTGTCATATAGGGTGGCTGTGTTTCTAAATTAAGTGCACCATGTTACTTAGTTAAGATAATCGCAGGGTTTTTAAAACTTTTTTTTTCTATGGCTCCTCTCTCACTTCTCAGGGTGTGCCTTGCAGTGAACTGCAGGCACTTTAAGCTGGTACTAATGAAATCCGCTACCAATTTACTCTCATTCTCTCTATCCCACCCCATGTCCACTTTTTAAAGCTTACCTACTCTGTTAATTACTCATTTAGTCTAGTATTTTATTACTCCACTACTGTAATTACTGTTACATTTAAACAATATATATTTCTAATTACTGTTACATTTAAACAATATATATTTCTCCCCCCAATATCTGCTCTCAAATTTTAATACAACCATTATGCTCCAGTTCGTGCAGCAATGACCTCTTTCCCTATGTGTGTTGGCTAATGCATTTGTGCCAGTGTTATTTTCAAAAGCGCTAGTGGCAGTACCACTTGCACTGTTATTGTGTCGCCAAATTAATTCTGTTGGGAACATGGATCATCCACCCTTTACCCCTATTTCTCTCCTCCTGTGGTGAACTGTCAATGAAATGTAGGCCCCCCCTCAAGTGCACCTTCTTCCACCTTGTGTGTCTCATTTGATTGTTCTGTGTTAATCGTGTATTCATGAGCCCAGTCTCCTCACTGAAAGATGTGTGCTCAAAAATGTAGCTAAATGTACTCTCTTGTGATGCGCTATCATTATGCACCCCCCTCTGTACAGTGCACCCCCATTATTCTTAAACAATCTTCCTTACTTTCAACATGTGTATGCCTGGTGTTTAACAAGTTATGGATTTCTCTGTTAATAAAGTGGTCATATCCACATTGCTCATGATGTCACAAATGTCTCTTCCCTAATGCATGGCCTAGTCGCCCCACTGTCACCCAGAAAAGAAAATGTTTTGATACATATCACCACCCCTATGCAATTGTCCTCTGCATTATTGAGTGTGCGTGAGTGTGTGTGTCGGCGCGCGTCTCGCCCGCTCTGTCGGGGAGGTGAAGCATGAGTGTGTGTGGCAGAGTCAGTCAAATCAAGGTTGTCTTGGGCTGTCCTATTAGCGGTATAATGTCAATCTATGTCCTTTGAAAGGTTTGTTCCCCATCAGGAAGACCCCACCCAGTCATGTAACCGGTACCATTGCTATTGTGTCAGTGTTCTGTATGGGTGCTGGCTGCTGTGCAGTGCCCCTGTGTTGTCATTCTAGTCAGTCCTGGGGTAGTGGTGCTGTCATTTGTTGTGTCTGTACATGTAGTGGTAACAGTACCTGCATTGGTGCTTGTGGTGTCTGCTGAAATGATCCCATCCTGCCCCATGTATCCTCCCCACATGGGCGGTGCATATTGTGGTGATTGTTGACACTGCTATTGTGATTCTTGTGCGTGTGTGTTGAAGCTGTTTTTAACTGCCCCTCCCATCACATGCTTGAATGATTTATTTTGTGCCTACTTGTCCTCATCTGCCTTTCTCTGCCCCTGTGTCATCAAATATTACACTCCCGGAGGTTCAGAAGGGTGAGTCCCCTCTTCCCTCTGCTCGTGTTTGTTCAACATCAGCTGACCCCTCGCATTTTCCTTTTCCTTCGTGCACACAGTTCAACTGTAGCCATGTGCTTTTAAAGCTATTCCCGTGTAAGTGCTGTGTATGTGTGTCCTTAGCGATTGCTGCACGCTTCTGGAGAAGCCGCCTATGAGCAGCCATGGTCTTTTTAATTTACCTTCAGTACTTTTGAATCTTTGCACACTATGTTTTACTGACTTATTTCAGCATGGAAGCTGTGTGCTACACAACAAGTGAAGGGGAGTCATTTCTGTATTGTGTGATACATTTTACCTCTATTCAATTCGAAAATTTCGATAGTCCGCTGTTCAGGGAGCAAAAGTTAGAAGATAATTGAACAATATTCAACTTCTGTGAGCCTTCTTGGCTCCGCACCTTAGCCAGTGCACTCCACGTGCAATCCATCTTCACCAAACCATTGCCTTCTCCGGCACACTCCCACAATCTTGCGCATGTGTCTTCCACACACCGCCTCTGGGTCACCTATTCTCCAAATACAAAACCACACCACTATCTCCTCACCATCAAAACTTTGTGTCCTTATGCATCAATCTGAAGGTGACGTCACCAAACTAAAAACACAATGCAAATGAAAAGACAAATGTGCATACACAGAACAATAACCCATTTCTCCCAACCCCACAAAAAATCCCAAAATAAAACCCCACAATCCCCACAGCTGTCTTCCTGTCTCAACTGGAACAAGGTAAACCACAATAAACTCTTATAATTGGACTGCACACACTGCGTCGCCTAGTGCATGATACGCTCCTCACCAGGGGACCTTAACCAGCCAACTACCTTCCGCACTCGGGAACAATCTAGCTACCTCCTGCGGGAAAACATCATCCACTCACTGAACTAAAACGCTCAATTAGCAGGGGACCTCATCTACTCATTGATCTATAACGTCAATTCATAGGAAATCCAGACCCCGTACATGAAATCACCATCCAGACCAATCAGCGCGGCACTCCTGTTCTAGACCAATCAGCGCGGCACTTCTGTTCTATGTGTAGGGAGTCACTACCCCACCCAATATGCTCAAAAACACAAGAAGGGACCACTGCCACCACCCCAGTCCCAACTACAATTCACGTGCCGATCACTACCAATGCGCTGAATTTTGTGACAATGTACAATCACCCACCACCCAATTTACAATCCCTCCCTAAAAAAAACACTTTAACATTTCTACTTTAAACATTTCCCCCCCTCAGAGCCCATGTTGCTGGTTTACTTACATTTTCCTATGCTGCACTGGCAGTTGCACCACTGCTGGACACTCCCTCAATGCGCTTCACCGGACCCCTTCTCCTGCAGGGCTCTCACCTGCCCTCAAGCGGGGTATTTCCAAGTGGCCCCCGAAGCCTTTAGCCGGTTACGCGTTTTTCCGGTGGTCTTCAGGTGCAGGCGAGGGTCTCACAGCTTCCTTGAGTCGGCGGCAGGGAGCTCAGTCCATCGCAGAGCTTGCGCAGGCAGAGCGCAATTACCCATGTTACAATGAGCAATGAGCCTCACAGAGGGCACCAACTTGTCGGGGAGAAGCTGGATCCCCCCCCACCCCCAGGGCAGTGGGGGGCCAGCAGCCATACCCTCACCAGCTATGGGAGGCCCCAACACCTCCCATATGGCCCCCAGAAATGCAACAGAGTGCCAAGCAGGCAGCAGCATGTTTTCAAACTGCATTTATTTCTAGGCAAAAAAACACACAAAGCATCGTGCACACCGCGAATTCAGGCGCCGTCTCCCCCGGGGCTGTCTTGCAAGTAAGTTTTATAATCACACTGCAGGCTGACCTCACAGAATTGGATCAGCTCCCAGAAACCTATCTCCTCCTGTTATTGGCTGCAGAGTGGTGGGTTACATATGTAGCCCTTATAGAGAGCCTGATAATTGGATATTAACCTCCTGCGTCAGTGGGTTGATTTAGCTGTGCCAGCCCCCATTACCTAATTCTAATCTTGTTGCAATGTGACTTTTGTTCCCATAACTTTTAGCTGAACAAGCAGTTCGCACCTGGGCTCTGGCTTGTTACAAGTTATGTTTCAATGTTGTGCGTGTCCTTGAGAAAATGTCTTTCTTTCCCAGAAAGAAAAAAAAAAGCACACTGGGTTGCCGTGATTTACTCGCATTTGTGGATAAAAAAAATGTCTGTCTGCAGAAAGCAATTTTATCTTGAACTTGCGGCCTTGGCAGGTCGGACTTCTTTTGCGAGGAATGTTGATAAGGCTCCCGCAGCAAGTGTTCAGTGTTCAGTGAGTGAAATGAACTTAGCTGTAATTTTCCTGAAACATAGCTTTACACTGTGCATTTAGACCATGTTAGTTCATATAGGCATTTGCAAGCCTTTAAACAGGGATTTTTGTGTTTGTAGATTCTGATATTGCAGCATTGATTCTAATGTAGCATAGAAGTTGCACTGTTGGTGAAGTGGGTGTGTTTCAGCATATTTGTCACCCATGGGTGCGCTGGGGCGCTTGGGGTGCGGGGGCATGGATTTGGTCTCCATTTTCCCTCTTCACCACTCTTGAGTCTGAATTTCAGGGATGTATTTGCTTTGATTGTGCATCTACCTGTGATTCATATGGGTTGATCACTCATTGGGTGGGGGTAGTAGCCCTATAAATCCTTGCCCCGCCTATTGGCATTGCACCCCTCATGCCCTTTTCTCATGAATTTGTCCTTCAAAGGGCGCATCCCTACCTTCCCTCCCCACATCTAACATTCCATTTCCATCATCTCTGAGCTCTACAGCTGGATACAGTTAGCGTATATCTACGCAGTGCAGATGCCTTTGAACTTGGCTTCTCTCTTGGGGCGTGGAAAGGGTATTTGTCTTGGGGCTGAGCTAACCAGAGCTGCAGTTCTACACCAGGGCCTTTGTTCTGCCGATTGTGTGCTATTACTAGAATTACAATATGGCGGCACTCTTGCCATGTTAATATGCTGACTTCGCTCCAACCACAGTACCTTCCTGACTCCATCTTCCACCTACCTTAGCTCTTTCCTTGTACTGCACTTAAAACATAACTTTGTATACAACTACTAAACACAGGGTCTATAACACTGCCCTATCTATAACCTCTGCAACTGCAACATTACTATATTAGTTGCTCCTTTCGTGTTGCTATAGGTGGGTATCTTATATGTGTCAAAACTAACTACAAGTAATATGTGCACCTTCTGCTGCACAAAACGCACCCTGCTCACACTACGCTAAGTGCTAATAGGTTTTTCTCAGCCTGAACCTTTTTGGCTGGATTGGACGCTGTAAGTACATCAATAGTACTTCAGAAGTGAGTCACCGTGCAACATGTGTTCATAATTATGTTCCTCCAAGGCTGCAAACAGATCATGTTTTCAGGAAAGACCTCGTGAATATTCATGAGGTAAAACTGCATCCATCGGATCCAAATGGGAAATCATTTACATATTCAGTGATTATCCAGAAAATCTGATTGGTTTGTAGACTCGGGGACTAGCTTTGTGCTTTACAACATTTATAATTTATCAGTGGTTGTGATTTCTTGAAAGTTTGTCAAAGTGCCTTTGATTTCAGAAACATCAGATTTATTTTTCCTAACTTTATAAATTAGACCTCAAGGGTTTGTTTCTCTTTTGGCCTTAGAATCTTTCGGACTGGTCTTTCATTATCCGATGTGCAGAGCTATAATCATTGAACATTGTGTGCTGTGCAAAGTCAGAGGAGGAATGGCCTTGTATCGTGATCAAGTCATCTACTCTCGCCTCTTCGAAGCAGCTACATGGCACATGCTGTTCCATCCTTAAATGATGAGGGCTCCCAAACTCATCAGGCAACTTCTACTTGCACGATAAATGTTCCATATCCTCCCACCAGCTATAAACGCAGAAGCAGTGAACAATGATGAATGAGATGTTCCCGCGTGAATTCTAAAGGACGGAAAGAACTTCTGTCTGTCACATTTTATTATGTTATTAGTTCCAGTTGCCATTTTTTTTATTGGGAACTAGAACTAGTGCTATGCAATGAAATCTTAATAGAGAGTGACCATTGTTTTTAGGGTTTTCGAATTAGCCACTTATTTTCTAAAGTAGTTTAAGTAATGTTACTTCTTAAATATCTTTTTCATTGTGATTTTCAGTGTTGGCGAAAGTCACTGTAGAGGAAGCATATACAAAAGTGGTCCTTGCAGCCACAGATCGGACGTAAACTATGCAGTCGCTGTGCCGGCTTCCATGCACCGTCTTTAAAGGTCAACTCAAGGACATTGGTCCGTTTTTATAGGAGTTCTCTCACGACTTCCTTCAAAGATGCTGTGTTAACATTTCAAATTGCTTCTTGGTGTCCATCCAACGAGGGGGGTAGCCTTTTTATCTCAACCTCACTGCTCACAAAAACCTCATTAGGCTGATCAGATGTTGACAGTTACAGCCCCTCATCAGACAGAAGACATGGAGGGATTGTGGTTACACATGCATCAAACGGCTCAATTCGTCCCCCAAAATCATTCTCGTTTAACCCAAAACAGAATGCTTGAAATTTGCTTCTGTACCGACACCATGTTAAGTGTCCGAAAGCTAGACACTCACACCGAATCTCTCCAGCTTACGCATGCATCTTCTTGAGCTCAATGGACATGGCAATCCACAAATGCACTAGTACCAGTCAGCAGTTCCTCAAGAGAAACTTCTGAGACTAAACCTTCTCACTTTGTCTGACCCTTCACTCCTCGTGACTAGGGTGGGACTCTTAAGGCCTGATCACGAGTTGGGCGGTATCCCGCCTGGGATACTGCCCAACTTTATTGGCACTAGTGCCCACTCGTCCGACGGTATTACCGCCAGATCACGGGTTTGGCACTTGCTGTTGATCCTCAATTCCCATTGGGTCAAATGGGGAATTTTTGGCAGAATTAAAGTGCGGCAATACCGCCACAGTAACTGTGCCAAAAATTGCCATTTTTCCAGCATGTTTACCCCCAGCTCTAAGCTAGAGGTAAACACGCCAGGCTTGAGTTTGCGCTTACCCTTAAATGCGGCGGTAACACAGTTATGCTGCATTTAAGGTCTACCGCCCAACTCCTGATCAGGCCCTTAGAAAGTTTAGCGTTTGCTCTGCCTTGTATTATGTTTTCAGTTTTGGGAACTGGCAGGCAGGAGGATTTTGCCTGGAATCTCATATAACAATTGGCTGCTTAACTCGTCAAGTCATTTACTAGCAAATTGTTATGTACGAAAGTATTTAGACTTCTAAAAGCATGGGCTGACAGCCACACATTTATGCATGGAATTCATGTACATACACCCATTCAAACATTATTTTGAGAATCCACCCTATTGAAACTCACCATTCAGAAAAACAAAAGTTGGCAAATGGAGTATATGTTTAAGTCTAGAAGGGGCATAAATGAGTGCAAAAAGGAGGCGAAGGGGCAGGAGGGTGTAAAAGCGGGAGAAGAAGAGGCAGTGGGAGAGGGGCATAGTGGGAGTAAAAACCACCCATTTAACAAAAGGGCAAGAAATTCTTCTCAAACAAGACAAAAGAAATGAAGGGCAAATATAAGACAATCTCATTAAAGGGAAATTCGAATTTGTGGTACATAACCCGGAATTCTATGGATTTCTCTCCTAAAGTTATCACCTGAAGCATTGCCTGTGAGCACTTGCCTTGGTATAGTTAAGCCTAGATGGTCCGCAATTCAAAATAAATATTGAATGCATACATGTAATATAGACCACTTAAGAACTGGTAGTCTCACAATTGCACCAATGCTAGCAACTGGACAAAGGCTTAGGTAAGTCAGAAGGCAGCAATCAGGTTTTGTCACAATCGTTATTATCTAAAAACGTTTGCACCAGGGCAAACTGCGTATCATTCTTTTTTTGTACTATTTTTCCTGTATAGCATAAAAGGGAATGTGTTTACTACCTTTCTTACCGTATTACACAGGAAACATAGTAAATAAAATTGTCTGTGTTATGTTTGACTTAGTGAGACATTTTTGGATAATATGATTTAGGCTAAACATGTATGCTATACCCCGTATTAATGAACCAGCAAAGTTGGTGCTTTGTCAGTTTGCTCCACATTTTCGCAGCAGGGCAAAGCTTTGATAATCTGGTCCCAGAATGCCAAGACATTCCAACATGTTTATGAGTCCGTTTTTGTCAGGGTAGACTTTTGAGCCTATGTTACCATTCCCTCAGACAAGTTTGTGCAGTGAGGTGTCATGTCGCTACATAGACAACTTGTCATCCAATTCTGATCATTAAAGATACGTGGCATTAAAGAGAAGGGGGACATTTCCCAAGACTTCAATTCTGTGGCCAGAAGGCATCTCCCAAGCACCCCAAGTAATCCTTAAATTGATCAATGTTTGAAATCTGAGTAATTGCTTTAAATGCGAGCTCACGTGGATACCATAGTGCACTTGTACTGTTACTCTAACAACAGCTACTGTTTTCTGCCTTTCAGAGCTGAAACAGAAAGAGGACTGTCGAGAAAGCATATCATTGAAGGTCTGTATCACAGTGGCTTTACTTTATCAAAAGGACTGTTTTTGTGTTTATACATATCATTAATATAGACCTGCTAGATGTCTGTGCATTCATTAAGACAACAGACAGGACACCGATTTCCATATTCATTGAAATGTTGAAAGTGCGATAGCTAATTGCATTTCTCTAATGGCTACTGATAAACGGTTCCTCTGCGCGAAGAGCACTAACCATGCGAAGGGAGAAGGGGGGGATCATGGGAGGACCAATAAAAAACATTATTGACCAGGACTGCAGTCAAAAATCCTGCATGACTGTCCCTCATTTAATTTCTGAGGTGGTGATTCATGCAGCCGTTCCCCTTGACATTTCGTAAGAGGTCACCTATGGTGTCCAGACGTCTTCTTATGATCCCATTCTGATACTGTCAGAGGCACTCGTCCCGTCCGTGCATCCTCTCACCCTTCCATGGTGATGCCATTAGGGGCCAATCTGTAGACTTCATGACTTCTGGGCCTACCTAACACAGTAGTGTCATCCGATATTACCAATTAGAATCAGATGACAGCTCACTCTCACAGAGTGATACCATCAGATCCTGTGTGTACTGTACATAATGATTCTCTTGGTTTGGCATTCATTCATCAACAGAGGTTTTTTCGTGGAGTTTTTTGCCACCGATTTTTGGTTGAAAACACTCATTAAAAAATATGAGGCAGGGGGTGGGTGAAGTAGCATAAGGGGCCGAGGGTGTGGGGATAGGTAGTAAAAAACAGAGAAGGGGGATTGGGAAAACCCGCCAAATAAAAAAAAATGATGAGATTGTTCAGCTAAAAATCGGTGGTAAAAAACTCCACGAAAATAAAACCTGGTGATTGAATGACCTAGACCCATTCGCTTTCATCCGGCCAATGTACTTCTCTAAGATGTGTGTGCACGCTGCTTCCACCCTGAGACCCTCCGCTTGTAAAATTGGATCAGTACTCCTGCCTTTCTACCAGCTGTAGGAGTGACGGGTGGCATAGCCATTTTATCCACGCATCCTGTCTGAATTCATAAATGTGGTTCATGGTTACACACACTTTAATATTGGGGTGAGTGCTGTGAAAGATGAAATGAGCACCAAGCCCAGCATGCATTATGCACTAAGTGGTTCGAGCATACAACCATTGCTTCCTTAATACAATTCGGATTTTATGCAAAGCAGCCAGGAACCCTAATTACTTCTTTGTGTCCCATTACCCTTTTTTCATAGGGGTATTTCAAAAAGAGTAGAGTCAACTTCAATTTTATTTCAGAGAAATTCCATAAAACTGTACACATATTAATAGAAAACATACAGTAATTAAAACCTATTAAATGTTTCTGGAATCAATATAAAATGCATCCTACAAAAGCAACTTCTTGATAAGCGTTCATGACAGAGTATCCCAGTTCTGTCTGCAACCATTGGCTCTCCAGATGTTTTAGACTGCACTTACCATAAGCCTCAGCCAGCATAGTTGATGGTGAGGAATCATGGGAGTCATAGGCCCTCACTATAAGGTTGGCGGAATGGGTTTACCGGCACCGATAAAGGTGCCGGTGCTGGTAAACCCGTTCCGCCCTATTACGAGGTCTCCTCGCGGGACCCGCAATGGGCGCCTGGAAAAACCAGGCGTCCTTACTGGGTCCCGCAAGGGGACCAGGGAGCTAACAACGGGCCCGTCATTAGCGGGCCCATTGTTAGCTCCATCCCCATTCCCATTGAGCCCTATGGGGGCTCGAATGGGAATGGGAATGGACCGGGTCCGAGTTCCTCGGATGGGGAATTACCGGGTCCGCCAAGGTTGCGATGGCCCGGTAATTCCTCATTCGAGGAACCCGGGCCCGGATTGCGGTATGGAGGCAACCATGCAGCTAAAAGCAGCATGGTTACCTCCAACCTTCTAATGAGGCCCATATTCCAAAATATCTGAAGAGCCGCAGGTTGCAGACCTCAGGCATTGTTCTGCCTTATGTTGGGTGCAGAAGGAAGAAAAGGTTCCTAGGCCAAACACGTTTGCATCTCATTAGCTAACATCAAATGCATTAAAGCTGCATAACAAGAACACACAGGGCCTCATTACGAGGTTGCCGGTCCGGAGGAAAAAAACGGTACCGGTAAGCTTGCCGGTCCATTTGTTTCCGGACCGGCAAACTATGAGTTCTGCAAGTAGGTGCCTTTACGACCGTCTGGTCTGACATGGCGGGTGAAAAGGAACCCGTTTGCAGACCTTGACGGATACACCGGCACTGTTGCACACAGTGCCGATGCATCCGTCCTCCCATTCCCATTGAGTTCAATGGGACTCAAATGGGAACGGGGATTTTCTTTTTCCGGCGCAAAGAAAAATGACTCCGGCGGCAGCCGTGCTGTTTTTACTGGCACGGCTACCGCTAGACTCATAATGAGGACTCATAATGAGGCCCACATTCAAGTTTTTAAGAAGTACCTTCCCTGAACAAAACATCCACTGAAAAAACAGGAAGTTAATTGCGGTTTCATGAGAAATATGGTCACATCTGCTGATATAATCTTATTCACTATCCCATAATGAACAATGAGCAAAGGGAGGCTGTTAAAAAGAAGTCGACGGTTTAGTAATACCTTTACTGGAATAAGCATAATGTACACTATCAAACTGAAATGTATTGGAATCTTCAGGATAAACTGAGAATACACATACAATCCAAAGTGTTTTATTCAAAGGAGTTTCTAGAATAGTGGAATTCCGTCTTGTCAAATGCTATTGCATTGCGATAGGCTTAGTTGAATTATTAATCAAGTGACGGTATTGAAAAGCATTTAATACATCCAAAATTCGGATTATATTTTTGACAGCTGTTATCAGTTCGGAAGCAGGGATCATACACACTTGTCTACAATAAGAAGAGCGTTATCAATAAGCCCCAGCGAAGTCCATTGGAGTGCAGAAGCGGAGCGCATTCTGTGTGCCATGAGTGTCAATTGAGTTTCAAAATAAAATATTTCTGATGCTGTAGAGTCTCAAAGTCCCAACAATGTTTTCAAAAATCTTCCTTTCAAGAAAGAAAAACAGTCCATATTAGAGACAGATAATATGTATTAAATTAAATGTGATGAGACACAATATTTTGGTCTGAACTCAGGATGTATTCTGAATCTTTAAGGCCACCGTTAATTTGGTAAGGAACAAACTATCAAATAATTACAGGAATCTCACAGATAATCTCAGCTAAAACAATCATCAAAAGAGAGAGCTGACAATATAAAGGAGATATTTTAACAAAGGATGAAATGAAAAATAAGAGGTGGTCAAACCACAAGAAACCAGTTAAGGAGATCTATCAGGTTGATATGAGGCTATCATTGCTATATATCCCAAGTGGAATGGGCCGATTGTTTGTTTTTCTGTGATTGATAATATCTACCACTCACAATTACTAACAACACAAGAAGTTGTTTAGACCTGAAGAAGAGTCAATAGATTTGAAACACGTGTTGGCTTCTAATCTGCTTGAAATCTGTCATTGAACTTCATTGGGCTTAAATCCTAATATGTAAATGTATTGCACATAATGGTTAACAAGGGAGAATGTGCATGACCAGTAGTTCATTTTGACACAGAGAGCACAATCCATAAGGACCAAGTAAATCAGTTGTTTCTTCTTAGCTAGGGCTTCATGGGGAAGTACTCCCTGTCACTTGGTGTAGGATTGCAAACTACATCCATTCATAGCCTATACCCACTGCTGATGAGATGTATACAATTCCCCCAAATATTCCCAATTTTGCAAGTACTACAGTAGTCAGCGAGACAAAAATAGCACTTCACCATGAACACTTGGACCAGTTGTCAGACCATTGACTACATGGCCATCACAGCCCGCCAAGTGGACTTTCTACCTCTACCAGATGAGCATTGTCTCGGAGTAATGCAAGGGGGCAGCAGATGTCTGCAATTTGGAACAAGGCAACATTGATAATTAAAGGGTTTCAGGACAGAAGCCGCAGAGGAGTTGACATCTGGTAGAAAATAAATGAGGTAGGGGCACATCATTTTCACTTGGCTTTGTTGCAGCGGACAATAGGTCAAATATCCTGGCTGCTTAATGAATCGGCAGGACATTGCACACCCACTCCATGGCACATCTCCTTCAGCGTGTAGTCAAATGCGTTATCAGCAGCTGTGAGCTTGTAAAAGAAATGGCCACTGTGAACACAGAAGATCTGCTCACATTCAAGTCAGGCTTTCCATGCCATAAATTCCCTGTGCCAACTCCAGGTACACCACAAGTTACCCTTGCACAACCAGTAGACCTCAGTGGCCACTCATTTAATTTTGCACATTTCTGCCAGGATTCACGAGCAGCGCAATGCCATCACAGATAACTGTAAAGCTCTAGAGCTTTAGATGGAGAATATTTGCCACTGTGTCAGAGGTAGAGGCTTTCTAATGTGTGCGCCTATCACCCTTCAAAGAAGCTACCAAGTGGGTTAGTCATCACAATGATCAGTGAGGATCTCCCTATTGTGCGCCTACTTGAGCTCAACCGGACCAACACGGTGGAGCTCATTTTATGGTCAATGCAGCACAGTTGGTGAGGGACCTCTTTTTACCTTGCCATGCGATCCACAGTCGTTACACTTAAAAGTAATTGAATACCTGTTGTCTGTTTATAGATACAGGTTTTTAGGTAATTGTGGGTGCTTTTCATCGCTATCCGTTCATGGAGGACTCATAGCAAACTTCACAATGAGGAGCCACTGCAAATGTGCAGGGATGCTTTGGTGCAAGCTTACAAGGTCAATGGAGGAAGGAGTGCAGGCAGTAGGAAGAACACCAACCATCCCACATTTCACCAACTACATGGGAATGTCAAGCTCACGACTTTTGTCATAATTCGGCAGTACATCACTGACTCCTATTGAAAGATATATGAGCAGTGCAATCACAGCGTACAGGGAGGAGATGCAGTGGAACACCCTCCTCAGTGACTTGTGCATCTTGAATACAGATGAGTTATCAACAGGAAAGGATAGCAGCCCATCACCTGCACATTGGCGTAATGGTTATGTACTGATAGCTTTACCTTTGAGAAGGGATGATGACCAAGTACAGTATTGATGATACAACTGAAACAAGTGGTCCATCTGACCAGGAGTCCTTGTGTGAGTTCCTGTTAAATCACAAAGCTGACATCCTGCAAGCGTACGGTCTGAGAGAGTTTTTAATGTGGCAATTCTCCTTAACCACACGAGAAGCCAGGGTAATCAGATAATCTGGTCCGATTTAAATGTTAGAAAGATCACCCTGTAAAACTGACTTTGATCCCAAATCCCTGTTGGCTTCTCATCGTTTGGACTTGGGTATTATTATGGCAGAGTTTGCCAGTAGGTTAATTCTTTACCGCACCTGTAATCACCTCTCTAAGGTGAATGTAGGTGTCTTCAATCTGGCGATTCATGTCAGAAAGATGGATTATCGTAAGGATGTTGCTTGGGTCAGTCATTACCCTTTTACTAGCGAGGAGGAGGGCCAAGCTGTATTTGCTCTCTACCCAGTACAAAAACTGGCTTAAACATTACAAGAACTTGACAACTAATGCAACTGGAAGCTCATGTTCTCCTTATTATGGGGGAATGATACTAAAGGATTGTGGGCTAGATACCAGCGGTACATGGTGGCAGACTCTTTGCTTGAACGCAATTCCATCCCCGAAAAGGTATGGTGTGATTATATCTTGCAGCTGTATTTTGATCAAGACATAATGAAACTCAGCACCCCCAGACCCAATCGAACAAGTATACGAATGGATGGCTTTGACCTAGAGAATATTTTGCAAGTCATCTCTAAGCTAAACACCTCACGTGCTCCTGGCCCGGACACAATTTCAAACATTTTCATCAAGGCCAAACAGTAGTATTGGGCAGCCCCCCTGAAGGTGCTATTCAATAGGATTGTTCTCCTGAGAACTATCCCCAATAGTTGGAGGCAATCCATCCTGGTCCCCGTCATTAAAAAGGAGGACAGGAACAACCCATCCAACTATTGCCTACTGGCAATGTTGGAGTTGACTGCAAAGATCTTGTCGTCCCTCTTGCTAAATAAATTCAAATATTGGGCTAAGGAGAAAAAGCTCCTTGCAAAATGCCAGCCAGGATTCAGGAGTGGCCATAGCACGGCAAACAATGTGTGTGCCTTGCATTGTGTGGTGGACAAAGTATATAGAAGGTCAGGCTGCAAAGTGTACTTGTGTTTTATTGACTCCTCAAAACTTTTCGATTGCGTTTCTAGAAGAATCATGTGGAGTCAGATGCAGGTTTGGGCCTGGACCACTGATTGCTGTATCTTATCAGGTTGCTTCACTCTGAAATGGCAGTCACTGTCAGGAGGAGCCAGACCTGCAGAACCACTTGCCCCATTGCAACTAACCAGGGCCTAAAGCAGGGGTGTGTCTTGGCACCCATGCTTTTTAACAGAAATGTCTCAGACATGGGTGAGGCTCTTGGTTGCTGTCAGAATAATCCGCCCAAGTTGGGCAGGGAGCTCTTCACATGGCTTGGCTATGCATAAGACACAGTGCTCCTTGACCTCACTCCCATTGAGCTTCAGCATCTGATGAATGCCTTAAATGACTTTGTGATCACTAATAACATGAAAATAAATGTCTAAGACGATGACATTGGGAACGAGGTCACGGAGGAAACCTCCTGCCCTTTCTTGGAGGCTGGCTGAAGTGGCACTGGATATTGTCGACAAATACATATCTTGGGGTTATCCCATTATTTCCCGACTGGCCCATCATTTTTACAGAGAGCACATTATCCCACGGGTCAAGAGGAAGTGGAACATAATAACATTATATTGCCAGCAAGGTTGGGTTTAATGTAGAAGGCCTTATTACAATCTACTGCATGAGCATCATCCCTGGTTTGTTTCATGGTTCAGAGGCAATGTAACCACCCATTCAGTCTGGTTGGAAAGTGTGGAGGGCAAATTGCTCTGTTCCATTTTAGGAGTTCTACAAGCTCTGGCAGTAGCAGCAACGTGACTGGAGGTGGGATTCAAATAACTAAAAACAGCATGGTCACTCCGGCGTCCAAAATTGTTGCTCATTCTCCTTCAGTCAGGCAGTAACGGAGATACCCTGCTGGGTCTGATTGTGTTTCATCTTGCAGCAGACACGAAAAATCTGTTTATGCTGGATTTACACAAGTCGGCACTGGCCCACCTCAATGAGATTGGTTTAACCTGGGAGCGTGGCCTTACTCTTCCTAATATCTATGTTTTTTAAAGAATAAAACATGGGACTGGAACTGCTGGGTAACCCTGGAGACGCTTAAAGGCAAGAAGCGATGCATAGAATACTGTAGTCAGGGATTCATGGGACGTACTCCCTGCTCTTATTTGACAAGATATTGCCCTTCCAGGCTACAAAGGTTAATTTCATACCTCAGTTTCAATATCCTTCCAACTAATGAATATCTCAGAGGCTGGAGGAGTATTGCACTTGAGGAACGACTGTGCAGATTACATCCCTCAGAAAATGAGGCAATTCGGCATATACTGATGCAGTGTTCAGTGCTGCGAAGTAAATATCAGAAGGGATACAAGACATTCTTAACCACTGAGGACGGTATTGAGGTTTTTTATGGAGCACCATTTTTGGAGCAAACCCATTGGTGATTGTGGCTGCAGCTCTCTGGAGAGAAGCTCTAGTTTTGTTTGATGCTGCGGTTTAGGGAATGCTGACTCTGCATTTTACACTTGCGTTTTATACTAATGAGTTTAGGTAAATTAATATGGAAATCTTACTTTTACATAGGGTTCCATGTAATAATGTCCCCACAAAAATATCGCCATGCAAAAATATCGCTGAAAAATGGCAGTTTTTTGTGGGGACATTATTGCATGGAACATGCGGGGGACACCCCCGCAACCTCCAAACACTTTTTTTTGGCTGCCCCTATCCCCATATATATGGTCACCCATATAATATCGCCATGACCTTTTCCCGGCCAATATTATGTACCGCGACCATATATATGGGGATAATATTACCTGATACCGTACATAGTGTGTTCATTACAGTTTAATGATTTTATAGTATTTTAGATATTGTTTGGGTGTTTTAATGATGTTCTTATCTGTTTTTTCGCCATATGTTCTATATTGCAAATTTAGTGATAGGTTATTTTGTATAGCCCAAAAGGTTTTTGATTTTAACCATACATGATTAATAAAAGAAAATGAAAAAAAGGGAATCCATGTGAGCCCAGCCCTCGCCCAAGGCTGCTTAATATTTTCGCCCATGCACATAGACCTACAAAAGTAAGGATGGTACAGCTGCATGTGCCTCTCCATATTGGCCCCCACTAGGAAGTAGTCCACCTCCTCCTGGCTTACAGGCTCCATGGAATGCAGACTATGGGGGACCGAATTACTCAACATATGGTCCAAGATGCTCGTCCCAAAGCTGGGTGCTGCCAGTTTTGCACTTTCTTCAACTGCTTGTTGCACTGGCGCTGGTAACAGGGGCCTTCAGGTAGACACAGTTGCTGGTGCTAGTTGCAACAATTCGACATGCTAGCTAGGTACAAAGGATTTGTGCAGCCAACCCAATGATGCCGGCATGCTCCACTCTGGCCTTGAGATGTACTAGGATCCACTTCCTCACCACTTCTGAAGGCGATTGCGATTTGAACTGGGAGGAGGCAAGGGATTCCCTTGGTACATTTCTACACCGTGCATTTAAGTCCAAGTCCACCTTCTTCCCAGACCCATCCACCCTGCAGAGACATCAGTCTCCTCAGTCATGATGGTCATCCCAGGTTGTAGGGCAAAACGCTCCCACATCAAGGACCAGGTGGGCCCTGTGGAGGGGGTGGAAGTTGCCACTCACTGGGACTCCTCATAAGCCTACCTTGACCCATCTGCAATGGCAGGTGCAGGGCGAGTCTCCTTCAACACCTCCTTGTCCCCGTTCTGTACCACCCGAGATATATCCACCACCTGCTGCTGTACCTCTAAACAGAGGGCTGTTAGATATATTTTGGGGTTATATCTATTATTTTGTGGTAATTTTTTGTTATGGTGGTAATTGGTGGTATTTTTATAGTCCTTGGCAATATATTGTGGTAAACCTGTTGGGGTATTTTTATAGTGGTGAGACTGATTTCAGAATACTGCCTAGTAATTATTTTTACCATGGTCACTAACAACAAACAAATGCTGGACTTAAAACCCTCTGAATAGATGGATCATGCCCTCCTGTGGTATCTTATGTACAATACCACATTATGCCCTTTTGGCTGAGTTTCAACAAATGTAAAGCATGCAATGGAAATACAACACATTCATTCAGCCTCTCTAAATAAAACAATTCCCTGCGGCTACTTTGCTTTGAGATATTTCTTACTGCACATCTGCATCTCTCTATGCATATCATATCAAAGGGTCTGAATGCAGAATAAATATAATGAGACTAAATTACCTTTTTGGAATTTGTTCTTCATCGTAAAATAGAATTAAGCAAGTCACACAGAGTGACACTTATGCCCACATTGTACTTCACTGTGCAAGTATGTTTTTTCTTGCAATGGCTTTCAGCACACTATCTGTGCAATGCTCTTCCAATTGACCTTGGCTTCGTAAAATTTGGCAAGAAAAATACCCTTTAAAAAAACAGCAAGACTGAACACAGAATGACATGCACATTTAAATTTGAATCTCTAATGCAGTACCTAAAATGAACTGAACTATTTAACTTGTGCTACATAGTATAATTCACATCACCAGCGCCTAAATGAACCTCATATTTAATTAAATCTGTTGGCGATATTCCCGACTCAGCTTGCCAGTGAAATCTGCCCCAGCCTTTCTGCCTGCCTTGCACAGGGTAAACCCAGATAAGGATTCTCAAAACTGCATTTTTTCTAAGGATCGTCAATCCACGAGAGACATCTTCAGCTTGAGTCAGCTTGCTAGCACTGAACTCCATCGAAGAGTAATGTCTCTCTACTCTAACTCAAAAACCTTTTTTATGTATGTCCTGTCAATCACGAAAAACACCTCCCCTTAACCAGACCTCCCTACAACACTCAATTTTTCTCTTCGTGCTAACTGCATTGCTGAAGATAAAAATGTTTCAAAGCCATGTTTTTAGCAGATAGTATCTTCGAATCTTTCAGCTAACTCACAGCGCAGATCCAGCCTGCAACTTTATAGTTCATTTTTCTTTCCCATTTTCAGAGCATTATGCCTTTTCATCAGTCTGCATCCAGCTTATTTCATGAGCTAATTTGCACTAAATGGTATTATGGGATTCTGTTACATGTTAAATGGGGTTGGGTTAATTAGTATGTTAGATTTAGGTTAGTATTATATTCAGTGCAGTTCAGTTCATTGAAATAGCATCCTGAAGCAAAGTGCAATTTCAAGCATGTGTCTGTGCATTGGCATCAATTTAATTGTGCCTAAGACTCACACTCTTGAGTCCAGCATTGAGTTTCACACCCTTGGCCCTTGCTAAACTTCAAACCCTCGCTAAAATGTGAATGCTGAGTCTAAATGTTGAAATGCAGAGTCCATAATCCTACACTCCCTCCTTTTTTCTGATGGGATATAACTCGAAATCACTGCAGGAAAAACAAACACATATGCTGTAAAACACATGTGCTTCTCCCAATAACCACATCTTAATAGTCGAAATAAATAACATACAAATGGTAATATCCATACATGAGAAACATAATGTATATATCACTAGTTTTGAGCAAAAGAGTCTTGATCAAAAGTAAGAAACAAAACCTTTAAGAAAAGAATTTATAAAAACATGTTTTTTTCTTCCAATGTGTCTCTTTTTTCATTTTTTTTATCTCTTGATCACCTTTATGTTTTATCTTCTTTTCATTGGTGATCTGTTTTTTGTATTTTTTTGTTTTTGTTTTTTCTGGAATTATTTGGGGGGATTTTTGTTTGAAATTCTGTGGGGGAATTTTAAAGAAAAACATCATCACTTTCAGAAAACATAAATCCATAAAACTGTGCCATTGGTTTCAGTCAAATGTAAAAACCAGTAAAAATCAGTTTGTGATAACAGTAAAAATTGTTTGTGATAAAAATTGTAAAAATAGTCTCTGATAAAAAATCACACACAAAACCATTCTTGGTGGAACTCTTCTTTTCCAGGACTTCATGGGACTTCTTTCGGGGTCATCATCTTCAACCCCTTCTTTGGGCTAGGGGGCTTTCTAAGGGGACTTGATTACAGTGGACTACTCCAGGGATCCGGCGATCCAAGGATCCGGCGCTGATGGGGAAAACAATTATTTTTCTAGCACAAAAAGAAAAGACAACTTATGTATCAAGCACATCAAACCCTTTACTTTTCCTTTCTCACTGGAGTATCTGAAATCAAATTCAGTTATGCACACACATGCAGATAATACCAAATAACATGCCATGCGGCCAATGATTAACTGAAAACAACATGAATTAAGCACATTAACATCACATGGTATTTTTCAGATAACAGTCTGAGACCTACACCTATGCACTTGCTATGCCAATTCTATTTAATAGGTACTTGCTTTACCTTTTCACTCCCTGCTAGTCTCAAATTGCTCTAGTCTTTTCACTTCATGTTTCGGGTGAAAGGGCTTGATTTGATAGACATGGACAAATGGTTCCACTGTTAATTCTCCCTCCATTTTAGCAATTCTGAAGACCACAGGTGTCAGATTCCGTTTTACTCCTCCAGCGCAGAAGCAGCACGAATACCTGCCTCCCCTCGGCGATCTTGGCGCCTGGCTTAGGGCAAAACACAGGCCGCCGTGACCCCCTTGGGGAAAGAGGGTTAGGGTCCTTGGATTGGATGGGTTTTGGGGAGTTAGGTAAACCGGATAGAGGATTAGGAATCTGGTGGTGGATAGGGAGGGGGAATTAAAGGGAAAACATGCTCCTGAGCTCCCATCCTGTGAGCTTCTCTTGATTACTTTCCAGCGAACATAAAGTTTTGGTTCACACACACTCACACTCTCACATGTGACTTGGCACTTAATCACTCTGAAGCATTGTGTGTGCCCCTTGCCTCTTCAGGGTAAACCCGAGGCGCTGCACTCAGTTATGGTTTAGCACTGAGTTTGCCCCTTGTTACAAAAATGTTAGTGCCCCACACAAATCTGCTTTAACATAAAAGATTCACAACATATACGCAATATGTTTTCTCCCCCAATATGAGCTACTGCTCTGCCTTTTCAACATAACCCAAACATCAATAAAAATTAGCACTTAGCTCAGGCTGTTCGTGTCCATTTCACGAAGAGGAAGTTCGCACAGTAGTCTGACCTTTCCGTCACAAGAAGCAACGCCGGTGCCTGCCGAAAAGGAAACAATTAGTATGCTTTTTTCTAGACTGCGCCCTCCAGGTTCTGTTTCTCGCTAGTTAGTATAAGCGCATGCTAGACAGGCGATGTCACATGCTGTTAGTGTTCTGCTCTGGGCTGCAACAATGGATTCCCGCCGGGGTGCGGGTCTCCCTTTGATCTCCCTCCCTGGATTGTCTTTGCAGGGTTACCATGGTCCCTCCCTCTCGAGGGCTGCTGTTCCGATTGGCGAACAGGTTATGAATAACAAGAATAACTTAGCTTTTATTATGCGGGGCCGCAGGAGCTTTCTGTAGACGAGGTCTGGCCCCGCGTATAGTGTTCTGCCCGGAGATCCTCTGAGATGCGTCCGTTCCGGCGAAAAGCTGAGCGCGAACATATTTGCGTTGTTCGCGCATGCGCAGGAGTTCTTGCGCGGATGCGCACACACTTGGACGTTGGTTTGGGCGTTGGCCTGCGCTTTTGCAGGAACCGTGTGCCTGAATGTAGGACCTGGGCAGCTGGGGCTGTAGTTTTTGAGGCCAAGCATGCTGGGAAGTGTAGTTTCTTCCTGGTTCTGTCTTTCCCTGGCTTTAGCACAGTACAACACCAAGTACATCTGCAATGATGGCAAAGGTGACATCTACTTAAGGTGGCTCCCACAACCCTAGTACCCCCCTTGACCCCACGCTTCCTGACAGTACACCCCCTCCCTGAAGGGGCAGGTTTGGTGGGATAGTTCTGGTGGAATAGGCGCAAGAGCCGAGGAGCATGTATGTTACTGGCTGGTTCCCATGATCAGTCTTCCGGACCGAAGCCCACCCAATCAATTAGGTAATGGAGCTGACACCCCCTAACTCGTGAATTCAATATTGCTCGAACCTTGTATTCAGGGTACCCCTTTACCATAATTGGTGGTGGCCTTTTTGTTTGAATGTGGGGAGCTGCTGGTTTCAAGAGAGCTACGTGGAATACCGGGTGGACTTTCATATTCTGAGGCAAGTGGAGTTGCATGGCCATTGGATTTATAACTCGTGTTATCTGGAATGGTCCCAAGAATCATGGTTTCAGTTTCTGAGACCCAGGCATTTGCAAGTGTCGGGTTGACAACCACACCTTGTCACCTGCTTTATAGTTCGGACTGGGCTGGTGCTTCTTGTCTGCGTATCTTTTGCTGGAGTCTTTTGCGGATACCAAGATCTGATGTGCTTGTTCCCAGGTTTGTGTTAACAGTTCTACCGTAGCTTGGATGGATGGTAAGACATCAGGTAAGTGAGTGACTGTGGGCTGGACATGTGGGTCATAACCGTACGTCATGTAGAAGGGGGAGTAACCGGTGGAAACATGTTTGGAATTATTATATGCTAGCTCCGCCAACCAGAGAGTTTCCACCCAAATTCCTTTGGTGCTATGAGTAAAACAGCGTAGATACTGTTCAAGAGTCTGGTTCAGCCTCTCAGTTTGTCCGTCGGTTTTGGGATGATAACTACTGGACATCTGCAGTTCAATGCCTATCTTTTTACAGAATAGGCGCCAGAACCTGGAGGTGAATTGGGAACCTCGGTCTGAGACTATGTGTTGTGGTATGCCATGTAGACGGACTACGTGTTGCAGAAAAAGATCTGTGAACTCCTTTGCGGTTGGTATTCCCTTACTGGGGAAAAAATGAGGCAATTTAGAGAAAGAGTCAATAACCACTAATATTGTGGTATACCCCTGGTCCGGAGGTAATTCCACGATAAAGTCCACCGAGATCATTTTCCAGGGTTGCATTGGGGTGGGTAGAGGTCTAATAAGGCCCATTGGTTTTTGGTGGTCTGCCTTGCTCCGAGCACATGTTTTACAATTTTTGACATATTCCTGGACCTCTTGATGAAGGTTTGGCCACCAATAATGTCTCTGTACTAAGTCTCGGGTCTTGTTCACTCCTGGATGTCCGGCCAGTGGTGAATCATGGCACCACTTGAGTATCTTCTTACGTAGGTCATTTGTAGGTATGTATACTGTAGTTCCTTGATACGGCAACCCATCAAGTACTTGACGTTTCTTCTGCGGGTCTTCCCAGTGTAGCAATTCCTGTACTGTCATGCCTTCTCTGATTTGTTCAAACAGAGTGTTGGTTATACTACCTATAATTTTTGCCGGAGACACAATTGGGACTTTATCGGTATTGCTTGTGATTGATGGTTCTGGATATCTGGATAATATATCAGCCTTGCGGTTATCTAAGCCTGGGCGATATGTGACTACGAAATCGAAGTCCGCGAAGTACATGGCACATCGCAGTTGACGAGGGGTGAGAGCGCGTGCTGACTTTAAAAATTGAAGATTCCGGTGATCGGTCAGTACTGTGACCGTTTGTCGTGCTCCTAGAAGGTAGTACCTCTATTCAGCAAAGGCTGCTTTGATGGCGATCATCTCGCGGTCCGCAATGGTGTAATTTTGTTCTGCTGGATTCAATTTCCTAGAGTAATATGCTTCCGGATGTAGTTTGCCCGACCGATCCCGTTGGGAAAGGATGGCCCCCAGCGCGTAACTGGAAGCGTCTGTTTCGACCAGGAAAGGCTGAATGGGGTCTGTGTGTAGAAGAACTGGTGCTGCGGTGAACGCCTCCTTTAAACGCTTGAAGCTTTCTTCTGCTTCTGCACTCCACACAAAAGGTGTTCCTTTTTTAAGGAGCTGAGTTATAGCAAGCACCTTCTGGGCAAACCTTTGTATAAATATTCTATAGAAGTTTGCAAACCCTAACACCGATTGCACTTCTTTAATGTTTCTCGGAGCTGGCCAATCCAAAATGGCTTGAACTTTATGCATGTCCATCTTGACTCCTTCCGGGGACAAAATAAATCCAAGGAACGCCACCGTTGTGCAGTAGAATGAGCATTTTTCTAATTTAGCATACAGATGGTGCTCTCTTAACCTCTGCAGGACAGATCTTACATGGCGTATGTGCTCCTCCATGTTCTGGGAGTAAATCAAGATGTCGTCTATATAAACGACGACAAAGGTATCCAAAAAACCACGGAGAACCTCATCTAGGAAGTGTTGAAAGGCGGCGGGTGCGTTACAGAGACCGAATGGCATGACTTGATATTCGTACAATCCACCTTTTGTTCTAAAAGCTGTCTTCCATTCGTCTCCTTCACGCACCCGCACCAGATGGTAGGCCCCCCTAAGATCGAGCTTGGTGTAAATAGTAGCTCCTCTGACTTGGTCCAATAATACTGGTATGAGGGGTAAAGGGTATCGATTCTTAATGGTGATGCGGTTTATGGCACGATAGTCGATACACGTTCTAAGTTCTCTGTTTTTTTGGGTACGAAAAACAATGGCGACGAGACTGGCGAGGTGGAGTGGCGAATAAATCCATTTTGAAGATTAGTATCTACGTACTCCTTCAGATGTTGATTTTCCTTTTCCGTCAGCGCATAGATCCTGCTACACGGTAGCACAGCTCCAGGTTCAACGTCTATTCTGCAGTCAAAAGACCAATGAGGGGGTAAGGTTTCTGCTGCAGATTTACTAAAAACATCTTGGAATTCTTGGTACTCCGAGGGCAAGCCATCCAGACTTCCTGCTTTCGTGGCTCCCAAGATTCGAATTGTGTGTCCTTTTTCTTTGATACAATTGTTCTGACAAAAACTGGAGGAGAATTGTATTGTGCCACATGTCCAGTTGATGACGGGATTATGGAGAGTGAGCCACGGAAGGCCAAGTATCAGCCCAAACTGGGGGGCTGCTATGACATCAAACTGGATACATTCCGTGTGCCCCTGAACGTCCAACACCAGCTTTTCTGTTTGTTGCGTCACCGGACCTGATTTTAACGGTGATCCATCCACAGAACATACAGCTTCACGATTTTTCTTGGAACTCATGGGTAAACCTAATTTCTGTGCATATTGTTTGTCCACGAAGTTTCCCGTAGCTCCGGAGTCAACCATCAGGGTTACTGGATGGTTTTCTTGATGTGTACTTAAGATCCCGGTCACAGTGATATGCGTCTATAGGGTATGTGTGACGTTGGCTAGCATATGTCTAGGGGTGTTACAGGGGTTTCGGCTCGCCATATCCGTCCCTCTCACTGGCGAGCTGCAGTGTTTCCCTGTGAAAGGGTTCCTTTTGGCTTGGCTTCACACTCTTTCGCAAAATGTCCGGATTTACCACAGTACATGCATGCATAACTTCTCTCTTCGACGTTTTTCCCTTTCTTCCTTGGTAATGGGCCCCCGAATTGTACCTATTTGCATGGGTTCTGATTCTGGGGTCTTGTCTCCTTTTCTTGTAGTAACTGTGTTTCTTTGATAATCTAAACCCCATGGGCCTGGCTTGCTTTCTAACTTTCTTCTGTCCTGTCTCCGTTCACTCTGACGGTGATCCAAGTGCAAGGCCAGGTCAATCATTTGAGTGCAGGTGTTTGGCTGCGGGTCAACCTGAGCTATTAGGTCCTTCAGGTCTTCTCTGAGACCCTGGTAAAAGAGGGCCATTCTCTTTTCACATGGCCAGTCCGCTTCAGCCACCAGACGGTTAAAAGCGGTAACATAAGTGGTAAGATCCTTGTTGCCCTGCCGAAGGGTAAGCAATTCCCGATCCCTCACCAGGGAGGCTCCTCTTCGGTTAAATATCTTCCCGAACTCCTCTTGGAAAACCCCCCAATCGTATAGAACCTCATCATCTTTCTGGACTAAAGGGGTAGCCCAAGCTGCGGCGTCCCCGTTAGATAGGAGATAACGAACGCAGTATGTGATTGGTGTGAGCGGAATACTGTGGGTTTCGTGAGGAAATGCAACTGGCATTGAGTCAGGAACACTGAGTATTTTTGTGGATCCCCGCCATACCGTTCCTGGGCAGCTAGGGGCATTGGGGGTTCAGTATTTACTTGTACTTGAACTGGAGTCGGACTCCCATCTGGAAGTGGGCTGCCCTGGGCTGCTAGTTCTTGTACCCGGGTAGTCAACGTGGCATAATCCTGCCAAGTAGCAGCTAACTCGGCTTTCAATTCGAGGAGAGCACAGGCTATTTCCTCCATAACGGCGTATTCGTGCTGCTTGGGCGCTTTACAATACATGGGTTCGCGCTACTGTCAGATTCCGTTTTACTCCTCCAGCGCGGAAGCAGCACGAACACCTGCCTCCCCTCGGCGGTCTTGGCGCCTGGTTTAGGGCAAAACACAGGCCGCGGTGACCTCCTTGGGGAAAGAGCGTTAGGGTCCTTGGATTGGATGGGTTTTGGGGAGTTAGGTAAACCGGATAGAGGATTAGGAATCTGGTGGTGGATAGGGAGGGGGAATTAAAGGGAAAACATGCTCCTGTGCTCCCGTCCTGTGAGCTTCTCTTGATTACTTTCCAATGAACATTCAGTTTTGGTTCACACACACTCGCACTCTCACATGTGCCTTGGCACTTAATCACTCTGAAGCATTGTGTGCGCCCCTTGCCTCTTCAGGGTAAACCCGAGGTACTGCACTCATTTATGGTTTAGCACTGAGTTTGCCCCTTGTTACAAAAATGTTAGTGCCCCACACAAATCTGCTTTAACATAAAAGATTCACACCATATAAGCAATATGTTTTCTCCCCCAAAATGAGCTACTGCTCTGCCTTTTCAACATAACCCAAACATCAATAAAAATTAGCACTTAGCTCAGGCTGTTCGTGTCCATTTCACGAAGAGGAAGTTCGCACAGTAGTCTGACCTTTCCGCCACAAGAAGCAGCGCCGGTGCCTGCCGAAAAGGAAACAATTAGTATGCTTTTTTCTAGACTGCGCCCTCCAGGTTCTGTTTCTCGCTAGTTAGTATAAGCGCATGCTAGACAGGCGATGTCACATGCTGTTAGTGTTCTGCTCTGGGCTACAACAATGTATTCCCGCCGGGGTGCGGGTCTCCCTTTGATCTCCCTCCCTGGATTGTCTTTGCAGGGTTACCATGGTCCCTCCCTCTCGAGGGCTGCTGTTCCGATTGCCGAACAGGTTAGGAATAACAAGAATAACTTAGCTTTTATCTCGCGGGGCCGCAGGAGCTTTCTGTAGATGAGGTCTGGCCCAGCATATAGTGTTCTGCCCGGAGATCCTCTGAGATGCGTCCCTTCCGGCGAAAAGCTGAGCGCGAACGAATTTGCGTTGTTCGCGCATGTGCAGGAGTTCCTGCGCGCATGCGCACACGCTTGGGCATTGGTTTGGGCGTCGGCCCGTGCTTTTGCAGGCTCTGTGTGCCTGAATGTAGGTCCTGGGAAGCTGAGGCTGTAGTTTTTGAGGCCAAGCATGCTGGGAAGTGTAGTTTCTTCCTGGTTCTGTCTTTCCCTGGCTTTAGCACAGTACAACACCAAATACATCTGCAATGAGGACAAAGGTGACATGTAGTTAAGGTGGCTCCCACAACCCTAGTTCCCCCCTTGACCCCACACTTCCTGACAACAGGCGAAACCTTATCTACAATTCTAAATTGCCCTTGCCATGCTGCAAGGAATTTAGAGTTTTTATGTTTCCCCTTGACCAAATTAAACTTGTACACCTGGTCTTGTATTTCATATTCTCTCACAGATGCCTTTCTATCATAATATGTCTTTGCACAGTCAGTGGCCTTTTCCAAATTTTGCTGCGCAAATACAAACGCATATTGCAAGTGCTTTCTCAATTCTTCCACATATTTATGAAATTAAGACTCATTTATAAGCACAAGTAACCACAAAAAGGAGTTATAGGGCGGTTCCCTCCTGTTTATGCCAATCGCTTATAACACTCAAAACAACAGAAGGTAAAGTTATTGTAAGTTATTCCTGTAGCTAGATCCCTAGCCAACAAATAAGTCTCCCTATCTGTGAATAATCTCGAACCAATAAGAGGGGTCCCTAGTTAGTGCTGCTGGGCCGACTACAAATGGTGTCGAGATCTTCTCCCTGGTCTCTCTAAAACACTTTCCTGGTGTCTAGTATGTGCACACAGGTTGGAGGTCGATTCTTGAATTTTAATATGTCGCCCCCAATTTGTGTGTCTTATCGTTAAAAAACACAACAAGTGCTAATCCCAGAGTATCTGGTTGAGAAGCCAGATAACAATGGCGAAAATAAAAAAGATTTTTTTGTGTTAAAAAATTGTGTGGAAAGTGAAGATATTAATTCTTCATAACTCCCAAGGGTTCAGATTGAACCATAAATTATATGGATAACGAATTAAGTTTCCTTGAAACAAGCCCTTTGTTTTCTTTTAGAAAGGGAATGTGGGTCTGGGTTATCCTCCAGGCCTTTTCTATGGTCAACCGGTTTCAGCGGGATTCTTGAGTTGCCGCTTTCTTCAGGACGAATACTTCAAGTTGAGGTATCCTAAACAGTGTCTTCAACACTGTTTAGATGATAGAGGGTGTCCAGGGTTTGGTAGGGTAATTACTTCCTAGTCCTGTATGGACAACAAAAACAAGAAAAAATGGGGACTATAATCAGTCTCTTGTACCAACAGTTTCTACTTAAAAAAGATTTTACTTGAAAGAAGGAGATTTTTAAGGTACTTCTATCAGTACCACCTCTATAGTGGAATCATACCTCTGTGTTGTAATTCCAGGGTAGCTGCTTGGTTTTTCAGCGGTATCCACTTTGCAGCCAGAATACTCGCAAGGTAGGTCTTATTTCGTCCCTACTTCTGGATATTGTCCCTCTGGGTGCCGGTTTGTTCCTTCCCGAATCGAGTCGTATCCAATACTATGTTCCCCTGTGTCTGTTATGCTTTTATAGCAGTGTGCGTGGTCACGTGACCGTAATGTCCGATCACGTGATCACGCGCACGCAATCGCGTCTAAAGCGCGAGATCGGGCAAACATGCCCGATGTGGAACCGTGACTCTTAAAGGGGACTTTGTCAAAAGCAGATTGTACGAAGTAAGGGCTTAAGTGCAAGGTGGGAATTGCAAAAATCTGTACCCTAAAATGGGTCATAGTTAGCTAACCCTGTTCATCCAAGGGTCGCCAGAGCCTGCCAGCAGATCTCATCATTAAGGCCAATCACGTGACTGCGTGTTCTGTATATCCACTGTTGTTCCCTCTTTAATAGGAGTGCTGTGATGTTTCCACCTCTTGCCGGTGCTTTCACTTTTTCTATTACGGTCCACATAATATCATCTGCAGTGTGATGGTTCTCGATAAAATGTTCTACTAGAGGAGCCGTCCTTTTGCATGTCCTAATATTGGAACGGTGCTCTCCTATCCGTAGTTTTATTGTTCGAGTCGTCATCCCAATATATTTTTTGTTGCAGGGGCATTGTATGAGGTACACAACATTGGTGGAGTTGCAGTTGGTCAGAGTTCTTTGTTCCCAGGGATATTTCCAGCCTATGTCTATTACTGTAGTACGTTTTGTATATTTGCAAATGGTGCAGTTTCCACAAGGTGTATGACCCTGAGCTTTAGGTGTATCCCATAGTGTGTTCGTGTCCATAGCAGGCAGTGATTCTTTGTAAGTGTGCACTAAAGAGTCTCTTAAGTTTTTTCTCCTCCTTATGGCGAACAGTGGTTCCGGCAGTTGTTTCTCATTCACATTGAGTATGTGCCATGCTTGTCGAATATCCTTCTTAAGGCGGTTAATGATCGGGGAATGGCTGAATAGTGCAGTAATGGTCGTATCATCCCTTGGTCTTTTCCCATGTTGGTTAAGAGTAGTTTCTCTTTGTATATTCCTTGCCCGTTTTCTTGCCTGTTTGACAATCCTGTACGGATAATTCCTCTCTAGTAGGTTGTTCGAGAGCCTGGTTGCTTGAATGTCATATTCGGCTCCAGAGGTACAATTCCTCCTAAATCGGAGGAACTGCCCAAAGGGTAGATTTTCTTTCAAGGACCTTTGGTGGAAACTATTATAGTCCAGCAAGGAATTCCTATCCGTGGATTTTTGAAAGACCGTTGTTTCTAGTGTATTACCTCTCCTAGTGATCGACAAATCGAGAAACGTTGCAGTCGTTTTACTGGCCTCGTGGGTGAATTTGAGAAAGGGATTCAATCCGTTAAGCCATTCCATGAAGTTATTCAAAGTTGATTCATCCCCACTGAACAGTAGAAAAATATCATCAATGTATCGTCGCCAGCTGATTATATTGGCGGAAAAAGGATTTGTTTCCGTGTAGATATGGGTTTCTTCAAAATTGGCCACATACAGGTTAGCCAAAGTTGGTGCGAATGTCGCACCCATGGCAGTTCCTGCAATCTGTTCATAGAAGGTGTCTCCAATAATGAAATAGTTTTTTGTTAGCGCTATTTCCGCCAGTTGCATGATTAGCGTAACCTGTATGTGGCCAATTTTGAAGAAACCCATATCTACACGGAAACAAATCCTTTTTCCGCCAATATAATCAGCTGGCGACGATACATTGATGATATTTTTCTACTGTTCAGTGGGGATGAATCAACTTTGAATAACTTCATGGAATGGCTTAACGGATTGAATCCCTTTCTCAAATTCACCCACGAGGCCAGTAAAACGACTGCAACGTTTCTCGATTTGTCGATCACTAGGAGAGGTAATACACTAGAAACAACGGTCTTTCAAAAATCCACGGATAGGAATTCCTTGCTGGACTATAATAGTTTCCACCAAAGGTCCTTGAAAGAAAATCTACCCTTTGGGCAGTTCCTCCGATTTAGGAGGAATTGTACCTCTGGAGCCGAATATGACATTCAAGCAACCAGGCTCTCGAACAACCTACTAGAGAGGAATTATCCGTACAGGATTGTCAAACAGGCAAGAAAACGGGCAAGGAATATACAAAGAGAAACTACTCTTAACCAACATGGGAAAAGACCAAGGGATGATACGACCATTACTGCAGTATTCAGCCATTCCCCGATCATTAACCGCCTTAAGAAGGAAATTCGACAAGCATGGCACATACTCAATGTGAATGAGAAACAACTGCCGGAACCACTGTTCGCCATAAGGAGGAGAAAAAACTTAAGAGACTCTTTAGTGCACACTTACAAAGAATCACTGCCTGCTATGGACACGAACACACTATGGGATACACCTAAAGCTCAGGGTCATACACCTTGTGGAAACTGCACCATTTGCAAATATACAAAACGTACTACAGTAATAGACATAGGCTGGAAATATCCCTGGGAACAAAGAACTCTGACCAACTGCAACTCCACCAATGTTGTGTACCTCATACAATGCCCCTGCAACAAAAAATATATTGGGATGACGACTCGAACAGTAAAACTACGGATAGGAGAGCACCGTTCCAATATTAGGACATGCAAAAGGACGGCTCCTCTAGTAGAACATTTTATCGAGAACCATCACACTGCAGATGATATTATGTGGACCGTAATAGAAAAAGTGAAAGCACCGGCAAGAGGTGGAAACATCACAGCACTCCTATTAAAGAGGGAACAACAGTGGATATACAGAACACGCAGTCACGTGATTGGCCTTAATGATGAGATCTGCTGGCATTCTCTGGCGACCCTTGGATGAACAGGGTTAGCTAACTATGACCCATTTTAGGGTACAGATTTTTGCAATTCCCACCTTGCACTTAAGCCCTTACTTCGTACAATCTGCTTTTGACAAAGTCCCCTTTAAGAGTCACGGTTCCACATCGGGCATGTTTGCCCGATCTCGCGCTTTAGACGCGATTGCGTGCGCGTGATCACGTGATCAGACATTACGGTCACGTGACCACGCACACTGCTATAAAAGCATAACAGACACAGGGGAACATAGTATTGGATACGACTCGATTCGGGAAGGAACAAACCGGCACCCAGAGGGACAATATCCAGAAGTAGGGACGAAATAAGACCTACCTTGCGAGTATTCTGGCTGCAAAGTGGATACCGCTGAAAAACCAAGCAGCTACCCTGGAATTACAACACAGAGGTATGATTCCACTATAGAGGTGGTACTGATAGAAGTACCTTAAAAATCTCCTTCTTTCAAGTAAAATCTTTTTTAAGTAGAAACTGTTGGTACAAGAGACTGATTATAGTCCCCATTTTTTCTTGTTTTTGTTGTCCATACAGGACTAGGAAGTAATTACCCTACCAAACCCTGGACACCCTCTATCATCTCAACAGTGTTGAAGACACTGTTTAGGATACCTCAACTTGAAGTATTCGTCCTGAAGAAAGCGGCAACTCAAGAATCCCGCTGAAACCGGTTGACCATAGAAAAGGCCTGGAGGATAACCCAGACCCACATTCCCTTTCTAAAAGAAAACAAAGGGCTTGTTTCAAGGAAACTTAATTCGTTATCCATATAATTTATGGTTCAATCTGAACCCTTGGGAGTTATGAAGAATTAATATCTTCACTTTCCACACAATTTTTTAACACAAAAAAATCTTTTTTATTTTCGCCATTGTTATCTGGCTTCTCAACCAGATACTCTGGGATTAGCACTTGTTGTGTTTTTTAACGATAAGACACACAAATTGGGGGCGACATATTAAAATTCAAGAATCGACCTCCAACCTGTGTGCACATACTAGACACCAGGAAAGTGTTTTAGAGAGACCAGGGAGAAGATCTCGACACCATTTGTAGTCGGCCCAGCAGCACTAACTAGGGACCCCTCTTATTGGTTCGAGATTATTCACAGATAGGGAGACTTATTTGTTGGCTAGGGATCTAGCTACAGGAATAACTTACAATAACTTTACCTTCATTTATAAGCACCTCTTCATTTATTCCGAAAAGTAGGTGTTGTGGCAAAGCCATTTTTCTTACTGCCAAGATTTCATGGGGGCTGAGATTTGTTGATCAAGATGGTGTCGACCTGATAGCCATTAGTACCAATGGAAGCCACAAATCCCAACTAGATCCTGCTTCAGCTACAAACTTTTTCAAAATATCAACCATCGATCTGTTACTCCCACTGAAGAGGAGGGCGGTACGAAATGTGTAGTTTCCTCTTCATACCCAAAATGTGCCATATTGTTGTCATTAATGCACTAGTGAAATGACTTCCACGGTCTGACTCTATTCTTTGAGGTAGACCAAATCTTGAAAAAAATGATTTACAAGTAGAATGGCTGCCGTTTGTGTACTGTAGTCTGGATCTGAATGCAGTCCACCCATTTGGACATTAGACAAGTGACTGCCAGCATATATCTGTTTCCCCTTGCTGATCTCCTCACAGGCCTGACACAGTCAGTTTGTAAATCAGTCCATGGGAGTTTCACCCCTTTTCATCAGAAGTGCTCTATGAGCCAGAGACACAGGTTGAAACTGTGCACACACTAAACACCCTCTAGTGTAGAGCTCAACATCTTGGGACATGTGTGGCCAATAGGCAGAATCTTTTAAAAGTTCCAAGGTTTTTTGTGAACCTGTGTCCTGCCGTTATGGCATTGTGGGCATGATGTAACATCAAGCCACCGAAATGACAAGGGCACTACCTATTAGATTTGGCCTGTCACAGATTCTCTAATAATCAGTCCTTTCTGTATTCTAATTTGCTTTTTGTTTTTTAATAGCACTCTCAATTCCTCTTTCCCTTTGTAGTCCTCTTCAGTCAGAGTATTTTGTTCTGCATCTAGCAAATGGTTGTAAAATAGACATAGAATAAGATATTCCTTTTGCGCTTTGATGAAGTCCTGATCTGGAGTATCAAAACTCCATTGTGCCACAGGCTGTTCAACCGCTTTTGGAGTTTTGGAACATGTTATCGCATCTACCTGTATTTCTCCGAGTAGGTGTTCTATAGGAAAAAACTCCCCCATTACCGCTCCAATTTCGGCTAATTGATCTGCCTTGTCATTTCCTTCCTTATCCTCACCTGGTGCTTTCAAATGACCACACATTTTCCTCCAATGCATTATCAGGTCATTTTCTGACACAAGTTTGTCTATAGCCTGAATCATTTTGCATTTTTAAGTGGCTTCTTGGTATAGGCGAGCATACCTTTCACCTTGCAGCCAGGTAAATACTCCACAAAATGATTTCACTCTTAATCACAATCAGTTACGAGAACTATTTCTTTGAGTCTATTTTCTACTCCTGTAGATATTGCCTTATATATAGCGACCAGTTTTGCCACTTGACTGCTTTGGGGCCTATCCTCATGCTTACTCTTGGAATGTTGTCACATTTAAACCCTATGTTTCCTATTCCTGCTACAAGCTCTTTTTCTGTGTCATTTTCTACTTAGTATGCACACCCATATACATACACAGTTGGTAAATCCTTACATGTTTCTTCGTTGAATGCCTTGTGGGGGGATTGCTCAAATTACTTCAAACTTAGCTCTAGCTCTGTGTCATCAGGCACACAGATTGCTGCACAATCATGCAACTCTGTTAGTAATTGGGCTCTTTCTATGTTGTCCATATTTCACTTCTACAGGAAATCCCTGAAGTGCTAATGTCCAGGAAGTAATGTAATTCTTGACTGGGCCAAATTTCCTGATCTGATTCTCTTACTTTGCAAAATTGCAGAGGCTGGTGATTTGTTTCATCACCCACTCCCCTTGAATTATGGGGCGGAAATGTTGTAGAGCCCGGACAGTGGTCAAAATCGCTTTTTCACATTCCCTAAATTTGGTCTCTACCTGTGACAATGCTTTGCTAGAATATGCAATGGTGTTGTTATTTACATCATATTTTTGATATAACACTGCTGACATACATTGATCTGTGAATCCTATTTATTTCTCCAAATAATTCCTGATTTTTCATTGGCTCTGCCAAACATGGTGCTTTCATTAAACACTCTTTTTTAGTATGGCCACTGCCTCATTTTGTTTCTTTTCCCATTTCCAGGGTACACCCTGCTTCAGTAATCTCATTGAAGGTGTGTAATCTCTGCAGAATTTTCAATACATTTTCTGTTGTAACTTGTCATTCCTAACAAACTCTTTAAACTTTTTCAAATTAGTGGGATCTTTTAGTTTATAAATCGCTTCCACTTTTTTCTTTTGTGGGTTTAATCCATGTTCTGTCACCTCATGACCTAGGAAGTTTACCTTTTTCTGCACCACTGTGCTTTCTGTAAAGATACTTTTGCCCAGCCTTCTGTAGCTGACTGAGCAGATGTCTAATCTCATTGAAGTGGCTTTTCAGTTATTCATTTTTGATTAATACATCATCCACATAAACTATTGTCCCCCTTTCAGCTGCATCCGGAAGTGCCTTGCTCAAGAATATCCCAAACTCACTCCCACTATTGACATACCCAAAAGGCGTCTGCAACCATGCATATTGTGATTTGTCAAATGAAAATGCATACAAATGTTGAGTTTCTTCAGCTAGTGGCACACATCAGTATCCAGCTGTAAGGTCTAATGTGGTAACCACTATTGACCTGTCCACCTGTGCAAGACCCTGATCAATAAATGAAAGAGCCTACCTTGAAACGGGTGCCTTTTTTTGTTTAATTCTCGTAGATCTGCACACAAGCGCCATTGTCCATTGCGTTTTAGCACACCTAATCTAGGGGTATTTGATGTACTATGAATAGGCTTAGTGATTCCTCTAGATTCTAGATTTTTGATTATTTCAGCTAGCAATTCCAAACATGCCAGGGGTAACCTATATTGTCACACAAATACTGGCTCCCTATCATGTCTTTCTGGTAGTGTGGCAACATGCAAATCGGTCAGCCCGCAATCACAGGCATCTTTGGCAAAAACCTTTTCAAACTTCATAAATATTTTTCTCAATTGGTCTTTTTCTTCCTGACTTGTGCAAGCATCTACAGCTTGAATTTGCTCCTCTAGCATTTTAGAAAACTCTGGGAAGTCCTCCAAAGGAGTAACCTCAGTACTTTTCTCTAATTGTGTGACAGTGTCTCTTTGGAGGGTTGCTGTACTCAAATATTTCGGAATATTGACCTCCATTTCCATATGTGTTTTTCTCTTATATATTCACTTCATTCGAATAGGTTACAATCATCTTCATGACAGCACACTATTTCACATGACTCATAAGGGTACACAGACTGAACTTTAAAGATTCCTTTAGGCTTAGAATCCAATGATTCTGGTAACTCACCCTGTGCAGTCACAAAGCTTTCAGGAGTGTTCCCAACTAAAATTGGCAGTGTAGTAAGATTTCTGTATTGCCATTCCTAATGCTGAGTTTCCTTCCTAATGAATGTCTTGACACCCTTTATTTACCACCAGGATTTGAATAGGTCCATCCCAATCTCTATCAGTGATGTATATTCACATTCTAACCCGTGCTGCCATATAGATTCATTTAGGCATACAAATGCATCAGAACCTTTTATCTGTTGCCCCTTTCTGTATTGTTATGCTACTGTAAATTGTCTGGTGAATGGGGTAATGGTAACGTCCTTTTTTACATGCAGTTCAATTGCATATGGTGTCATTTGGGCAAAATGATAAGCTTGTCTTTTGTCTTCAAATTCAGGTGTGGCTCCACCCAATCCTGACCAAGCCTTTTGATTTAGAATGTCTAATACCATACACATCCAGTGCATGATGTAATTTACCACTCACGATCCACACATTGTGATGAATACTCTTAGGACCAAATGTAGTCTTTAACATGCATCTTCCTACAATCCTTTGTCCCGACTCAGGGTCATCTAGGCCAAAAATGTGTTCATTCTTTATTCTGAACTTTGGGATCTCCTCCCTGTCAATTATTTGCCGGAGTATCTTTACATTAATGTAACTCCTTTCATGTTCAAGCGCCAAATTGGCTTCAACCATTTCGGGATGCCAATTCACATGGCTAGGGATCCATGGTTGCCCCTCTCCCATGTGTATTTCTGAGATGGTTGAAATGTGTTTTTCTACATTTACCTCTCGAGTGATATTTGGTTTGCGTTTTTCTTCATTTAGATAAAAACGCAGCATGTTTTCATCTATTTCTGTTTGCCAGTTTTTCTTGGGGTCCAAATAAATCTCCAAATACTGCTTCTCTTTCCCGTCTCCCATTTCATCCTGACACATGAGAATGACAGTGACGGTGGGTACACAGCCATTCTGAAGATATACTTCCACTGCACTTTCTGATTTAGCAACGGTGTAGTATACTTTTACACCGTTACTTTGGATCATTATTTTCTTGGGTCTCAATGGCATTTTAGTTAAGGACCAAAATACTCCATTTTCCCCATCAGTGAGGGGCGACAACCTCTTCAGGCAATTTGTCCCTATGAGAAAGGGTATTTCATTACTGGATGTGATCAAACTGTCTCATCCGATTCTTCCCTATCTTTATGTCAACCTCAGTGACATCTTCGATAGGTATTTCTTCCACATTGAAATTGTGACTTCATTTTGTCTCACCTTTATATGATTTTGTGGGGATCTCCCTTCATTGATACTTTTCACTATTTCCTTTGACATTATTGTTGCTTGGGCACCTGTGTCAATCATTGCAAATACATTACATTTTTCTTCAATAGTAATAGGCGCATAGTCCCTATCTTCAACCTCCTATAGTACACATAAAAAGTGTGAGGTTTTGCTGATTTCAGGACTTACTTTTCTAAGCTCTTTTTTACTCTTTGCTAGGCAAATGGGCATATGAAATGACATTTTACTCTCCCTTTTGCCCACTTCATTTTGAATTTCTTTGTCTATTCTCCTGGGCTCAGAACCCATTTGGAGTGTAGCCACTGACTGTCCCTCTCACTTGGGACCACTAGTGTTCACACCCCAATTTCTCATAGTACTTTTCTCATTGCCTGGGTCCTTGCCAGTTATTTCTACACTGCAACCTTTTGACTGGGTATTTTCAGAGGTGTCACGTGACCGCCCGTCAGTATCTGGCGTATGACACTTGTCTGTGTTTTGCATGAAGCCTGTCATTTCTGTCCCTTGGAATATCTGCGGTTCAAAATACTCCTCAGGTGACTGACCCGCACCCTCCTTTTGAGTTACAGTTTCCTCTGTATGGGTATCAACAGTATTTTGACTATCAAGTAAGGATAATCTATCTCTTGATCCTAACTCGTCATTTTGTGTTTTATTTTCACATTGGATGCTCTTTTTAAATTTGCTTCTCTGTTCTTTGGGTTTTTCTTGTTCATTTCCCCCCCTTTTGTTCTCCTTTTTCACACACCTGAATAGTCTGGTTGTACTCTAAATTGAACCACACTCCTTTTTTGTGCATATTAAAATTCCCTGCCTCACTTTCATTAGTTTGTTTTCTTATTTTTAAATCAGGAAGCAATTCAGTACCGTTATTCATATGCATCTGCGTTTTCATCAGTGCAGAGGTCATTAGCTAGTCACATAGTGTCACTATGCACAAGATCACTCCTATGACATTCCGCACCTCCATTTGGCGTTTTCTTTTGGACTGCACATAACTTTCCTATCTGTTCAGACAACATTTTGACTTGGGTCTACAAGCATGGAAACCTGTCCATGTCTCTGAATTCCTCTCTCGGTGTCCTGGGCCGGTAATGATTAAACTCAGCCTGATTAAGCCTGTTCTGGTACCTCCCAGGAGATTGATGTCTATTTGTGTTACCTCTGACTTCATGTGACACAGGAGGTGGAGGACTCAGAGTGGCCATCCTTTGACCATGGTCGACTGGTGGTGGTGATTGGTTATATTGGCGAGGCAGATCATTCATATTTTGTCTTTCATTTGGTGGGAATTGTCCCCTATACTGGTTTCCATTTTTAATGAATCCATTCACATATCTTGGTCTTTCCTGGTGGCCATATACCATTGTATTAGGGTCAAATCTACTCTGGGCCTCTAGTGTCTGGTATGGGCCATTGTTCATTGTTCATTTGATTGTTATTTTGGACTGGCATATCGTGGCGAAATCCCACTCTGAGAAAATTACCCAGATATCCAGGACTAATGTAAGTATCCCTATTGCTGGGATCAATGGATTGGAAGATAGGAGTTTGGGGTGATGTCTTCTGTGGAGGCACGCCCCTTTGACTAGAAGTCATGTTGTTCCTTGTCTGAGTTTGGGTTGATTCTAGCGGCATCTTTACAGATTTTACCTCCAAAATCACTGGTATGTGTTCTTTAGACTTTGGATTTGCCTCCTTATTCTTAGGCCCCTGCTCTCTCTGAGCAAATATCACTTCATACAGTATGGTCCCCTGTTCTATTATCCATTCTAGTGGTTTTTCCCTGTCAAATTCACAAATTAACTGGGATACAATATCTTTTTGGAGTTCATAAAAGTATGCAATTCTACAAATGTTGAGGTTATTGATGAGGTGACATATCTGGCTTTGCTGTCATAGTATAAGCTGCTTTTCTGGCATCCAGTATGGACTGGTAAGGTGAGAATTGATGTCTAACCTCTTTCTCAAAGTCCGGCCATGACAAATGTTCCTGTTGACACTAGCAGATGCTGCATCTAGGGTTAGGTGAAAGTACTTTCTATATTGTTCCCTAGGTATCTGGAGGGCTTTGAATATATCGTGAACGGTTTCTAAATGGTCTTCCTTGCTACAATCGCCTCCCTTTTTGAATGGTTTGATTAAAGTCTTGATGGACTTCATAATTTATATAGGACTACATGGTGCGTTTTGGTATTTGACATTTTGTCGCTCATTCCTATTCTCTTGTGGGCAAGAATGCATGTGAATATTTGCAGGTGATTCAGTCCCCACCATTGGGTTGTAACCAGGTCTGGCCAAAGGGACAGCTGTTGGTACATTGTTTCCTTAGCCATAGCTGTGATTGAGTTCAGTTCCATTGAATGTAGTGCCTTGTCACCTTCCCTGAGACTTGAGGGCAAATATTTGCTGTTCTAGGTTCTTGCACTGTCCACAAAGCTGTTCTTCTTCTTCTTAATTACTGAATGCGTGGGCGGACCCACGCAGGCGCGTCCCCATCCAATAGGATGATGTGCTATAAAGCTGTTCGGCCTCATGACATAGATCAGAATTCTCATCCCCGACCTTATTGCTTATTGCCACACAGTGCTGTTGAGTGGGCATTTATAGATGTTAATGTCACTGTGGTGGGCCCAACTGTTACATGCTTTTCCTACTCCTCCACGACTCTTCAGGCACTCAGCCACAAATAATACACAGGAGACCAGAAGTAGGGAGTTTTGGCATGTAATGCAAACAGACAAGCACATGGGAGGGCTGCTTACGGCTCTCTCCCTACCCCGGCTCATCCTCATAATCAAATGGAGTGGTTAAACCCATTCTCCACCCATGAAACAGCACATATAATAACAAAAAGGTCAATGTTGCAGAAAAGGGAGAAGGAGTATAGCCGCAGTTGCAAAATGCTTGTTCTGTCATATCTGCAAGGCAGCCTCTGGCCTTGGGGATCCGATTCAATCCAGCAGTATCGTCAGCTGTGTACTTCTCAGGAGGGGCTCATTAGCTGGCCCAGCAGCCTGAGGTACAACATGCATTCTACAGCTCTGCAGCCATACTTGCCACAGGTGTTCAGCTGTAGGCCCGTCTCATCGCATCATATGGGCCTCAGAGAAAGCAAACGAAAATGCAGCATCAGAGTTGGTAACACCAACTACATTAGCTTCATGCCCCACTTATTAGACTATCCTGGCTCCACCTCTGCCTGCTTCCCCTCCCAGCATCACAGGCAGAACATAAGAGGACCGTCAAATAAGATGGTTAAACGGGAGAAGCTAAAAACATACAGAGATCACAAAACTGTTTAAAGACCCTAAAGATCAGGCACGTAACATTCTTATTCCCTAATAGACAAATAACACCACACAAAACAATAGTAAGCAGGGAGATGAGGCAGCAACAACAACAATCATAGAACTTGTTAAAGTGTAATCAATTATTGGGGGTGTTTTGTGCTTATTTGGGTGATCAAAACTGGGACAGGAATGCTTTTTTACTTTTTAAGTTTAATTAGGAGAAACAAAAGGGAAAATAGACATGAGGAAAGGGCAAAGATTTATTTTTCTTTGTATAATGGGCAAACTAGCACCAGGCTGAGAACACACTGAACAAACAGAAGAAAAAGGAACACAAATAAGGACAGCATAAAAACTCCAGAGACCAATAAACTAGACAAAAACTAACACCTAATATGCAAAAATCCTCAAAACATCACAAATCTCCACTAAAGCACCCCAAAATCCATCCGGTTGCTGAGCTGTGGATCTAGTTTACATGACCTAAGCCCCACCCACATGTCAATCACTGCTGATCTTTTGATGCCTTTTGTTTTGCCACCCTTTTCCCTATTTAAGCAACACTCCCGTCTCATTGTTTTTCAGTTAGTGTGCTGGTGCAAGTGGATCTAGTTTACATGAACTAAGCCTCACCGACCTCTTAAACACTGCTAATTTATGGTGCATTCTTTTTTTGCTACCCTTTTCCCTACTTAAGCAGCTCTTTTCCTTTGTAATTGGTGGGCTGTTGCAAGTAGATCTGGGTCATGTGACCTAAGTTCAACCCACATGCTTAGCCCTGCCCCTCCCTATCCTTTCTTAAGTCTTAGATTAAGGGAGTATATTGCCTGGGTGTTTGAAGCAAAGGGCAGACAAAGCAAATGACAGACAAGGACATGACCAATTCTTGTGTGGACCTGTTTGGACCAGAAGGACCAAGGAACAGAACCGCTGTTTCTCTAAGAAAAGGTAAGCTCCCTCAAGCATGTGTTACATCCCTCTCTACCAACAGCCAATACCCACAATTACTACTCATCACCAACCATGGCATTCACAAGCAACATCATGGACGCCGCATTGCAGCAACCTCACCTGTGTCACATTAGAACCCATCAGCACTTTATCATCCACCACTGCACAAAAACTGATACTCACCAATATCCGCTCAGTAATCACCCACACAGCAGACATTGTCAGTCTCATCACCACACATGACTTGGACGCCACCTTCATTTCTGATGCCTGGATGGCATCCACCTCCACCCACATCCAAGATGTCCTCCTCCAAAAGGGCTACAGAATTCTACAAGGCTATCCAAACAAGATGGGCAGATGCCATGCCACCATTCACAACTCATCATGGCAATGCACCCCACTGGACGTTGTCAACATCAGCTCTTTCAGAAGCCTTTCCTGTCACTGCCTGCTCTCCCCAATGGACACAGTCAGTTTCCACCTCATCCAGAGACCACCCAAGGCCAACATCTCCTTAATCAAAGACTTCAAGGGCTTGGTCAACCAACAAGTCCCTCAAGCACATTACGAACATCTTCTGCCACTTCAAAATCCCTGGCAACCTAGCAACCAAGTAAATGAAGGGAGATCTCTGCTGTCTACTATACACCCTAAAGCTCAGACAGCACACGAAAAACCCAACTCACAGGAAAGGTAATATCCTCAACCTCATCATCTCTGCCCTTCCTATCCCCATCACAGCTCTCCAATCCCACATGTCTGATCAGACCATCAGACAGTTCCTTTTGACATTAGTCACACCACCACATTCAAGCAGACCCATCGGAAACCCATAAGAAAAGTGTTCAGATCATTGAAGAACTTCCCAGTTGAAGCTCTCACGTAGACCTCGATAACCTCCACCTCACATGAGCTGATCTACCTCAGAGGAAGAAGGACTGTAACTCACTTCACCAAGAACTCAACACCACGCTGACAATCAACATCAACCACTATACCCTAGTGAAACAATGCATTCTGAAGTTTAAGCATTTCACACACTAGTACACTCAAGAACTCAACTTCAACAAAAGAAGCATCAGAAAACAAGAAAATAATTGGTGAAAATCTGGCAGCGCATCCAACCTTGCCTTACTCAAAGAACTCCATGCTAAACGCAGATGACTGATCACCAGTGCCCAGGCAAACTATTACTAAAACATCATAGCCAAAGCCAACAATGAAGGCAGAGCCATCTTCAAAGTCATCAAGCATTGCACCAAAATTCTGCTCGACCCACCCATACCACACTCTACCGGAAAAATCCACTGCCATCAACAATTTCTTTATCAACATCTGCAGGATCCACTAACACGTAGAGACCAATGCAACAACAAACAGCACACTACACATCCAATCTTGCAAAACCACAACTGGCATCCCTGAAGACCACATCATGCATGGATGATATCCTCCCTGCCGCCATACTCAAGACCCTTCCGACTGAAGAACTCCTCCCTTATCGGACAATCATCAACAGCTCCCTACCTCAAGGCACCTTCCCTTCAAACCTCAAGAATGGACCAATCCTCCCACTTTCAAGAAACCAGCACTGGACTCTGACAACCTCAGCATCTACCGCCCCATTACGCATCTTCCCTTTGCAGGAAAGATCCTTGAGAAAGCAATAGCCATGCAACTCCTCCAATGCATCAAAGCCAACACCTACTTCAGCCCTACCAATCTGGCTTCAGACCCAGATGCAGCACAGAAATGGCTACCATGTGATGCCCTTAAACTACTTGATGATGCCCATCCTTGCCTCCTGGTTCTCATTGGCCTGTCAGCAGTATTCAACACAGTAGACCACCTGAAACTCACTGATATTCTACATCACTGCATAGGAATCAAAGAGATCATCTTCAGCTCAGCTGGTTCAATTCATACCTTGCTAACTGCCACCAGTTTGTCCAAATAGATCCTTAAGATCACCAACTACCCATTACTTGTGGAGTCCGGCAAGGATATATTCTCTCCTCCATGATCTTCAAACTTTACATGGAACCACTCTGAACCCTCTGGGCTTCACATGCACATCCATCCATATGCATATGGCATGCAGATGTGCCTCACAACATCCTACACTGAGGACATCCAAAGGCTCAAGGTCTGCAACATATTGATACAATCCTGGATATCCAGTGCTTTCCTGGAGCTCAACTCATACAAGGCTGAATTCCCACTGCTGGCCAACAACACCAAACACCATGATATCCATACCTGGCTCTCTGCTATGAACCTCAATGGCTTCACATACCATCTGGCCTCCTGCTCCAAGTCTCTTAGGTTTGACATTGACAGAAACCTCTCTTTCAAACAGCACATAGCAAGGAAGATACTAACAGCTTGGTACCAACTTTCTCTCCTGCATAAAATCAAGCCTTTCATCCCAGAAAGCAACTTCAGATCTTCTGTCCAAGCTTTGGTCCTCTAAAACCTTCCGCCAACTACCCTGGCACTCATGCGATGTGTCCTGCATGCTGCAGCACGACTCATCAAACCACACTGCAAGCTTGACCATTTAACCCCGACCCTCATCAAACTGCACTGGCTCCTGCTGCAAGCATTAATCATCTTCAACTTCTGCTGCATCATCTAAAATGCTGTTGCCCTGAAGTCCCCAAGTTACCTCGCTCATGAACTCAGCATCTTTGGAGACCTATGATCCACCAGAAGTAAGGACATCCACAGACTTGAAATCTGTCAATGCAGCACTTGTCTCTTACTTCTACTTTTCAGGAAGGACCTCAAGACCCAGCTCGTGAAGGGATGGCCCCACCCTAACACCTATGTCCAAACACCCTCCACTGCCCACCAAACCTGAGACTCAGTGATCTGCTCCCCTTGTTTCTCTTGCTGTCATATTGCAACCTCCCTCATTGTGAGCTCTCGGCCCCTTGCATCTCTGGTTCCCTCACCTTGTCCTTCCCCTATGATTTGTAAAGTGATACATTGCTGCCTGAAGCTGGGTCCATGCTCAAGGAATGCCCCAATAATAGTAACAATACAAATAATACAAACATCCTCCTAGTGTAAGACTGCTCTGTGTTCTCCTTCACTCACAGCCTAGCAAAACCCACAAAGGAGCAGGAAGTGAGCTATGCCTTTAATAGAGGGGTGCATTTCCTTTAGGACATTTTAGGGCATCTGATTGACTTAATAAACTTGAACAAATATGATGTATCAGCCCAAGAGGGCTCTGATTTCCTGAACCAACCCAATAAATACTTGTGTATGAGTCAAAGTGCCTCATACACAAGTACTGGGACCTTGCTGTTAACAAAGGCATGGCAATTACTAGCGTAAAGCATTTCATGGTTAGTACCTGCATTCAAATGCATAATTCTTTAGGCAAATGAAATCTTGATGTGGGTTTGGTACTTGCATTCCAGGGAAGTTATTGGAAGGGTAGAGAGGGGACAGCAGACTGCATATTCTCACAGCTGTCCATAAGTGGGTGCTTTCAGACTTAATAAAATAGAGTTAACTGCCTGTAACATTGAAGCTGCACTAGAATAGTCTCATTAGAATGCACAAAGAAGTTTGATGCCCCACACAAATAAGTGTGCCATGCCCCCACCTCCCGTGAAGTTATCACATCTCTCAACATTTGAAGGGTTAGCATCCCCCGAAACTTAGGTTTTATTTCACCCTGAACACAAGCACACTCCATTCACAGTAAACACATGCACACCCAGACACCCATACATTTAAGTGTGTAGCCTTTCACCATACAAGCACACCCAGTCAGCCACCCATAGATTTAACTGTGCACCCTTTCACTATACAGGCACACTCAGGCAGCCACCCATACACGTAAGTGTGCACCCTTTCACCATACAGGCACACCAAGGCAGCCACCCATACATTTAAGTGTGCACCCTTTCACCATACACATACACAGGCAGCCACCTATACATTTAAGTGTGCACCCTTTCTCCATACACTCACACAGGCAGCCACCTCTACATTTCAGTGTGCACCCTTTCGCCATACACAGACACATGCACAAGTCATGGGTTGAGAGGAGCCCTATTACTTAAAAAAATGGTTTATTTTAAAGTCACTCCGACTTCATAAAGACATTATTTCAGTCAAGGACCAAACCATAATGCAAATAATTTCTTTCTGAAGGTAGTGTGACTTCAAAAAGAAACAATTTCTTTTTGAAGTCATAGAGCTCTCCTCACCCGATGAAATGGAGGCCCCCAGACTAGAGGTTTACATGCCATGGGTTGGGGGGAGCCCTCTGACTTAAAAAAGAAATATTTTATTTTTGTATTCACTCTGCCTTCATAAAGAAATCATTTCTGTTACATAAATAATGTCCTTATGAAGGCAGAGTGACAAAAAAAACAAAAAAAACAAAAAAACAATTATGTTTTTAGTCCAAGGGGGCCCCCCCTCCCAGTACATGTTGTGGTGGAGACTTGCGGGTGCCCCCGTTACACCAGTGTTCCCATATTGGGAGATTCCCCAGCACCGCTGCTTACATTCAACGATTAGCAAAAAAACGCAGCACACATGTTCCCGTTGAAGATACCCGTTTTTCTCACGCTGAGAGTGGCTCTAGCGGACGGGTAGCTGACAATATGACCGTTGCCGACAGTTAGAAATAGACACAAGCACAGTGTAAGATGATGAAAGAGACAGAGAGAGAGAGACAGAGAGAGAGAGAGAGAGAGAGAGAGAGCACTAGATTAGTGCATGGTGTGCTGGATTCAGCTAATTAATGTTTATTTATGCAGTTTTCAAAAGTGCAGGCCTGGCCCATGCAGGTATTGGAGTGCCAAACAAAGCAACAGTAATACACTAATCATGTGTATAACATGTGTTTGACCTGTAAAATAAGCAACAGTGAAGTACATAATCACAGTAACATATTAATATACATAAATATCCTACCAAGAAGCACATTACTTTTTTTCTTGGAGCAGTATTTGATCTGACCACTAAAAGATGACGCACTGATTTACAGCTACTGACTGTAATCTCCTGACTCCCAATGACTTTCTTCCTACCAAGAAATATGACTTTTTAATGGTACTGGTATTTGGTATGGCCATTAGAATATTTGGGAACTGATTTAGAGGAATTCAATCTGCTATTTCCTACCAAGAAATATAAGATTGTATTGCCATAAAACTAATATTTGGTCTTGCCACAAAATGATAAGTTACAGACGCTGAATTCATTCTCTTGCCTAAAAAGAATTCTATGATGTTGCTTTCGTAACTTCAAACTTATGACAAGTATTGGGTCTGGCCACTAAAAGATGGCACATTGATTTATGGCCACTGAATACAATTTCCTCCTACCAACAAATATAAGGCTTTTCCAAGCAAGCAGTATTTGATCTGCCCACTAAAAGATGGGACTTATATACAGCCACTGTATGTAATGTAGGACCCTCCCTGCTATCACACATTGACAAGAAATGCCATATTCATTTATGTCATGCCCAATGATCAGTTACTGGGAGTCTCTTCTCCCTAGCATAAAATGGTGCCGTCACCTACAGCCACAGAGTATAATTTTCTCATGCCTACCAAATAATATAAGACTCTTTCTCTGCAACTAATTTTTTGTCTAGCCACATAATGATGACACACTCAGAAACAAGAATAGTGAGATTTATTATTTGCAATTTCACAACTTATGACAAGTATTTGTAGTGGCCACTAAAGGGTGGCCCACTTATTTACAGCCAATCCATGTATTCTTGTTCTCTCCAACTTATAGTTGGTCTGATCCCAAAATTATGACACACTCAGCTACAGACACTAAATGCACTTTCCAACCTAAAGATAATTCTTAGATGTTTTATTTGCAGCTTCACAAGCAGCAAGCATTTGGTCTGGCCGCTTAAGGATGGGACACTGATATGAAAACAGTGTATGTGATCTTATCTCCTGACTTCCACCAAACAATGATGTGGTGCTGTTGTTTTCACTCTGAAAGGAAATGTCACATGTGTCTGTTATGCAAGGTGGTCAAGAAAACGTGACAGAGTTGATAATAGTAACACAATGATGGCCTGATCCATTTTAATGTCCTTCCTCTCCCCAGCTAAATCCTATTTTAATATTGTGCCTGTCCCTCAAAGAAAGTCTATCTTAATATTCCACCTCTTCCTCTACTAAATCCTATTAGTTGTCTAACTCACCTTCAACTGAAGCCTATTCTCTTAACTGATCTCCTGCCACTGCCTAACATGATTGACCCTGAAAATGAAACACACATGTCCTATGTATATTATTTTAGCACCAACCATCCAGAATACTATGCTTGGACTGCTGTAATGTATGAAACAACTCAATTTCTCAAAGATTCCCAATATTCAAACAGATTTGCCAGGACTTAAGGCTCACATATGCTCTTGAAAAAGCCTCTCCTAAACAGATATAGTAAGATGCTGCTCATGATGTCCATGTTGCCTTCCCCTCACAAACCAATATCATCAGAGTTGAAAAACTCTGTTAATTTGTGTCTTTCAACACTAGAAACCTATACTGCAAGGCCAACAATGGTGTCCAGATGGCTTTCCATGCTTACACTGTCATTATCAAAGGATGCATATGTTCTTCATGTTGTCTTCACAGCCTGTTCACTGATATCATCAGAGATCAGCCATACAGTTAAGGAGGCCTCATCCCATCACACACTGATATTATCAGAAGGCACCCATTCTGTCCATTGGCCCTTTCACTCTCAAGCACTTGCATCATCAGAGGTCATCTTTCTGTGCATTTCCTCTCCTCACTGATAGTATTTGAGATTACCCAGAGTGTCCATGTGACTTCTCAACCTCAAATATTGGTATGTTGCTCCTCGTTAGGAACACAGTTATTCCAATGGACAACATGTTTACCCCATGAATGCCAACAATTGGATCATCTTTGTTTTAAAAAAACATAACATGTGACCAGAAATAAATAAGCAAATCCCGTTATTCTGGAAATGGCATAGAATAAAAATAACTAAAACAATGTGTGACTCTTAAAAGTTGGGGATTGGCCGTAGATGTCCTGAAATATGTATGCTGCAAACATTTGACGCAGTGAGGCAAGAGAGGAACAACTTTCACATCATTGATATTGTTCCCATAATAGAAACATGGGGTGCCTATAGTATCTTTCATGTCATCAGTGGCATTTCTCATCTTCTTATTTTCAAACACAACGTTCGCATTTTTTAAGAGTTGTGCACCTTCCCAGAACATCCCAGACTGTAGGAGGGGCAGAAGTTCAGTGTGGCATTATGAAGCACTGCAAATAGTGGGACAGACTCTGAAAGAAAATCTCAATTAAATGCACAATTGCTAAACATGTTTTCTCATAGAAAACACCAAATAAATGCCCCTTGTGAATGAGCGCACAAATTGTTGTGCAAAAGACGAGATGCACACTTTGTAGGTGCAAATGCTTTTATGAGCATCACGTTGCGCCAAAACCATGTGCATCTCATCATATGCTCCAAAAATACACGCAACTACCTTGAAAAGCATAAGCAAAGTATTGTAGACAATTTTCTGTTGGTTCATTCTCTTTTGGTGTTATGTGCATAATGTCTGAGAATAAGACACAAATGTATATTTTGTAACTTCAGTTCTGTGGCGGATCTACTTCGTAATACCTCTAACCTTTTAGGGTTAGAGGTATACCATTGAAATTACTCAGATGGTAGTTTTGCCATGCCCTTAACTAATGTTGTTCAGTGATGTCTATGACTGTGTTAATGCAGAGAAGGGGTATGCATTTAATTCACATATACGTTTGTAAAAACTGTGAATGTGATTGCTAGAAAGTCACATGGAAAGTGCTCTGCTTTGTAATGTCTTGTCAATTGGGCCTCATTATGTGTTTGGTGCTATCTCGGCTGTAAACCCGCCGAGATATCAGAAAACGGACTTACCATTATTACCACTTGGTCTGGCGGAATTACTAATCACTTACAAGTGGCAGTATGACAGTGTTAGTTGCCATTTAGGCAGTCCATAGGACTCCATGGAATTTTAACAGAATTACCACTGCGGTAATTCTGCCGAAATTGCTGTGTTTTTGCCAGTAAGTTGGTGGAATTACCTCTTCCATTTTGCCTTAGTGTTTTAGTCCAACCTTACCTCCAAACCCATAGGTCAACGGTGCGGTAATGCAGTGGTAATTATGTTACCACTGCATTACCACTGTTTGTGGCCACACTGCCAAATTCATAATGAGGCTGTTGGATATTTTGTGTAGATTTGGGGTCTGGCGGTATTTTCTTACCACCAAAAATAATGGTAATTTGGCGATAACTACTCCTTGCATTTAGATTGGGTTTGACCTTATTTCCTTTCAGTGACAATTCCTTATTAAATTATATGGGATCAGTTAGTGGTATACATTATTGTTGGTGGTATTTTGGTGAGCATATTTTTTCTGTTTTATTTGTGGCCCCAATATACACAAAACTCTACTTTTTCTTAGACTGTTCTTGTGATCTATAGAGGCCTCAGACTTACATTCAGAAACACCACAGTTTCACATATAGCATTCTCAATAACCTGTCGTATTATCACTAATTTATACACATTAGTGAACTATGTTTCCATAGGCCTCTTTGCTGGTGCATGTACGCCGAGCAATGTCTATTGTATTAAATTCCACTCAGACACCACATACTCAGTTGAAACACACACACAGCTGTTTATAATTGCTAGTGCTATTATTCCATCTGCATGGGAAACATGACACATGTATTACCCAAAAAATCTTCCCCCTCTCCCAAAATATTATTCTAAATGCACCAAGAAAAGACAAAAGCAAAAACACTCTACACTGTTCGTGTCCATAACATTTGTATTATAAACAGTTGCATTTCAAAATAACACATTACCCTTCTTGCTGCCACCTTATCTAACAAACAGAAGAGAAAACAAATGCAGGAATAAAACGAAATTCACTCCACATTATTTGTAACAATAAGAAGGAAAAGAATTACAGCGATAGAACAATATTCACTTTGCAAAATTATGGCGTGGCAATTAAACACAGGGGATTCCCTATTGCTACTCTCCCTGCCTGATATTTATAGAAGGTCATCTGTACAGCACACAACCTCAATTCACTTGGATAATTACCAGCTATCTGTAGCTCTCCCACACGCGACCTCCCTTTGATCACCTCCGAGGAATGGGCCCAGGGTTGTCCTCGTAATCTTGAAGTTTGAAGTGCACAGCAAGAACATGCAGTTCATCTGCAGTTCTCAAGCCGGTGCTAAGTGAGACTAGGAATGCCTCTTCACAGCCCAATCTCTGATGGTCTGTGTCAGCAGCTCACCAGCAAAAAGCAAAACTGAAACTTTTTTCTGTCAGACTCTTCCAGCAAACTTCTGTCTCGTCCCCCTCTGCCTACGTGGAACCACTGCAGATACTCTGCACAATCAAATTCAAAAGACCGTATCATCCTTCCTTCCACAATAGCTCAATTTTTACAGTAAGAAACTGTAGCTGAACTCATTTCCTGGCATGCAGATTTTGCTTCCTGCAAACACAGTGAACAGAGAGAGAGAAAAAAAAAATCCAAATGCACGTTTCAAATGAATCTCAGAGCATGTCTTTCTGCCTCTTTTCCACATAGAGATTACATTATAATGTTATTGAGTTAGCACTATTATTAGTATGTGTTAATTAAGTCAGTCAATTAGACAGCTAATGTAGTCTCCTGTGAATGAGGCATTTCAAGTAAGAGAAAAAGAGAAAAAAAATATTCTGGTGTACTTTTAAACCTGCAGCCTGTCCCCATTTGCATACCCATATGTGATGCGAACAACATAGGGCTGGCTATATGTGCCACATTATTGCTGGCAATAATGTTATCACATTCATTGGAGCTGTACTCCAAAACACAATAAATTATACTACATAATCCCTCCTTTTCTGAGAATTTGGCAGCGGTCCAAGCCACAATTGGAAGAAATTCAAAACATGCTCCTTTTCTTCCTTTAAAATATATGCTTATTGGGATATCTTTCATTCCCTGTTGTAGCTAATGTCATGAGCAACATCTTCACCTTTACGGACAAAACAATTAACCATCCTCCCTTCATTAGCACCAGAACAGCTAAACCCACCATGGAGCGTTCCCCCCAGGTTCCCCAATTAAACTTCTCCACTTCTATTATACCCAGGTTACTAACTGTGATATTGTTTTTTCTCAAATTCATTTTCACAACATGCTTTTATTTATGATTCAATAAGAACTCCACATCCGGGTCTATTGGAAATGCATCCCTTTGAAAAAATTCAATATTTTCTACTTGGCTTTCCCAAATATCATTTGTAATATGACACAATGTTAAACCTCCAATTGAAACAATTGCGTCCTTTGGAACCTGTAAGTAAAATACATTATATTTCACCTGTTTGACAACAAATGTTCCATGATTTAAATGTATTATTGTCAGATTCTTCATACAGGTGCTGACCAACCATTTACCTTTGACCATTTTAGCTTGTGTCAACTCTTCACCCCCCATATTGCTAATAACTACTTCACATCCTCCTGATATACTTGGGTCAAATATCAAACCACAAATAGCGCCTGAAGCATCAGGGATAAACGGTTTACTCGGACATATGTAATTTGGTTCTTTAAATTTTACACAGGTTTCCAAATTTGGGATCAAGTAAACCTCAGGCTCCCATGACTGAAATGCCATCACTTCTGGAGTCTTGATCTTGATAAACTTGTCTTCCTGCCAAAATCCCACATTGTGTACCCACTTAGTTTGATAAATGAGTTCAGGAGCTAAGTATGGGATGCATAATAAAAACCCTATTTCCCACCTTTCCAAATCCACATATAAGGGCATTGCATTACCCATTTCAAATGCAATTTTCACTTGTACCACATCAATCTCCCTCCTGGTCAACCTTTCTATCATTTGATGAATAATATCTTGTGAAACAAAATAAAATGGTATATGTCCTTGAATCAATTGTGAAATTGCAGTTTGAACTTCCCTCATGTAATTCGTCAACAGTCTATCAACAGGATTCATTATATTCAGGATCCTTATCCTTTATGGGGTATGCTAAACATGGTGCCTTTACAAGACATTCCTTTCATTTAACCGCTGCCTCAGACTGCTCTTTTTCCCATTTCCAGGGTGTATTAAGCTTTAACAGTTTAGTCAATGGTTGAGTAATTTCAGCATCATTTTCAATGAACTTCCTGTTATAGCCCGTCATTCCTAATAAACTTTTTACCCCTTTCACACTTTTAGGGTCTTTTAGTTTTTGTATGGCCTCTACTTTCTTCTTTTGTGGGTTTAGTCCACGTTCAGTCACTTCATGGCCTAGAAAATTGACTTTTTTCTTGCACCATTGTGCTTTTTGTAAAGATACTTTGGCGCCTGCTTTCTGCAATTGGCCAAGTACATGCCTTATTTCATCAAAATGGCTTTTCAAGCTTCCATTTTTTATCAGTACATCATCCACATAAACTATGGTACCTCTTTCTGCTGCATCAGGCATGGCCTTTCTCAAAAATATTCCAAATTCACTCCCACTATTGACATACCCGAATGGAACTCTAACCCATGCATATTGGGTCTTATCAAATGAAAATGAAAATAAATTCTGAATGTCCTCTGCCAATGGCACACACCAATATCCAGAAGTGGGATCTAACGTGGTAAACACTTTTGAGCCATGTACCTGAGCCAGGCCTTGATCAATGAATGGCAGTGGCCATCTGGATACTGGTACTCTTTTATTTAATTCCCTCAAATCTGCACATAGCTCATTTGACCATTTGACTTTAACACACCTAAAAAAGGTGTGTTGGATGTGCTATGAATAGGCATGATAATTCCCAGAGACTCCACATTTTTATTTATCTTTGCCAATAACTCTAAACATGCCAGTGGTAATCTATACTGGCGCACAAATACTGGGCTTCTACTACACCCTTCCGGTAGCGTGGCCACATGTAAATTAGTTAGACCACAATCATAAGCATCTTTAGCAAAGAGATCTTTAAACCCCATAAATATTCTCCTCAATTCATTTCTATCCTCATCGCTGTCGCATGCATCCGCTGATAAAATCTGCTCCTCTACCATTTTTGAAAATTCTGGGAAATCTTCCAGTGGAGGAATCTCTGTGCTTTCGTGTAACTGTGTGGCTGTGTCTCTCTGTAATGCTGCCACTTTTAAATATTTTGGTATATCAGCTTCCACTTCAGTGGGCTGATTTTCTGTTTCATTTTCATTTAAGTTAAATGTTATACAATCCTCTTGATGACAGCACACTGTCTCATTTGAATCATAAGAGTACACAGAATGAATTTTTAAATATTCCTTTGGGCTGAGAATCCAGGTATTCTGGCAACTCACCCCTGGCATCCACATACTTTTTAGGGATATTTCCAATCACCATATTATTTAGATCTTCAGTATATTGTGATTTTTGTATGGCCATTCCTAATGAGGAATTTTCCTCTAAATTAATATCTTGACACCCTTTATTATTCATCATAATTTTTACAGACCCTTCACCAACATCTATCATGGAATGTATTCATGATCCAGGACTTGCTGTTTTATGGATTCATTCAAACACATAAATGCATCAGGATCCTTCATATGTTGTCCATTTTTGCACTTTAGCGTTATTTCAAACTGCTTGGTGAATGCAGGGATAATAGTATCCTTCCTCAGCTGTAATTCAATTGCATATGGCACCAGCTGTGCGCAATTATAAGCCCTTCTTTTATCTTCAAATTCAGGTGCCGGTCCACCTAGGCGTGACCATATTTTTTTATTAAGGAAATCTAACACCATACACATTCTGTGCATGATATCATTGTCCATGTAAAAGTCATTTTGTGTCCCACTCACTATCCAAACATTATGGTGAATTGTTTTTTGTCCAATACTCATCTTCAGCATGCATCTGCCTGCAATTCGGTTTTCAAAGTCTGGATTGTCCAAACCAGAGACATATTGGTTTTTAATTCTAAATTTCGGGATCTCCTCCCTCTCCATTATTTTTTGCAACAATTTCTCATTAATGAAGCTCCTTTCCTGTTCAAGCGCTAAAGTGGCTTTTATTGTTTTAGAATAGTCATTTATACCAATGTGATCCCATGGTTGCTCATCTTCGATGTGTATTTCAGTAAGAGTAGTGATGTGTTTTTCTGTATCTGTTTTAGGAGCAGTATTCTGTTTGCATGTCTTCTCTTTTAAATAAAAACGTAATGTGTGCTCATCTATGGCAGTTTGCCATTTTTTCCTTGGGTCTAAATATATTTGTACAGATTGTTTCTCATCTTCACTCTGCATTTTATCTTGACATATCAAGATAACAGTGACGCTAGGTATACAGCTGTTCTGGAGAAATACCTCCACTGCATCATTTGTTTTGGCAACGGTGTGACATTCATTTATATTGCTGTTTTGTGATTTTAGTTTCGTAGGTCTCAATGGTGTTTTGGTTAAGGAACACAGTACTCCATTAACCCCATCTATGAGAGGAGACAATCTTTTCAGGCAATCTGTTCCCATCAGAAATTGAATTTCACAAATAGATGTGATCAATACCTCTTGTTTCATTCTGTGTTTTCCTATCTTTATGTCAACCTCGGTGACACCTATAATGGGCACCTCCTCCCCGTTAAAATGATGTACTGGACCTTCATTTTCCTTCACTGTGATCTGATTCTGTGGGGATCTCCCTTCAATGATACTCTTTACCAATTCTTTAGACATAATTGTGGCCTGTGCGCTAGTGTCAATCATTGCAAATGTATTGCATTTTTCTTCTACAGTGATGGGAGTATAATACATGTCTTCAGCTTCCTCTAACACACATAAGAAGTGCGAATTCTTACTGATTTCATGGCTCACCTTTCTCAGGCCTTTTTCACTTTTAGCTAAGCACATTGGTAAATGGAAAAACATTTTTCCCTCCTTTTTGCCCATTTCTGTGTGAGAGACTTTATTCCTTTCTCCATGTTCAGAGGTTTTTTGGAGTGTGGCCACCGTTCGCCCATCCATCCAGGTATAATCAGAGGTCACATTACAATCCTCCAACTGAACATGTGTAACAACATCACTTGGCAATTTGTCATTGTCTAACTCTGTGCATTTGTGATTATTTAGTTTGGTACCAGTCCTTTTACATTCTTCATATGTGGCTCAAAGAATTCTTCAGGTGATTGACCTGTACCCTCCTTTTGAGTATTTCTTTTTTCTGCCTTTGTTTGGTTATTGTTCTGATTGCCCAGGGAATGAGTTATAGCATCCCTACTTACTCCTTGTTCACTGGTATTCCCCATGCATGAGTCATTTTTCTTAAATCGGTCTCTTTGTTCCCATGGAATTTCAGGTTTTCCTTTTTTATTTGTATAAATCTCCAATGTTTGATTTAGCTCTAGATTAAAATGAACTTCTTTCATAAGGGTATTTGGCACTGCAGGTATCATAAGTACTTAGTCACTTTCAGAAACCACCCGGTCATTGCTGTGGCCTTCTGCCCCCTCCTTTGATGACTGTTTTTGTGCTCTACAGAGCTTTCCTATTTGCTCAGCTAACATTTTCATTTGGGCCTCGAGACACTGGTATCTTTCCATCTCTCTAGAATCCTCTCTCTGTGGCCTAGATCGATATTGGTTGTTTTCCTCCTGATTCTGATGCCTCTCAGGGGAATGATTTTTATTGGGATTGTTCCTGAACTCTTGATTCATATGTGGAGGGGAGTGGGGTGCACCCATCCTTTGGTTGTAGTCCCCTGGTGGGGAATCATTGTACTGACGTGGAGCGTAATTCATATTCTGCCTCATGTCCTGTCTCTCATTTTGTGAGTTCTGACCCCTATGTTGATTCCCATTATCATTAAATCGGTCCACATATCGGGGTCTATCCTGATTACCATATATCATGGTATTGGAATCAAATCTGCTCTGTGTCCCCAATGTCTGGTAGGGACCATTTTTTCTTTGATCCTGATTTTGTCTCTGGTTATTGTTGATACCTGACAAATCAGGCTCATAGCCTGCCCGGGGCCTATCTCCTAAGTATCTAGGGCTGATGTAGCTCTCCCTATTACTAGGATCATGTGATTGAAACATTGGCACAGGAAGTGACGACCTTTGTTGATTACCCCTTTGTTCAGGTGTCACATTATTTTTACCTTGGCTTTGAGCAGACTCAAGGGACATTTTGGCTGACCTGATTTCCATTACTGTGGCTTAGAGTTCTTTAGATTTAGGTCTAGTATCTTTCATTTTATCACTTTCTCTACCCTGACAATAGAGTACCTCATATAGTTTTGTGCTTTGATGTACAATCCATTCAAGGGACTTGTCACGGTCAAATTCACGGACCAATTGGGATATGATGTCTTTCTGTAGCCCATAGAAGTATGCAGTTTTAAACTCATTGGAATTTGGGTCAAAAGATACATCAAAGCGAGAAAATGCTCTTTTTAAGTCTTGTAAAAATTGGCGAGGGGATGTATTAGGTCCAGCAGTGATTGTGTACGCGACTTTCTTTGCCTCCTGCAATGACTGAAAAGGAGAAAAATGACCCCTAATTTCTTTTTCAAACTCCACCCAGGTCATATTCTGCTGTTCATTTAATCCCCTTATGATGCTGGCCGTCGGGGCATCTAAAGTTAAATGAAGATATTGTCTGTACTGTTCCTTAGGTATCTGGAGTGCTTTAAAAATGTTATGCACCGCTTCTAAGTGATCCTCAATGCAGCATTCACCTCCCTTTTTAAATGGTTTGATCGGGGCTTTAATGGATTTCATTATTTTTATGGGGCTACTTGTTGCAATGCATGGAATTGCACTATTTTGTGATTCAATCCTGTTTTCAGGTGTATGAGATTGGTGGCTGCCCCCAATGGGAGTATCAAATCCCCCAAGGGTGCTGCAACCAAGTTCAGTCTCCGGCCCAGTCACTGGAGCACTAGTTCTTTGGGCAGAACTAGAATTCACCTCCACTCCATTGAATGTGGTACCCTGCCGCCTCTCCTGGGACCTGGGAATGCACATTTGCTGTTCTAAGTCCTTACACTTTTTAAGGAGTCTGTTTGCTTCATTTTGCAAATAGTTGTTTTCATCACTCATCTTATTAATCACCTCCTGCATGTCGCACATTTGCATTTGGCATTCATTGAACTCTTTATTTCACTTGTCTCTTTCTTGAGTCATTTTAATCATTTCTTGTTCTGCACTCTGGAGATCACATTCTTTTTCACAATGTTCTTTTTGTAAAATCTGCATTTCTAAAACAACCTCATCTTTATCCTGTCTAATGTGGTCCACTAAGGCTTTTAAGTGTACCAATTCTTGCTCACTATCCTCAAATTGTTTCTTGCTTTTGGATAGCTGAGCATCAAGGTCTCTGCATTTTAATTGTATGTCTTTGTGGCATACATCTAATTCTGCTCTTAACATTTCCTGATTTTTACTTGCCCCATCTAATTCAGTATTTAACCTGCTAATTAGCTGGATATCATTTTCCTGCATTCGCAGGGACTTATTGAAAATAAACCATATTTTGCCGCATAGCCGTATTAAACAGTCTTTCTCTGCACTTTTATCGGCTGCATTCAATAATCTTGTAAGGCAGACCTGAATTATGCTGCCTTCTGCAAAAATATTGTCTAGTTTTTCTTTCTGCACCTCACCCTGAATGCGGTCACGCCATTCTAAGGTGCTGTTCGACGACCACATCCCATGTGCAAACAACTTTGCCTCTAAATATTGCACTAGGTCTGAAAATGTGGTTTCCCTTTGTGACATTCTGAAATTCGTTTTTACTGGCACACTGCTATTATAAAATGGGTTCCCTTTGATGTGCAAATGGCAGTGTGAGACATGCTTGCCACGCTCTTTAGGTACTCTATGATCACTTTCCCGGCCTGCAACGCACCATAAATATGTTGGGTATTTTGTGGATATTTGGGGATTTGCGGTATTTTCTTACCGCCAAAATAACTTTAGCAATAATCACTCTCTATATTCATATTGGGTCACACATGACAATAATACATTGCATTATTTCAGAATTCAGACCTATTTAGATGATATGCGCGGTAGTTTGCGTGGTTGGTTGGTATAGTGGTTGGTTTATTTGTGGCCCCAATATCCAACATCCATTGTTTTTTATCTAGATTGTTCTTGATCACTAGAGAGACCTCAGGCCCACATTTTAGGGATACCACATTTTCAGTGTTAGTGTTGTGTGCCACCATGGGCTATTGTGGTATTTTTGTGGTAATTTCCACTACCTTATATACGGTAGGGAACTATGTCCAGACAGTCTCTCTTCCCGTTGACTCATGTACCTCCAACAGGCTATGCTACAAACAGTCACTCACAACTGTCCATACTGAATAGAATCATGCACACATCTGCTTTAAAATGACAATTGCACTGTTTAAAAATCTACCCACGTTTAAACCTTTCCCCATGCAAAATGAAAGAGAGAAATAATACACACTAGCTATCTGTTTTCAAATATTTTTGTATTATAGAAATTTCTTTTAAACATAGTTTAACTTTTTTTACAGAAATAAATGAAATGGTACAACATTATTTGTGATAAAATGAACAGAGAGCTGCGAGAATATATTCAATTGGTAACATTAAATATGCTGATAAGAGACTGAGACTCCCTCGAATACACTGACTGAACAGTTTCGCACACTTTCGCACAGCTCCCACTCGCTTCTGTAATTACCTTATCTGTTCAGCATGAGTTTTCTCTGGTTATTCTCTTTCTGAATTTGGCTCCCTTGAAGATCAACCCCAGTGAGAACAAGCGTCTGCCGTTCTCAAACCGGGGTTATTGCCTGGAACTCTCAGCTTTTGCAGCAGGAATGCCCCAGCCAAGAAAGAGATCCTTCTCCCAGCTCTGCCAGATGTCGCCTGCCTTCCCCCTCTTCTCAAGCTTCTCCAGCAAAGTTCTAATCACAGCCTCTAGCATGATACTTGCTACGACGCTGCTCCAATCAGAATCAATCATGTCATCTCCTCCCTCACTACACAATGGCTCACTTCTACAGTGGCAATTGTAACAAACTGATTTCCTGTTCCTTCGAGCTCTTTGCTTCCTGTAGTTATGTGGACAGAGCAGCAGAGAAAAGAAAATGAATGTGCGTTTAAAAGTTCACTTTCAGAGTAGGCCTAATTCTGCAGTGGAGACACATTTATATTAGTGGTTTATGTTAAATGAAGTTTTATTAGTCAGGTTAGTTATTAATACGGTTAGTTATTAATTTTCAAATGTGTCTCTTGCAACATAGGCATTTCAGGTGAAAAATAGTGTGCATTTTGAATGTGCAGATGTGTGCCTTTAACTGTAAAAATGGATTTGCATCTTATATGTAAAAATCGTTTTTGACTGAATAGCCTGTCTTTACTTATATGTCCATGTTACTCTGGCAACACATATAGCAATGCACCACACCCATGTAGTGGTGCTGCATAAAAAATTGCTACCTGTGCAGTAGTGCTGTACTCTGTGCTGTAACACGCCAAATATCCTTACAGATCCCATTGAGTGCAATGCCCCAGGATCAGAGCAAATCATCATATTTGTTTTCTTGACATTGAATTGGAGCCTGTTTTGGAACATCCAAGTGCTGACCTTTACCAGACTTTCAATTGCCTTTTTAGAAGCACTGTTTCCGGTTTTAGTTCTATTTTATCGATTGATTTCAGCATTTTATGCACTTGCGCTGGGAGAAATGTCGTCAGGCCTAGAATGCTAGTTTTTCTGTTTAGGTCATTTGGAACCTTCAAGGTCTAAGAATGATTACTGTATCCCCTTGTTCCCATCCCACCTGGAAGCGCTTTGAAGAACTTCACCTGTGTATAAGTGCTATATAAATAAACATTAAATAACATTTGAGTCTGTGCCTTCATCCCCCTTTTTAGTAATCTACTTTCGGTTTTAGTGTATTTATTACTTTCATTTTAGCCTTTTAGCATTGTGTGTTTATTTTATTGTCTGCCACCTCACTGTGCCTTAATTATTTAATCTGAATCACACCTACATTTGAATTTTCTGCAGCCTGCCCCTAGAGCTTTAAACTACATTTCCCAGAATCCTTGTAGTTAATTTTTTTCGGCCTCAGGCACGTCAGCACTGGCACGTCAGAGGCAAGCCAGTTTGTGCAAGTGATATATAGCCCACTGTGCTTTGTTCGTAAAGCCTTTTTAGAAACGCTGTTGCCAGTTTTAGGTCTATTTTCTTTTACTGTTTGATTTTAGCATTTGAGTCCGTGCCTGCATCCCCCTTTTTAATAATCTGCATGAGGTTTTAGAGTGTTATTACTTTCATTTTATCCTTTCAGCACTGTGTGTTTATTTTATTGTCTGCCACTATACTGTGCATTAATTACTTAATCTGAATCACGTCTAGATTTGAATGTTCTGCAGCCCGCTCCTAGAGCTTTAAACTACATTTCCCAGAAGCCTTGTAGTTTATTGTTTCTGCCTCAGGTAGGTCAGCGCATCCTCTGCTGCCTGTCCTCCAGGTATGCATCCACTAGAAGTTATTCACTGCGCTAAAGATCAATTGAGTAATACTACTGTGCATACTCATATCATATCAACTCACTCTCGGATAGAGTTGCAAAGTTTATGTCTACAACTTCACCCGCACTTCAAACCTGGTCATTGTCACACCCCGGTGTCTCCCACAACACACTCATCATCTAGCAGGAAGCATGCCCCCCCTCCACTGAGCCATCATCTCACTCTGTAGTAGTGGGACGTATTAATGCTCCATTAAGGGCCACACAGGACACCAAAGGGGCAAATCCATTACAACGGTATCCACTGGATGGTCTTGATACCATGCTCACCGGCAAAAACCCTTATCCAGTTCTGTCCGTTGCAATAAAACAGAAAGTACCAATAATAATGATAACATTACCGGAAAAGGCCAAACATAGTAAAGGAGGCTCAGATCGTTCTCGGCAGAGAGAGGACAACATAGGGGAACACAAAGAGACCACAGACATTGCTGACCCATCAAGCGTCCTTAAACTGCTATTACTCAACATCAGGTCACTGGTAAACCATGCAACTGAAGTTGGGGATCGTATTGTAGAACATGATCTCGACCTCTGTGCCATAACAGAAAGCCGGCTGCACGAGACGGCTGGTCCGATGTTGACCTTGGCCATTCCGGCCGGTTATAGCATACTGACAGCTGACAGAGACAATGGGAAGGGTGGGGGTGTTGCTATTATGTATGAAACAACCCTTACGGTTTGGGAAGTTGCCATACCTGGGCCTGATGGCTGCAAGATACTGCACATAAAATTAAATACAGACGCAAACTCCACCATAAACTTGGTTCTTATTTACAGATCACCGACACTCCTTCCCCTACTAAAATGAGATGCTAAATGTATTCTCATGGTTGACTTTAACCTATGGCTGAATAATGTTGTAGAATCCATTGCTAATGGCCTGCAAACATCCTTGGCACATTTGGGAATAAGCCACCTGGTGAATAAAGTCATCCACGAGAAAGGCCACATTATCGACTGGGTGGCTGTTTGCAAAACATCCTGTACTGAGCCAGTTATATCTACTTGCCCATGATCAGCACCATTGTTTTGTGGACTTTAACCAACACAATTTGGGCTGCATCGAGAAATGTATGCAAACCTACACCGGAAGCCATGGGAGGCATTATTGCACCCTTAGACTTCAAAATAAAAACACTTGACTCAGCCACAGAAATAGCAAACTGTATTCAGAACCTATCTGCCAAGTAGTTAATAAAATTGACCTGCTTTATACGCACCAAGTAATATGCAAAAAGGTTAATCTGTGGTTCTCCCCAGAACTACAGAAATACAAAGTTGAGAAACTCAAATGTTTTAAGACCTGGAAAAACACGGATTGCAGTAAAGACAAAGAGGATTACATTAGAACATCAAAACTATATAAAACCGTGATCACAGAAAGAAAGCTATGTATGACAGCAGAATTGTCAATGCAGAATACAACTCATGTTAACTATTTAAAATCTGAAGAAAACTGGAGCACCCATGCACTAAAGAGAGGGATGGGCCAATTAAAGATGTAGCATGGTGTACCATGATTCAAGAAGCCATGCGGGAGAAACTGAGAAAGATCACATGAAAAAGGGAAGTAATAAACATGAAAGAGGATGGAAATATGTCCCCCAGAAGCCTATCAATCAGACAGCTGGAGGATAAAGACATTTTCAGCTTCAGGACTGTGACAGAAATGGAAATGGCAGATATTGTGAATAAACTTAAACCCACAACCTGTAAGGGCGATGTATGCCCAGCAATTGCTGTCAAGTCCTGCCTACCATCGCTGATAGGCACAATTACAAAATGAGTGAATCTCTCCTTTAAGGAGAATTGTGTACCTACAGAATTTGAAAATGCATGGATTATCCCCTTTTTGGAAAAAACGAAACTGGACTCCTAGATGGCCAGCAACTACAGGCACATTACTAACACACCATTCCTCCTCAGGATTCCTCACAGGTTGACCTATGACAAGATAGCTTGTTTGGCTAAGAATGACATTTGAAATAAATGGCAGTCTGGGTTTAAGCCTGGTTATGAAACGGAAAAAGCACTGCTAAGTTTAAGCATTTCACACACTAGTACACTGAAGAACTCAACTTCAACAAAAGAAGCATCAGAAAACAAGAAAATATTTGGTGAAATATGGCAGCGCATCCAACCTTGCCTTACTCAAATAAGTCCGTGCTAAACGCAGATGACTGATCACCAGTGCCAAGGCAAACTATTACTAAAACATCATAGCCAAAGCCAACAATGAAAGAAGAGCCATCTTCAAAGTCATCACGCATTGCACCAAAATCCTGCTCGACCCACCCATACCACACTCTACCGGAAAAATCCACTGCCATCAACAATTTCTTTATCAACATCTGCAGGATCCACTAACACGTAGAGACCAATGCAACAACAAACAGCAAACTACACATCCCATCTTGCAAAACCACAACTGGCATCCCTGAAGACCACATCATGCATGGATGATATCCTCCCTGCCTCCATACTCAAGACCCTTCCGACTGAAGAGCTCCTCCCTTATCTGACAATCATCAACAGCTCCCTGCCTCAAGGCACCTTCCCTTCAGACCTCAAGAATGGACCAACCCTCCCACTTTCAAGAAACCACTTTCATGGACTCTGATAACCTCAGCATCTACCGCCCCATTACGCATCTTCCCTTTGCAGAACAAAATCCTTGAGAAAGCAATAGCCATGCAACTTTCCAATGCATCAAAGCCAACAACCTAATTCAGCCCTACCAATCTGGCTTCAGACCCAGATGCAGCACAAAAATGGCTACCATTAATGTGATCAATGATGCCCTTAAACTACTTGATGATGCCCATCCTTGCCTCCTGGTTCTCATTGGCCTGTCAGCAGTATTCAACACAGTAGACCACCTGAAACTCACTGATATTCTACATCACTGCATAGGAATCAAAGACATCATCTTCAGCTCAGCTGGTTCAATTCATACCTTGCTAACTGCCACCAGTTTGTCCAAATAGATCCTTAAGATCACCAACTACCCATTACTTGTGGAGTCCCGCAAGGATATATTCTCTCCTCCATGATCTTCAAACTTTACATGTAACCACTCTGAACCCTCTGGGCTTCACATCCATCCATATGCATATGGCATGCAGATGTGCCTCACAATATCCTACATTGAGGACATCCAAAGGCTCAAGGCCTGCCACATATTGATACAATCTTGGATATCCAGTGCTTTCCTTGAGCTCAACTCATACAAGGCTGAATTCCCACTGCTGGCCAACAACACCAAACACCCTGACATCCATACCTGGCTCTCTGCTATGAACCTCAATGGCTTGACATACCATCTGGCCTCCTGCTCCAAGTCTCTTAGGTTTGACATTGACAGAAACCTCTCTTTCAAAAAGCACATAGCAATGAAGATACTAACAGCTTGGTACCAACTTTCTCTCCTGCATAAAATCAAGCCTTTCAACCCAGAAAGCAACTTCAGATCTTCTGTCCAAGCTTTGGTCCTCTGCCACCATCCGCCAACTACCCTGGCACTCATGCGATGTGTCCTGCATGCTGCAGCACGACTCATCAAACCACTCTGCAAGCTTGACCATTTAACCCCGACCCTCATCAAACTGCACTGGCTCCTGCTGCAAGCATTAATCATCTTCAACTTCTGCTGCATCATCTAAAATGCTGTTGCCCTGAAGTCCCCAAGTTACCTCGCTCAGGAACTCAGCATCTTTGGAGGCCTATGATCCACCAGAAGTAAGGACATCCACAGACTTGAAATCTGTCAATGCAGCACTTGTCTCTTACTTCTACTTTTCAGGAAGGACCTCAAGACCCTCCTCTTGAAGGGATGGCCCCACCCTAACACCTATGTCCAAACACCCTCCACTGCACACCAAACCTGAGACTCAGTGATCTGCTCTCCCTGTTTCTCTTGCTGTCATATTGCAACCTCCCTCATTGTGAGCTCTCGGCCCCTTGCATCTCTGGTTCCCTCACCTTGTCCTTCCCCTATGATTTGTAAAGTGATACATTGCTGCCTGAAGCTGGGTCCATGCTCAAGGAATACCCCAATAATAGTAACAATACAAATAATACAAACATCTTCCTAGTGTAAAACTGCTATGTGTTCTCCTTCACTCATAGCCTAGCAAACCCCACAAAGGAGCAGGAAGTGAGCTATGCCTTTAATAGAGGGGTGCATTTCCTTTAGGACAGTTTAGGGCATCTGATTGACTTAATGAACTTGAACAAATATGATGTATCAGCCCAAGAGGGCTCTGATTTCCTGAACCAACCCAATAAATACTTGTGTATGAGTCAAAGTGCCTCATACACAAGTACTGGGACCTCGCTGTTAACAAAGGCATGGCAATTACTAGCGTAAAGCATTTCATGGTTAGTACCTGCATTCAAATGCATAATTCTTTAGGCAAATGAAATCTTGACGTGGGTTTAGTACTTCCATGCCAGGGAAGTGATTGGAAGGGTATAGAGCGGACAGCAGACTGCATATTCTCACAGCTGTCCATAAGTGGGTGCTTTCAGACTTAATAAAATAGAATTAACTGCCTGTAACATTGAAGCTGCACTAGAATAGTCTCATTAGAATGCACAAAGAAGTTTGATGCCCCACACAAATAAGTGTGCCATGCCCCCACCTCCCGTGAAGTTATCACATCTCTCAACATTTGAAGGGTTAGCATCCCCCGAAACTTAGGTTTCATTTCACCCCTGAACACAAGCACACACCATTCACCATACACACATGCACACCCAGACACCCATACATTTAAGTGTGTAGCCTTTCACCATACAAGCACACCCAGTCAGCCACCCATAGATTTAAGTGTTCACCCTTTCACTATACAGGCACACTCAGGCAGCCACCCATACACGTAAGTGTGCACCCTTTCACCATACAGGCACACCCAGGCAGCCACCCATACATTTAAGTGTGCACCCTTTCACCATACACATACACAAGTAGCCACCTATACATTTAAGTGTGCTCCCTTTCACCATACACTCACACAGGCAGCCACCTATACATTCAAGTGCGCACCCTTTAATCATACAGGCACACACACCCAAGCAGCCACCCATACACTAGAGTGCGCACCCTTTCACCATAAAGGCACACACAGTCAGCCATGTATACATTTAATTGTGCACCCTTTCTCCATACACTCACACAGGCAGCCACCTCTACATTTCAGTGTGCACCCTTTCGCCATAAACAGACACATGCACAAGTCATGGGTTGAGAGGAGCCCTATTACTTAAAAAAAAATGGTTTATTGTAAAATCACTCTGACTTCATAAAGACATTATTTCCGTCAAGGACCAAACCATAATGCAAATAATTTCTTTCTGAAGGTAGTGTGACTTCAAAAAGAAACAATTTCTTTTTGAAGTCATAGAGCTCTCCTCACCCGATGAAATGGAGCCCCCCAGACTAGAGGTTTACATGCCATGGGTTGGGGGGAGCCCTCTGACTTAAAAAAGAAATATTTTATTTTTGTATTCACTCTGCCTTCATAAAGAAATAATTTCTGTTACAGAAATAATGTCCTTATGAAGGCAGAGTGACAAAAAAAAACAAAAAAACAATTATGTTTTTAATCCAAGGGGGCCCCCCTCCCAGGACATGTTGTGGTGGAGACTTGCAGGGGACACCGTTACACCAGTGTCCCCATATTGGGAGATTCCCCAGCACCGCTGCTTACATTCAACGATTAGCAAAAAAACGCAGCACACATGTTCCCGTTGAAGATACCCGTTTTTCTCACGCTGAGAGTGGCTCTAGCCGACGGGTACCTGACAATATGACCGTTGCCGACAGAGAGAAATAGACACAAGCACAGAGTAAGATGATGAGAGAGAGAGAGAGAGCACTAGATTAGTGCATGGTGTGCTGGATTCAGCTAATTAATGTTTATTTATGCAGTTTTCAAAAGTGCAGGCATGACCCATGCAGGTATTAGAGTGCCAAACAAAGCAACAGTAATACACTAATCATGTGTATAACATGTGTTTGACCTGTAAAATAAGCAACAGTGAAGTACATAATCACAGTAACATATTAATATACATAAATATCCTACCAAGAAGCACATTACTTTTTTTCTTGGAGCAGTATTCGATCTGACCACTAAAAGATGACGCACTGATTTACAGCTACTGACTGTAATCTCCTGACTCCCAATGACTTTCTTCCTACCGAGAAATATGACTTTTTAATTGTACTGGTATTTGGTATGTCCATTAGAATATTTGGGAACTGATTTAGAGGCATTCAATCTGCTATTTCCTACCAAGAAATATAAGATTGTATTGCCATAAAACTAATATTTGGTCTGGCCACAAAATGATAAGTTACAGACGCTGAATTCACTCTCTTGCCTAAAAAGAATTCTACGATGTTGCTTTCGTAACTTCAAACTTATGACAAGTATTGGGTCTGGCCACTAAAAGATGGCACATTGATTTATGGCCACTGAATGCAATTTCCTCCTACCAACAAATATAAGGCTTTTCCAAGTAAGCAGTATTTGATCTGCCCACTAAAAGATGGGACTTATATACAGCCACTGTATGTAATGTAGGACCCTCCCTGCTATCACACATTGACAAGAAATGCCATATTCATTTATGTCATGCCCAATGATCAGTTACTGGGAGTCTCTTCTCCCTAGCATAAAATGGTGCCGTCACCTACAGCCACAGAGTATAATTTTCTCATGCCTACCAAATAATATAACACTCTTTCTCTACAACTAATTTTTGGTCTAGCCACATAATGATGACACACTCAGAAACAAGAATAGTGAGATTTATTATTTGCAATTTCACAACTTATGACAAGTATTTGTTGTGGCCACTAAAGGGTGGCCCACTTATTTACAGCCAATCCATGTATTCTTGTTCTCTGCAACTTATAGTTGGTCTGATCCCAAAGTTATGACACACTCAGCTACAGACACTAAATGCACTTTCCAACCTAAAGATAATTCTTAGATGTTTTATTTGCAGCTCCACAAGCAGCAAGCATTTGGTCTGGCTGCTTAAGGATGGGACACTGATATGAAAACAGTGCATGTGACCTTATCTCCTGACTTCCACCAAACAATGATGTGGTGCTGTTGTTTTCACTCTGAAAGGAAATGTCACATGTGTCTGTTATGCAAGGTGGTCAAGTAAACGTGATAGAGTTGACAATAGTAACAGAATGATGGCCTGATCCATTTTAATGTCCTTCCTCTCCCCAGCTAAATCCTATTTTAATATTGTGCCTGTCCCTCAAAGAAAGTCTATCTTAATGCTCCACCTCTTCCTCTACTAAATCCTATTAGTTGTGTAACTCGCCTTCAACTGAAGCCTATTCTCTTAACTGATCTCCTGCCACTGCCTAACATGATTGACCCTGAAAATGAAACACACATGTCCTATGTATATTATTTTAGCACCAACCATCCAAAATACTATGCTTGGACTGCTGTAATTTTTGAAACAACTCAATTTCTCAAAAATTCCCAATATTCAAACAGATTTGCCAGGACTTAAGGCTCACATATGCTCTTGAAGCAGCCTCTCCTAAACAGATATAGTAAGATGCTGCTCATGATGTCCATGTTGCTTTCCCCCTCACAAACCAATATCATCAGAGTTGAAAAACTCTGTTAATTTGTGTCTTTCAACACTAGAAACCTATACCACAAGGCCAACAATGGTGTCCAGATGGCTTTCCATGCTTACACTGTGATCATCAAAGGATGCATATGTTCTTCATGTTGTCTTCCCAGCCTGCTCACTGATAACATCAGAGATCAGCCATACAATCTAGGAGGCCTCATCCCATCACACACTGATATTATCAGAAGGCACCCATTCTGTTCATGGGACCTTTCACTCTCAAGCACTTGCATCATCAGAGGTCATCTTTATGTGCATTTCCTCTCCTCACTGATAGTATTTGAGATTACCCAGAGTGTCTATGTGACTTCTCAACCTCACAGATTGGTATGTTGCTCCTCGTTAGCAACACAGTTATTCCAATGGACAACATGTTTACCCCATGAATGCCAACAATTGGATCATCTTTGTTTTAAAAAAACATAACACGTGACCAGAAATAAATATGCAAATCCCGTCATTCTGGAAATGGCATAAAATAAAATAACTAAAACAATGTGTGACGCTTAAAAGTTGGGGATTGGCTGTAGATGTCCTGAAATATATATGCTCCAAACATTTGACGCAGTGAGGCAAGAGAGGAACAACTTTCACATCACTGACAGTGTTCGCATAATAGAAACATGGGGTGCCTATAGTATCTTTCATGTCATCAGTGGCATTTCTCATCTTCTTATTTTCAAACACAACGTTCGCATTTTTTAAGAGTTGTGCACTTTCCCAGAGCATCCCAGACTGTAGGAGGGGCAGAAGTTCAGTGTGGCATTATGAAGCACTGCAAATAGTGGGACAGACTCTAAAAGAAAATCTCAATTAAATGCACAAATGCTAAACATGTTTTCTCATAGAAAACACCAAAAAAATGCCCCTTGTGAATGAGCCCACAAATTGTTGTGCAAAAGACGAGATGCACACTTTGTAGGTGCAAATGCTTTTATGAGCATCACGTTGCGCCAAAACCATGTGCATCTCGTCATATGCTCCAAAAAATACACGCAACTACCTTGAAAAGCATAAGCAAAGTATTGAAGACAATTTTCTGTTGGTTCATTCTCTTTTGGTGTTATGTGCATAATGTCTGAGAATAAGACACACATGTATATTTTGTAACTTCAGTTCTGTGGCGGATCTACTTTGTGATACCTCTAACCTTTTAGGGTTAGAGGTATACCATTGAAATTACTCAGATGGTAGTTTTGCCATGCCCTTAACTAATGTTGTTGAGTGATGTCTATGACTGTGTTAATGCAGAGAAGGGGTATGCATTTAATTCACATATACGTTTGTAAAAACTGTGAATGTGATTGCTAGAAAGCCACATGGAAAGTGCTCTGCTTTGTAATGTCTTGTCAATTGGGCCTCATTATGAGTTTGGTGCTATCTCGGCTGTAAACCCGCCGAGATATCACAAAACGGATTTACCATTATTACCACTTGGTCTGGCGGAATTACTGCTCAATTACAAGTGGCAGTATGACAGTGTTAGTTGCCATTTAGGCAGTCCATAGGACTCCATGGGAATTTCAACAGAATTACCACTGGTGGTAATTCTGCCGAAATTGCTGTGTTTTTGCCAGTAAATTGGTGGAATTACCTCTTCCATTTTGCCTTAGTGTTTTACTCCAACCTTACCTCCAAACCCATAGGTCAACGGTGCGGTAATGCAGTGGTAACTATGTTACCACTGCATTACCACTGTTTGTGGCCACACCGCCAAATTCATAATGAGGCTGTTGGATATTTTGTGTAGATTTGGGGTCTGGCGGTATTTTCTTACCGCCAAAAATAATGGTAATTTGGCGATAACTACTCCTTGCATTTAGATTGGGTTTGGCCTTATTTCCTTTCAGTGACAATTCCTTATTACATTATATGGGATCAGTTAGTGGTATACATTATTGTTGGTGGTATTTTGGTGAGCATAATTATTCTGTTTTATTTGTGGCCCCAATATACACAAAACTCTTCTTTTTCTTAGACTGTTCTTGTGATCTATAGAGGCCTCAGACTTACATTCAGAAACACCACAGTTTCACATATAGCATTCTCAATAACCTGTGGTATTATCACTAATTTATATACATTAGTGAACTATGTTTCCATAGGCCTCTTTGCTGGTGCATGTACGCCGAGCAATGTCTATTGTATTAAATTACACTCAGACACCACATACTGAGTTGAAACACGCACACAGCTATTTATAATTGCTAGTGCTATTATTCCATCTGCATGGGAAACATGACACATGTATTACCCAAAATATCTTCCCCCTCTCCCGAAATATTATTCTAAATGCACCAAGAAAAGACAAAAGCAAAAACACTCTACACTGTTCGTGTCCATAACATTTGTATTATAAACAGTTGCATTTCAAAATAACACCTTACCCTTCTTGCTGCCACCTTATCTAACAAACAAAAGAGAAAACAAATGCAGAAATAAAACGAAATTCATTCCACATTATTTGTAACAATAAGAAGGAAAGAAATTACAGCGATAGAACAATATTCACTTTGCAACATTATGACGTGGCAATTAAACACAGGGGATTCCCTATTGCTACTCTCCCTGCCTGATATTTATAGAAGGTCATCTGTACAGCACACAACCTCAATTCACTTGGATAATAAACCAGCTATCTGTAGCTCTCCCACACGCGACCTCCCTTCGCTCACCTCCGAGGAATGGGCCCAGGGTTGTCCTTGTAATCTTGAAGTTTGAAGTGCACAGCGAGAACATGCAGTTCATCTGCAGTTCTCAAGCCGGTGCTAAGTGAGACTAGGAATGCCTCTTCACAGCCCAATCTCTGATGGTTTGTGTCAGCAGCTCAGCAAAAAGCAAAACTGAAACTTTTTTCTGTCAGACTCTTCCAGCAACCCTCTGTCTCGTCCCCCTCTGCCTACGTGGAACCACTGCAAATACTCTGCACCAATCAAATTCAAAAGACTGTATCATCCTTCCTTCCACAATAGCTCAATTTTTACAGTAAGAAATTGTAGCTAAACTCATTTCCTGGCATGCAGATTTTGCTTCCTGCAAGCACAGTGAACAGAGAGAGAAAAAAAAATCCAAATGCAGGTTTAAATGAATCTCAGAGCATGTCTTTCTGCCTCTTTTCTACATAGAGATTACATTATAATGTTATTGAGTTAGTACTAGTATTAGTATTTGTTAATTAAGTCAGTCAATTAGGCAGCTAATGTAGTCTCCTGTGAATGAGGCATTTCAAGTAAGAGAAAAAGAGAAACAAAAATATTCTGGTGTACTTTTAAACATGCAGCCTGTCTCCATTTGCATACCCATATGTTATGCTAACAACATAGGGCTGGCTATATGTGCCACAGTATTGCTGGCAATAATGTTATCACATTCATTGGAGCTGTACTCCAAAACACAATAAATTATACTACAGGCACAATTGTTTGTTCTGACTATAAATATTGCAAGATGTTAAACCTCTGAAATGTGTCCTGGATGTGCATTGGCATCATGTATTTCCACAACACCTCTGAGGACACGCGCATGTCATGTTCACTTACTGGCCAGTGGCCTGTTTAAGTGGCAACATTCCATCAGCGCATTATCCTCTCTCAAACTGTTATGAGGTGTCATTGCCTAGCATAGATAGATAGAGCTGTCAGGTGTAGCTCCATGATTCTTATTGTGTGCATTCATAATTGTGCTCTGTGCAGCACACATGATCTGTACATGCAAGGAATGCCAGTGTTTCCCGTTCCTGTACAATTGATCTATGGGGTATTAGGGACACATGGATGCAATCAATGGCCCGCGCATACACAGAACACAGCTATGTCATAAAATGCCCTCACTATTTCTGCCCTGGTACCTGTATGACACATGCCTAAATATACACCCTGGCAGATGCAAGGATCCCATTGAGGACCCTGTATAGGGCTGTGATTGTGAGGATTATGATTTCACCACTGTGATGCCACTGGGCCCCTGGAAGGAGGCTGTGACAAATAAATGCAAGAGTGACTTTACCTTAACTAGGGATGGCATGACATTGGCATACATTGTGGGTGTGTTAAGGTCCCTCTCCCACTGACTCACCATCTCCAGTATGGTATGTAGTGTTTGGTATGGTATGGTATGGTATGGTATGGCACAGTACTTGTAAAAAGCAGACATTCACCTCGCAAGGAGGTATCAATGTGCCAAAACCCGAAACAAGTTGGAACAGGGACAGGCCCTCAACCCCAACCCAGCCCATTAGGAAAGTCCCTATCTAAGGTGGAAACAGGAGGGTCTTCAAGTTGTGTCTAAAGTCTGAATGATTTTCATTTGCCCGCATAGCCCCAGGGAGCGTGTTCCACAGCTGTGCAGCTTGAACCAAAAAATAGCCTGCCCACTTCACCCATCTAAACTTGGGCACCGTCATAGATTAGCCAAGGCACAGCGCAAACATCTCCCGGAACGTAATGGCAGAATTTAGCACTAATAAATTCGGGCAGAATTTAGCACTAATAAAGTCGGGAGTCCGACAGTTCAGAGCTTGATGCAAAATACAGATTGCCTTACATTTTATCTGCTGATCCACCGGAAGCCAATGTAATGCTCACAGCACCGGGGTGATATGCTCTCTCTGTACTGCCTTCAGATGCACACTTGCTGAAGCATTCTGGATTCTGCCTAGCGCCACTTTCGAAAGGCCAAGATATACTGCATTGCAAAAATCCAGTATGCTTGAGATGAAGTTGTTGACTATCTGGATTTTGTGAATGAAGGCAAAGAAGTCCAAGAGACGTTTAAGGGTCTGCAGATGGAAAAAGTACAAGCTAGAGACTTGAGAGATTTGTCGCTCTAGAGACAAGGTGCTGTCAAGCCAAACCCCTAGGTTCTTAACTTCCAGGAGTGGTATGGGGCAACTGCCAAGAGCAGTGGCCAAAATCAGTCATCCACACTGCAGCCTTCTGATCCCATTGAGTGCAATGCCCCAGGATCAGAGCAAATCATCATATTTGTTTTCTTGACATTTAATTGAAGCCTGTTTTGGAACATCCAAGTGCTGACCTTTCCCAGACTTTCAATTGCCTTTTTAGAAGCACTGTTGCCGGTTTTAGTTCTATTTTATTGATTGATTTCAGCATTTTATGCACTTGCGCTGGGAGAAATGTCGTCAGGCCTAGTATGCTAGTTTTTCTGTTTAGATCATTTGGAATCTTCAAGGTCTAAGAATGATTACTGTATTCCCTTGTTCCCATCCCACCTGGAAGCGCTTTGAAGCACTTCATCTGTGTATAAGTGCTATATAAATAAACAATAAATAACATTTGAGTCTGTGCCTTCATCCCCCTTTTTAGTAATCTACTTTCGGTTTTAGAGTATTTATTACTTTCATTTTAGCCTTTTAGCATTGTGTGTTTATTTTATTGTCTGCCACCTCACTGTGCCTTAATTATTTCATCTGAATCACACCTAGATTTGAATTTTCTGCAGCCTGCCCCTAGAGCTTTAAACTACATTTCCCAGAATTCTTGTAGTTAATTTTTTCGGCCTCAGGCATGTCAGCACTGGCACGTCAGAGGCAAGCCAGTTCGTGCAAGTGATATATAGCCCACTGTGCTTTGTTCGTAAAGCTTTTTTAGAAACGATGTTGCCAGTTTTAGGTCTATTTTCTTTTATTGTTTGATTTTAGCATTTGAGTCCGTGCCTGCATCCCCCTTTTTAATAATCTGCATGAGGTTTTAGAGTGTTATTACTTTCATTTTATCCTTTCAGCACTGTGTGTTTATTTTATTGTCTGCCACTATACTGTGCATTAATTACTTAATCTGAATCACGCCTAGATTTGAATGTTCTGCAGCCCGCTCCTAGAGCTTTAAACTACATTTCCCAGAAGCCTTGTAGTTTATTGTTTTTGCCTCAGGTAGGTCAGCGCATCCTCTGCTACCTGTCCTCCAGGTATGCATCCACTAGAAGTTATTCACTGCGCTAAAGATCGATTGAGTAATACTACTGTGCATACTCATATCATATCAACTCACTCCCGGATAGAATTGCAAAGTTTATGTCTACAACTTCACCCGCACTTCAAACCTGGTCATTGTCACACCCCGGTGTCTCCCACAACACACTCATCATCTTGCAGGGAGCATGCCCCCCCTCCACTGAGCCATCATCTCACTCTGTAGTAGTGGGGCGTATTAATGCTCCATTAAGGGCCACACAGGACACCAAAGGGGCAAATCCATTACAACGCTATCCACTGGATGATCTTGATACCATGCTCACCGGCAAAAACCCTTATCCAGTTCTGTCCGTTGTAATAAAAGAGAAAGTACCAATAATAATGATGACAACATTACCAGAAAACGCCAAACATAGTAAAGGAGGCTCAGATCGCTCTCGGCAGAGAGAGGACAACATAGGGGAACACAAAGAGACCACAGACATTGTTGACCCCTCAAGCGTCCTTAAACTGCTATTACTCAACATCAGGTCACTGGTAAACCATGCAACTGAAGTTGGGGATCGTATTGTAGAACATGATCTCGACCTCTGTGCCATAACAGAAAGCCGGCTGCACGAGACGGCTGGTCCGATGTTGACCTTGGCCATTCCGGCCGGTTATAGCATACTGACAGCTGACAGAGACAATGGGAAGGGTGGGGGTGTTGCTATTATGTATGAAACAACCCTTACGGTTTGGGAAGTTGCCATACCTGGGCCTGATGGCTGCAAGATACTGCACATAAAATTAAGTACAGACGCAAACACCACCATAAACTTGGTTCTTATTTACAGATCACCGAACCGCCTTCCCCTACTAAAATGAGATGCTAAATGTATTTTCACGGTTGACTTTAACCTATCGCTGAATAATGTTGTAGAATCCATTGCTAATGGCCTACAAACATCCGTGGCACATTTGGGAATAAGCCACCTGGTGAATAAAGTCATCCACGAGAAAGGCCACATTATCGACTGGGTGGCTGTTTGCAAAACATCCTGTACTGAGCCAGTTATATCTACTTGCCCATGGTCAGCACCATTGTTTTGTGGACTTTAACCAACACCATTTGGGCTGCATCGAGAAGTGTATGCAAACCTACACCTGAAGCCATGGGAGGCTTTATTGCACCCTTAGACTTCAAAATAAAAACACTTGACTCAGCCACAGAAATAGCAAACTGTATTCAGAACCTATCTGCCAAGTAGTTAATAAAATTGACCTGCTTTATACGCACCAAGTAATATGCAAAAAGGTTAATCTGTGGTTCTCCTCAGTACTACAGAAATACAAAGTTGAGAAACGCAAATGTGTTAAGACCTGGAAAAACACGGATTGCAGTAAAGACAAAGAGGATTACATTAGAACAGCAAAAATACATAAAACCGTGATCACAAAAAGAAAGCTATATATGACAGCAGAATTGTCAATGCAGAATACAACTCATGTTAACTATTTAAAATCTGAAGAAAACTGAAGCACCCATGCACTAAAGAGAGGGATGGGCCAATTAAAGATGTAGCATGGTGTACCATGATTCAAGAAGCCATGCGGGAGAAACTGAGAAAGATCGCATGAAAAAGGGAAGTATTAAACATGAAAGAGGATGGAAATATGTCCCCCAGAAGCCTATCAATCAGACAGCTGGAGGATAAAGACATTTTCAGGTTCAGGACTGTGACAGAAATGAAAATGACAGATATTGTGAATAAACTTAAACCCACAACCTGTAAGGGCGATGTATGCCCAGCAATTGCTGCCAAGTCCTGCCTACCATCGCTGATAGGCACAATTACAAAATGAGTGAATCTCTCCTTTAAGGAGAATTGTGTACCTACAGAATTTGAAAATGCATGGATTATCCCCTTTTCGGAAAAAACGAAACTGGACTCCTAGATGGCCAGCAACTACAGACACATTACTAACACACCATTCCTCCTCAGAATTCCTCACAGGTTGACCTATGACAAGATAGCTTGTTTGGCTAAGAATGACATTTGAAATAAATGGCGGTCTGGGTTTAAGCCTGGTTATGAAACGGAAAAAGCACTGCTAGACTTAACATCCTCCATTCTTCAGTATATCGACTAATACAAATACAAGTACAAATGGTCATTCTCATTCTGTTGGATCTTTTGGCAGTATTCCACCTGGGCGATCATCCCCTTCTTGTCAACAGACTGCAGAGTGTCACTAATTTCTCAGTCGAAGCTGCAGGTTGGGTCAAATCTTTTCTGGATGAGAGACAAGTTAGAGTTTGCAGTGGTAATATGGAAGCCGACCCAGAATGCTTACTCTATGGGGTACCACTGGGGGCCTGTCTCTCCCCATCCTTCTATAGTATTGTTACTGTCCCATTATTGAATCTGCTTGTGGAGAGGGGAATTTGTTTTACTAACTACGCAGACAACACTCAATGCGTAATTACCATCTCCGGAGCATGCACGGATGATGTCGCCAAGATCAATGAGGCATATAAAGTGATACAAACGTGGATGATACAGAACGGATTGGCACTAGGCTCCATGACACCCTTGGTATCTCGGAGCGGGTACTGGACTGGCTGACCTCCTTCCTAACTGAACACTCCTCCAAAGTCATACTGGGCACCTTCTCCTCCCATACCTCCTTTTCCACCGGTGGAATTGCCCAGGGCTCCATTATTTCACCTTGGCTCTTTAACATCTACCTTACTCTGCTGGCACACCTGATTTCTCCTTCTCCCCCAACTTCCAGTCCTATGCTAACGACACACAACTCTTCTTGCCATCCGGGCCTGGTGTACTTCTAATGATCTCTGCCACAATGCCAGCAAAACAGAGATCCTTCCCATTGGGACCCCTGCTCCTGACTTCTTCCCTTGACTCTGGCCTTCTTCCATGGGCTCTCCCCCTGCTCCCTCCTCAGAAGCCATAAACCTCAGAGTCATCTTCAACTCCTCTCGCTCCTTCCTCCCTTCCACTCAGGACATTTCCAAGAAATTCCACTTTCAGCTTTTCCTTCTGAAAGAAATTCTCCATTTGCTCCGCTTCCCCCAGAGACTCAATGTTACCTAGGCTCTGGTTCTCTCTAGGCTTGACTATTGCAATAGCCTCCTCCTTAATCTATCTTTGTTCACTCTGCCACCCCTCCAGCTAATCCAGAAAAGGGCAGCGAGACTTATCCTTGTTCCCAAGGTCTGAATCCCTACAAAGTCTTCACTGGCTACCGGTCACATCACAGATTAAATTCAAATCCCTCTGCATCATCCACAAGGCTGTCTGGGGCCGGGGACCACTAAATCTGCAACTCTTTCTGACTAAAATATTTGCCTTCTAGACACCTGCACTCTTCTGGCACCAACTCCTTGTGTGTAAAGCGGTTTGCTAAACAGAGGGCAGGTGATTGATTACTGTACCTCAGCGGGCTCCCTTCTTTGGAACAGCCTCCTTCTTCATCTTAAGCAGGACCGCCTTAAGATCCGGAAAAGCCTCAAGACCTTCCTCTTTACCTCTTCCTTCTCTCCCCTTCTCCCCTGCTAATCGCACAGCAGCTTGATTGCGATGCAGGGCCCTCAGTGCCGGCCATAGTGGCAGCAGCGCCCCAGGCAGATAAAGAACAATTTGGCGCCCCTCCCCCCTCCTGCCACGCCCCTGGCCAAATGTTTCTTTTTGTACTGGGAGAAGTGCCATTTTCAAATTCAATGCGCTCACAGGAGCTGGCCCTTTTAACAACAATAGGGTGCTGCAGCACCCTATTAAGATGATTATCGCCCCATTCTAGTGCCAGAGCAGGGTGGTAATTATCTCAATAGGGTGCCAGCACCCTATTGTTGTTAAATGTGCCCGCTCCCGCAAGCGTATTTAATTTCAAAATTACACTTCTCCAACCACGCCAGCTCAGGGTAGCCCTTGAAAGGCACCCCCGAGCTGGCGTCCTAGAGGGCTAATGGCGCCCTGGGGTTATGGCGCCCCAGGCGGTCGCCCGGCCCGCCCTGCCCTAAGGCCGGGTTTGAGGACCCTTATGTAGCCTCGGCTCACCCCAACAGCTTCCCACCATCACACATACCACGTGTGTCTTATTGAAAAAAAACAAGAGGGAATATGTCATTGAATATATTTAGACAGAGTAATAGAGATTTTTAAATATTTTAATTGATGTATAAACATAAGTACAAAAACATTGTTAAAAAGAACATCACATAAAAAGTCACATAAAAGACATTGTGAAGTCAACCAGATATGACTAACATAAATAAGCCCCTGACAAGGTTAAAGGAAGTCTCCTTATCACAAAAATAGTGGTGTGGTTAGTAGGGACGTGAGGAAAAGATTTCAACCATTTCGTGTATCCTCATTTTATTGTGTAATTGTCCTTGACTATGTGACTTTTTTATGTGATGTTATTTTTAACAATTTTTTTGTACTTATGTGTATACATCAATTAAAATATGTAAAAATCTCCATTGCTCTGTCTAAATATATTCAATGACATAGTCCCTCTTGGTTTTTTGCAATAAGACACACCTGGCACGTGTGAAGGTGGGAAGCTGTTGTGGCCACCCCTTTATATACATTGGTATTACCTGTCCTCTTCCACACAGTCCCCTAAAAAAGATGGCGAGATAGCTCTAGTTTGGTATACTGCCTCGGCTCACCCTCCACCACTGAAGGCTGCACTTACCTTTGTTCATAGCACTTCACCTGCTGCTCTCCAAGAGCACCACAACACCTATCCCATACCCCTCTCCTCCCTGCACTTGCACGTTCTGAACACTCACAAGGCATAGTAGGGCCCCCCCCATTGTCTCTTCTTACATAGTTTATTTAATTACATTGTCTATCATCCCCTATCCCCTCCCTGTTGCTCTGTGTGCGCTTTGAAACAGTATTTGCTTCCTACATAAGCACCTAACAAGTAAACAATAAAATACAAAAATAAAAATAAATTTGCACCAATCACATATTGTGCCCGCACACTGCCCCCTCAGGTTAGGGCACTTGGTTAGGTTATGGCCGGCATGCAAGTGGGATGTAGTTCTTTTGTCAGCATTGCATAGAGAGGTTTGGGGGTGGGGGAGCACATCCACCCTCCTCGTTACCACCATCATGGTCGGACCGGGTATAACATTGGCTGGGCACCAATGACAAAGTCGAAGTCAGTCCCAAATGACAATTGATTTATTTTGTGACAGACTGTTGGAGTAGTACAAATGGGGTTGTTGTTTTTGGTAAAATGTCTTGCAAATTGTGAGTGTTTTCAGTACCACCGGTAAAATCCACTAGCTGAATGCTGAAGCGGCTCATGAAATGGGGCCACTTTGTCTAAAACATGGGGCCACTTTGACCAAAATAAATGGCCCATTTTATCAGGTTGGACCAGCACGTCTGTCATTGCCTTATCGCCTTATTAGCCAGCCTGATCCCGCCTGCTTCCCACAATGGAAGGATGGGGTTCAGAATCAGCTCCTCCCCTTGGCTGCGCTGGCCTCGATGCAAGATAAGACAGAGAATTATCACAAAAAGGGATGAAATCCATGTGTGCAAGTGAGCCTCATACCCTGTTACACTGACAGCATATTTGTATTACTATACATATGCACGATCCTCACTAACCTTTTTAAGTGTGTGATACGCAGACGATTCGGCGACCAAAAGGATCATCTGTTGGGAGGAATGGCACGTGAAATGAAGGATCCCAAGTGCCAGCCGGTGTGCCAGGATACGGGACTCCCCACTGAGTCAGGGAAACCAGGAGCCAGTTTAGCACAGGAGAGGATGTGGCTGTCAATGTGGCTTTCTCGGCCAAGTGAACTTTTATCAAATGCGCTCGTTGCATCTCTTCAGAGTGGGTAATGTGCCGGGCAGGGCATTCTGCCATCCTCTGCATCGCTTTGTCTCCTGCAGACGATGAATCATATCGCTACTGTTTTGTCTTTTCCTAGTGTGCTGCGTCCACACGACACATCCAATGAGAAGTGGCATTCATTGTAAATGCCGCTAGAAAATCGATGCGCTGCCCCTGTCTTCCAAGGCATTCGCTTAAAACATGTAGAAGAATAAAACTGTAGGCAATGGATAGGGAGCGTGCCAACTGTGGGCAACGGGTAGGGAGCATGCCAACCTGATCAAAATAACCTGAATTCACTGTGTGACTAATTGACAAAGATCATCAGTGGAGCAAATCACGAGATGCCAGCGAGCAGCTCCGATTTACACCTGCTTCACAAAGCCTAGAACTGGAGCAAATCTGGAGATGCCTGGGGAATCTTACAGATGCACAGGTGGAAATGGGATTCGACAAACTTTGCTCCTGGGCAACTCAAAATTGCTCAAGGCACATCCCAATGGTGTTCCAGTTTTATGATTTATCAATTTGGTGAACTGTAGTCAATGAAAATCAGAGATGCTCCCTGGCAGCTCTGATTTACACCTGCTTCACAAAGCCGAGAACTGGAGCAAATCTGGAGATGCCTGGGGAATCTTACCGATGCACAGGTGCAAATAGGATTCGCCAAGATTTACTCCTGGGCAACTCCATATTGCTTGTTGGGAGGAGTGGGGGTTTGGTGGGCCCCACGCTGTCACACGCTCCTGCGCTCCGCATTCATACAAGGAGACACGCCGGAGACGTGTTGCCATTCAGGTCCCCGGCGCGAACTGCCGGCGGGCCGTATTTTTTTTTTGTACTGCGCATGCGCGAGCCTCGTTCCCGCTCGCCCATGCGCACACTGGCGTAGTACTACGCAACATCCCTCCTTTTTCCGCCAAACAGTAAACATGAACAAACATTAGAACTAACAGTGCTCTATTACAACTTTAACTGTCAATGCGACACTGATTACGAGGCAGGGTCCATAATAAAGTCTTGGAACCTCTGCGGCGGCTTGCGCCCCGCCCGGCTCGGGTACTTTCGTGCTTCAGCCTGAGGCACATCGTGTGTCCCTTGAGTCTCTGGCGGTTCATCGTGTCTCCGTGGTGATCCTGCGTCCTGCTCTGGGTCTTGGGAGACGGTTTCTTCCGAGCTCGCAGCTCCGATGCGCTTGAAGAATGAGACGTTCCTGGTGACTGTTCCTCGTGCATTGGCGGCGGTGACCATAGATCCTTTGACATGTGTCACTCCCAGTGGCTGCGTTTCATATGGTAGCGACAACTTTCCTTCTGGTCTCCTGTTTCGCACCAGCACAGTGTCTCCCACGGCAATCTCCTTCTCTGGGAGTCCCCTCCGGGTGGTCTCTCTCTCATTCTGAGTGGCTCTCTCCGCTTGTACCTGTTCGTCATCGATTTCTCCTGGATGTCGACCTTCAATTTCCGGTAGCAACCCCCTTGGCACCCACTTGAAGAGCGCCTCTGCCGGAGCGACCCTGGTGGACCGATGTGAGGTCAAGCGGTACTCTCGAAGAAAGTCGAATAGGTTGCGTCGGAGATCTTCACCCCCATTCATTGATATGTGGAACACTTTGTTGAGCGTTTGCATAAAACGCTCTACTTCGCCATTTGCTCTTGGCCAGAGGGGGGTGACTTTTCGATGTTTTATCCCTCTTTCCTCACAATAGCGCGCAAATTGTTGCCCTTGGCACGGGGCACCATTGTCTGAGCATATCTCCAGGGGAAACCCATGTGTGGCGAACATCTTCTCTAAAGCCATGATGGTGTGGTCACTGACATTGGACTCAACTTGCTCCACTTCAGGATAGCGTGACCACTGGTCTGTCACCACCAGAAAGTATATTCCACGTCCTGTGGACCCGAAGTCGGCATTTACCGTCCCCCATGGCTATTCACTTCTTACCATGGTCTGGATCGCGGGCCCCTTTCCACCGGACTTGCAGCTTGGAAGGGAACACAGTGTTTTACAAACTCCTCCACTCTGCTTTCCAACTCCGGGAACCAGACTTTCAATCTCAGACATGCTTTCATCTTGGCCATTCCTCGGCCATTATGGGTGAGATGTAAGACCTTGTCAACCAATGTTCTTGGGATCACAATCTGGTGACCCCTCAGCAGGAGGTCGTCCTCAGCAACAGTCAACTCATGACACGCTTTCCAGAGAGCTTGCAGGTCTTTTTGAGCCCCCATGTTCCTCCGGGAGTTGTCTTGAAGGACCTCATGCCACTCACCACTAGCTATCGCATGTCTGATCTTGATGAATGTCTCATCCATGTTGGATTCCTCCGCTATTACCTGGCGGGCCACGGCGACGGGCAGCGCTGATTCGACTGCCAGGTGTACGGCCTCCACGCAGTCTGCCACCTCTAAAGAGTCTCTGGGCCTCCCAGCAC